>NC_092646.1:17401153-17721778 GCF_039555335.1 Amphiura filiformis | reverse complement strand
CTACATGTATTCCAGCTCTTACCACCAGCTAAGAGGATGATGGGATGCCAATCACTCTGAACACTCCATGACATATAAAACTGTCCGGTCAGTGTCAAAATTTTTGGGTTTGTAAGGTGAAAACTCCAAATTAAAGGAAGGTGACCCAATATATTTGGAAAATCAAATTCTTTAAACCTAAAGTATAACATGAAATGCTGTTCCTTTCAAGCATTCGTGTATGTGATTAATTCCTTATGGAATTACTGACATTTATACAGTGTGATACTGGTAGTCAACAATAGTGTTTTTATTAACGATAATCATCGTGATCATGTAATATTTTGATATTAAATGAAAGACCCTATTTTTCTCATTAACATATTGAAATTAGGAGTTCCAAATCGGTGAATTTCCCAAAAAAATCAAAAAAAACTATTGAATCTGTTTCAAAATGGTATACCACATTCGAGGCTATTTCAACAGATTTTTGATGATTTCTTCAGATATATACAGATTTTGAAATTTGAACACCTAATTTCAACTTGATATGTTAATGAGAAAAATATGAGCTTTCACTTAATACCAAAATCTACATTTTGATTGGGTAAAGTGGGGGATGAGGTTGCCAATCAGGTCACCCACCTTTCACATACTTTCAATCATGATTGAAATTGAAATTGATCACCTACCACAGCCTTGTCATCTGGTAGTACCGTCTTGATTCTAGCTCTGCACCAAACTTTCTCTCTGACCAGTAATGCACAACAAATGTCGCCCTCCTGCCAAACACAGTCCTCTTGCTCAGAGTCCTTGTAATGCAGCGTCATGGCTTCAAGGAGACTGTAAAACACAAGCCAGGTACAGGGTGTATCAAAATGATTGGTACCCATCAATATCCAGTGAGTATGGACAAGAATGCCACATCAAAAGGATCCACTTTTTGTAGATTTATATCATAAAAGGTCATTAAACAATAAATTGTGGTCATTTCAAGAGGATCTAGTGTTGAATGGGGAAGAAGCGGGTGTTTTATTAGACAACAAAGCTGATGGGTACCAATCATTTTGATACACCCTGTATTGGTAAAAGACAGAAGGATTTTGAACTTGAGAGATTATGATTTGCTGAGAGTATAAATCTGTGATTTTATAGCTGAAAGCATAAGATTTTTTTCCCAGACTGGTGCAAACAAAATGTGTTTTTTTCTTCTCCAAACCTCAAGATGCAGTGGCAGCACCAGATATGGGGAACAAAGTGAATTTCAGGGAGATAAAAAAAAAAATCAACCAATTTTGATAAAAATTGGATCGATTGAGCCCATATTTATTGAGTCGAGCTATGAGTTTTAAAATATTGGACAAGACGCAGTCGAGTCCAATATTTTACAACTCATAGCGAGATCCAATTTTATCATTATGTTTTGGATCCAATATTTTTACACACTTGGATTCAACAAAACATAATAATGTGCAAAACTGCTGCGAAAAGTGGACATTTTCGTAATTCTGGGGTTTTACGGGGAAGAAATTATTTGGGCGATAAATTCTCCCCTCCTCCGTAATGCTACCACTGCTCAAATGAAAAGGATGTTTGCAATATTGATATTTCAAGCAATCAATCAAATGAGGACAGTTTGACAAAAGTTATCTATCCTGCTTGTTTTATTTGTTTGTTCTAACATCATTTTGCCCAACCAAGTTAGCCATCATCCTGCAAATCATTTTGATAGGTGTTATAGTCCAAATTGCAACTTGGATACTTTTCTCAAAAAACACAGCATTTCAAACTTACAATATCCTGACATTTTGCCTGAATGCAGTTAGTGATCACATGTAGGTGTGACATCCACGGTAACTGAAATTTGTTATGATCCATATTTTCAAATTTAAATTACAAGGTTATTTGTTTTATTTTACTCTATCGTCCTGTTTCAAACATTCTATTTTGCTTTTCCACAGTAAAGTCTGACAACCTCAATGTTTTGACCCACAAGCCGCAAATGAAGTCACTACCCACACATTATCAACACCTGCCAACACCTGTTACCACATTCATGTCAACTGTCTAACCAGCAGCTTTGATGTATATCACACATTGCTTGTTAATTTCTTTAATCTCACCCAATTCTCATAATTATGTTTTCATACTACTGTTAATTGCCTAATTGGGCTATTCCATTTAAATTACAGACTACCCCCGTGGAAGATTTTGGAAATATCTTCTACAGGGGGAGTATGAATTTTGAATGGAATGAACACATTAGGCAGCTCCATTTGAATTTCATACACCCTCTGAGAAAGATTCAACCTGAATTTTCCACTGACGGAGTGCGAGTTTCAAATGGAGCTGCCGAGTGTGTAACAATATTCATAACAGCTCCCCATTTCACCCCTGGGTAGAGAGAGGCAAGTAAGGTAAAGCGCCTTACCCAAGAGCACAACACGATGGCACCGCTGCACAGTGGGCCAGAATCGCCTCAAAGTGTGCCAAAATTATAAACGGACAATCAAACGCATACAAACACGGTAAAATGACTATATTGGAGGTTTTTGAGGCTGCAGAATTCAATGGAGGCATTTTTAAAAATGTATGACGTCATCAAAATGCTGAACGGTGATTGGTCGATTACTTTTACAACAGTATTTCAAATGACATATATTATAATTGTAATTGAAAAAGCAAAATAGGGGTTCCAAGGGGTGCGAAATTCAATGATAACATTTTGAAAAGCGTATGACGTCATTAATATGCTGATCTGTGATTGGTCAATTATTCCTTCCACAGTTATTCAAATGGCTTTGTAAGAATTATTATCAAAACTAGCAAATCGGGGGTTTTAAGGAATGCGGAATACAATAGAGCCATTCTCCAAGGCATATGACGTCATTAAAATACCAAGCTATGATTGGCTAATTACTCGTATATCAGTAATTCAAATGTCCGATTGGAAAAGTATTATCAAATAGCATATTTAAGGTTATAAGGACTGCAAAATTCACTGACAGCATTTTTTATAATAAAGTATGTATGACATCAATAAAGTGATGACATTTTAATTGTTTAATATTTAGCAAAGAATCAACCAGTCAGACTAAATGTATAGGTGATTGTTCCTGCTGGACTCCAAAACTCTCGTAACTTAATTTTGGCTCTAATTTGCATTTTGCAACACATCAATGTACCAATATCCTTGAAAAGCAACCAATTTGCCCAAATTGGGTGCTTTTACCAACATGTTTCTCAAAATACACAATGATACTGGGCGCTTTTGTCTGTGGTGAAAACCCACCCATCTGTATACCAATATTGGACCCCAAAAGGCAAGCACATGCATCTGGCTCAAAATAAGCTAAGGTGTCATAAAAGTGTAACACACAATTATTTTTCCAGCTCATTTCTTTTGGTCTCCAACCAGGTTTAAATTATAGTATGCACATATATCGTTCATAATACACTAAAAGAAAGATAATTTATAGACCATTTACTTCACAAATTTAATTTTCTAGCCCTTGCGTACGTTATATTTGACAGACACAATTTTGATGATTTTCTGCAATCAAATAAAAATTTAAAAAGTATTACATAAGGTATTTTGTGGTTATTTAGGTGTAGGACCTACAGCAACTGATTGTGGAAAAAATGTGTCCAAATATTACAATAAGGAGGATAAATTGTTATAAATAAAATATGTGTGTCTGTCAAGCCATAACATACGCAAGATGTCTGTCAAATGTAACATACAGAATAATAATTTGGCAAAAACAGTAGTTCAAGATGGGAAATTGAATAAAGATCACGTGCAGTTTATAAATCACATGTTTTAAAACACTTTTATAAACTCTAAACTATCATCATAATGTGAACATCAAGTGATTTTTAATTTTTTAAACGATTATGTATGTTACTTTTGACAGACACATACAAATCTTATGTATGTTACTTATGCATAAATGTTTGACAGACAACACTTAACAATGGATTGTGTCATCAAAAAGCTTCTCCTCACAAAGTGATAGTGCCACAAAGCTAGGTGGAGCTAAATGCTATGTCATGTAGCATAATTAGCTGTATCACCCTAGTTTAGCAGGAATTACAGCACCGTCTTGCATATGTTACTATTTGACAGACATTTCAAGAAAAATTTTAAAATTGTTATATGTTCAAAAAAGATGGCAGCCACTTACAAATTGATTATAATATGGAGAAATGAAGTTATTTACAATAGATTTACCCTCTAGTTTATGCTTCAAGTCTTTGTTTATAAAAAACTGAGGGACTTCAAAATCAATCAAAAGTTTGACAGACAATAGTAACATACGCAAACTTTTAAATCCTTTTTTTGATCTGTTAACTTATAATTCATAATGCCTCTTTCTGTTTTTTTGATTGGTTTACTGCACCATTTTGGGAAACAGGTCACATGAATTTCTATAAGGATCCATAAAAAAAATTAAAAGCTGTTGAAAAAAGGCATCTCTTGGCATGTTACAAATAAAAGTGTAAAAATAGGCATTTTTACAGCTATTTTTTATTTTTTTTATTATTTAGAGTGAAAGGATTGTATGCTATGTCTTTACTACCTAAACTTGCCACTAAACTAGCAAATATTCCATTTCTATAATTATTATTTTAAAAAAAAGATGTCAAAATATATGGCTATAATATGACACCTTAGCATATTTTGAGCCATCTATATGTACCATGCCAATGGCAGACCCCAACCGTGGATGTTACAACTTATTAACCCTCAACATCATCACAAACGACACTAAAATGATATAATCTGATTCAAATTGCAATTCTTCATTACAGACACATGATCAGTGATGATACAGTTACGGCATGTTATTTGGTCATTCACTAAATAGGCCCAATATTGAAATGTGAATTAGAATTTTATTAAAGTAGACGTAATCCCAAATCTAAATATCGCGTTTAAAACTGGCAGACCGCGGGGTTCTTGTACATTATGTCTTGAGTTTCTTTTTGTGTTAAAAAGTTGCTAACATCATCAGAAAAGGTCAGTTATCCATCAAGCTATTATCCTTTTTCTTCGCGAGGGATGCGTATTCCGTTTGCGAACTCTTATTCCACATTTCTCTCAGTTTGTAAAGAAACGTTTTTGACGTTGAAACTGCCTGTTGACAAAGTTCTTCTGAAAAGGAACTCTCTATGCAATGATAGCTAATTAAGAAGTCCATGCAATGTCTGTTCGTTGTATCAATATCATTAATGCAAATTATATATACCATATAATGTTGTATTATGCTTCAGATACATTATGTACCTACTTAATTAAATTATTTGTTTTGTTGTTAATGCTTAAATTTGGTCTAGATATATATATGATTTTGAAAATATTGCAATTAAATGTGAAATCATGTGTGAATAAATGAATCGAATGAATAAATGAAATAATTGTTTCCTGGATAAAACATGATAAGCCATGACAAAAGCTTAAAATGATCCTTCACACAGGTAAGGTCGTGTGTCTTGAGATCGCCACCAAAAAAAGGTGGCGACGTTACATTTTGCCAAAGTCGACTCAAAACAAATGATGATATATCTGTCAAGCAAGAAGGTATTGTCATGCTTGTGGTCTCATTTTATTGCTAAATAAAATGCACTTTCAACCCTGTAAAAAGAAATACTTTAGCTTTTTTAATACTAACACTGTGCTTCATAGAATTCAGAATGGGCAGGGTGGCGGTGGTGGGGGGTGCGGTGGGGGGGGATGTGGTACACACAAACTCTATGGGATTGGGATTTTTAGTGCGTAATCTGCTTCTGTAAAGGCTGTAAATTGGATTTGGACTCTATTTAGCATCTAAAACACTCATGGCCTTTACAGCTAAACAATTCTACTAATTGTTTTTAATAATTTATGATTGGCTTAGTCTAGAAAATACAAACTTTTCCATACAAAACTACCCGTTGTCATATTAAACACTGTAGTAAGTAATGCAGATGTCTTCAAAATCTAAAAGTTATTGTAAAATTTTAATTACTTATCCTATCATAGTCAAAGTATAGATTTTCTGAAGGGAAATTTGACGAGGAATCTAAATATGGACATATTTTTTCTGTATGGGTTAGGGGGAAAGTGTTTAGGTTCAAAATATGTTCAATTGAAAAAAAATCTAACATACTTTGGGACACCCTATATTCCGAGATTACCAAACAGCTGTGATTTTGGTTTCTTCCAAAGTCAGTTGGCTCTCCATATCCTCTAACCAAATGAATGTTGTTTACTTCCAGTTTATTACTGTAAGTTGGTAATAAGCAATGCATTGAGTGACCCCTTTTTTATCAAAATCTTTTTTATTCCACCCTGTATAACTTGCAGGTCACCCTGTATAATGAGTTAAAATGTATATATTTGAATTGCTTATGCCTTCAGCTTTCCAAAAATGTATACTTTTGCTAGTTTAGGGTTGATGATTGTCGAGATAATCTAATTAGAAACCCGTTTGGTGTAAAAATTCATAATATTTGTCATGTAACGCTAAGGGTGGCGAGTTCAGGACACACGGCCGTAAACGATGCAATTTCAGCCAGTGTATTTTAAACTTACGCCGGTCTCCCATCAGTCTATTTATAGAACAAGGTGTGGCTGTTTGTACACTGCAGCACGGTACGCGGTAGGATACATATCTCTTTTCACGTGAACTTTTAAACGATTTTGTCACCTATTTTACTGGCAAAGGGCCTCATAAAACTGACTCCACTGCAGAAGATTGCAAAATATTGCAGCTAAATTTGGTACCATCACAAAGATTCATCTTTTCTGCAGGTGACTGTATAAGTTTTAAGGGGGAAATCAACGGGAATCAAAACTTTCGGGATCAAATTTGATAAAACGTAATTTTTCCTTAGTTTTGGGGACGTTTAAGCAAAAATATTTATTGACTGACGGTTTTCATATTCTTCATATCCCAGTATTATGTTCTAAAAATAGTTTCTCAGGTATCTGTGAAAGCACAGATGCATCAAAATTGTCTAAAAAAGTTATGAAGTTTTACCCCCAAATCATGATTTTTCTAATGAGAAGCAGATTGTGGCGATTTTGCATGTTTATTATAAAAAATATCACCTTTAAGAATAAACTAAGGGTGAAATATTTTCAGAAAATATTCTTATGTTCATCCTCTTTCCAAATCGCATGAAAAAAGTTAGAACATTGATAGTCACCTATCTATGGTTTTGGCACACTTTGACTTTGACCTGGCCCACTGTGCGCTGGGGCTTGAATTTGCATATACGTTAACTGTAGTGTCTGATGTATGTAACATTTTACTTGCACTTTTTCTTTCTTTCTCATCCAATCCCCATATGTTTTCATCTGTTAATTTTCTATTTTTATGCTCTCAAGGACTCCTTGTAATGAAACATTTTCTGACCAGTCATTATTACTGTACTTTTTCACATATGCTACCATGATGCATAACTATTGAAAAAATATGATACCCCCCTCATGTGTGTTATACTTTGGCCAACCCTCTACATGGCAAGATAACATTGTGGATTGATATTGAATGGTTCGATATTGAATTTACACAAGCAAATACAATACTAGGCTTATTGTACTCATTTTATTTTAAGGCCTAATGAAAGTTTTTGATTTGCGTCCACCACCCGCATGCTTCAAACCCTACCATATGAAATTTTCATTATTTCCAAAAACAAGGCTCTGAAACAAAGATTTCAAGTTCTGGATCGACAAGCTGCTTGTGAATGCTTGATTTACGCAATAATCTGCACCTAGGGCCTCCGTAGTCCTAGATCACATCCGTATACCGCTATAATAGCTTTGAACTGTGCATTCATGAACAATACCTTGAAGAAGTAATAATGAAAAACGGCCATATGTGATTTGATAAAGTGAGAGGACACAAATCTAAAACTTTTCATTCTCATAGCCTAATGTATTTTTCATACTGATTCCAAATATGGTCATGAAAATGTACATTTCTGAAATATTTAAATATTTAAAGAACATTTAAAACTTGTTGTCTGCAGATGACACCCGTGTGGACAGGGTTAATGGTAGAGGCTACTACAGACTATTTGCCAAGAAGCAAAGTTCCAGCATCACTCGCTAATGAGGGCCGATTGTTCCACAAAGTGTGACAGACGAAACTGCTACGCACATTTTTATGGTGTCTTGCGAAAACAATGAACAAATGCAATGCTCTATCGCAATGGTAGGTAACGCTGGCATGATTTGTTATACATGCACGATCGAACCTCATGAATATGCAGGAAAACACAGGGACTTAAGTTGTTGGCAAAGTAATAATTTGTGGTTAATGTCCACCAAGAGGATTAACCCACTGAGCACTACCTGCCGATCTAACATTGCCTTTGATTGGTCAAATACATGATATCTTCATATTAATCACCAATCAGAATGGAGTTTTGCAAATAATTCACTAATTTTTTTGCGTGGTGAAATTATTCTGACAATGTTGCTGATTGGTCCATTTGATAATGAAAACTCCTTTTTGACCAATTAGGCAGGTAGTTCTCATGGGGTTAAGATAACTCACCTATCCAATCCATCTTTGCCTGCTGTAGCCAGCTGTACATATATGCATGCTGGTGACTCAATGTGACTCACATGTACTTTGGTGTATACTCCAGTCTGTTTCTTGGAACTCTCCTTTTTAGCTTTTGTTGGTGTAACTGAGTAATTAATAAATTGTACATAAATCAATTGTTAATATCACTGATGTTTCCTTTTTTTCTATGAGTCTTTGATTTTGTAATGTTTTACTTATTTTTAATTCATTTACATATGACAACTATTTACAACTTGATTAAGAAGACAACAACTTTTCCGTAACTTTCACAACACAGACTACAGATCAAAAAAATGTATATATATCGAAAAGTTCATATTGTACCAATTCTGGGTTGCGGTCTACACCAGTACTAATCATTTTTGAGATGGCTTGTAAACAGTGTGATAGCTAATGTATACAAAGTGCAAAATAATGAGTTATATTTGTTGGCTTCTGAATTTATCTTAATATATCTAAAATATGAGGTGTCATTTTGGTCCAAAATGTGGCGACACAAATAATGGTTGGCACTTCTGAATTTTAATGGTGAAAATTACATTTATTGGATAGCAACACACCAACATACCCTACTTGTAAGATGTGTGAATTGAGGATATCTGTGTGTAGCCATCCAACTGCGACTATGTTATGTTGCTATGCATGTGTGGATATGTCCCCACTTTGCTGATAAACGGTGTGTATATCCCCATTAAGATAGTATGGAATCAGATGTATGTATATTGTCGGATTCTGTACTATGCCATATGGGATCTCACCCACCCCCCCCATATGTCTAACTTATGCCTTTAGTGCCCTCTAGGGGGTTATATAGCCCCAGTAAGAAAAAGTACAGTAAGTAAACTGTTTGCAGGTCCATCCCCAGTTTATTGAGATGGAACGCAAATGTATCCCCATTTCACACGTCTTACACATGCACCCCTACACACACAAACACTTTGTTTTACCACATCCCTGGTTTAAGCTACTACTTACTTGCTGATTTTGTTGTGTGTTTCTTTGCCTTATTTTGAGCTACTCCAGGAGATACAGCACCATTGGTTACTTGCTTCTTGTTGTTGGCATTCAAATCTTTTGATGTGGGTGTACTACCCTGAGCACCAAATGGTAATACTGTTGAGCTAACAAAACAAGACAACAAAAAATGTCAACAAAATTTTATGACTTCATGACCCATAGTGGCAAAATCAGCCAGAAATGCACAAGAGGCTGCTTCATAAAAAAAAAGTGAAAAACGGTTTTCGGTGCTCAAATTCCCATGGCCATCTCATTGAAAGTACATAGCAATTTTTACCAACATAGCAAACCAGAAATTCCCCTTAGAGTCAATGTCCACAAGATTTTCATTTGTGAATATTTTTAATCATCCACAAATCAAGTAAATAATGTATTTAATGCTGTTCATCTGGCCCATGTTTCTTCTCCAGTGGCCTTACCTAAAGTTTATTTGGCTTATAAAAGGTGAAAATTATTTGACTTTTGTTACTGGGCGCGTCAATTAAGTCCCCAACTCTTGCTCACGTAAATTCATATACGCGGTATATTACGCAATGCACAACTAGCGTAAGCATTGCACCCAACTGCGTGCATGCCATTCTATATCAATACACAGTGTTAGGGGTCTATTTTTTCCGCCTTACATAAGCCGAACAAACTTTAGCCCAGCATTTTTCCCTACTCTACCAAATGCAAGTATTTGTACATACCTTGGGCCTGTGCTTGTTGCATTGCCACCCCTCACTAACTCCGCATTAGCACACAATTCTTTTTCATCCTCCCCATCTTCATACAGCAGCACAACCGAAAGGCAGCCATCTTTATTAGCTAAACCAAAAGATAACAAATCATACTTTCGTCATGTGAATATAATGAATAAAGGTATATGTGCAATAGCTGCCTTTTGTTATTAACAATTTGAATCATGCTAAGACACAAAAAATGTTTGCTTGGCCTCAAAATTGGCCAAAATAAGGGTCGGCCCTTAAATTTTTTTTTTTAAAAGGTTTTAGTTTAATCATGATGTGGCTTTCCATGCGGCATGTATTAACGAAAGTGACAGCTCCTCTCCACTCCCCAAATTTGGTCAAAATTATACTTTTTCCAGGACTTGCAAAGCAGCCTTGAAAATGTGTTTTCAAATTCAAGGACTCTCAAGGACCGCAGGAACCCTGTTAAGCAGAAAATCATTACTGTATACCCATTATAACATTTATTTTAAAGTGGTCCATTCCTGAGCCACTTTCCTGAAAAACCGATTCAAGTAATTCTAATTGAATCCATTTCTATGGTGTATCTTGCATATTGAAGTTCTGATGTGAAGCATTGATTTATTTTTCCACATGACCAATGTTCATTGCCTACAGGCCTTAATGCATGGATAGGTTCAGACTTAGACAAGATTTTGGAGGACGTCTTGTCTGAGCTGCCTGATGACAATGTAGCTAGTGATGTTATAAGTGACACAAAACCTGAAGTAACATTTAAAAAAATCTGACCAAACAACCCACCCCAAAAATCCAATTGGAGGGCAAGCAAACAATTTTTTGTCAAGTTGGAATGCAGTAGGACTTTTAAGTCATGTCCTGTCAAAACACTGCTCATGGATGTTAACTCTCTTCACGCGGGTGTCGACTGCAGACGACAAGTTTCAAATTTTTTTTTTCAAATTTAAAAATTTCAGAAATGTAAATTTTCATGGCCATATTTGGAATCAGCATGAAAAATGCATTAAAATGAGTACAAACAAGCCTAGTATTGATTCAGTAGTTCTTAAGATAGTGCTTGATATTTTGAAAAAATATTTCAAAACTTTCTCTCTCTTCACAAATAATGCAATTTTTAAGCAATAAAGTTACTCAACGTTGCCGCCATTGTCACGTACCTCAATGGTAATTACCTTTGTACTTTTGTGTTACTGACACAAGCTTATAAGCAAATAACATGTTATTCAGGCATGCTTTGTTTTCATAAAACAATGACGTAAATCTTTTTTATTTCAGGAAAGTGGATCAGTTTTGATGAAATTCTCTGATTATATGGACAAAAATATCCAAATATTGAGTACATACAGCCAACCTTAGTTTTACACATAAATATTGAAAGTTGGTAAAAAAATGATTTTCTTTACTTTTGACAATGACTTTGAGTGTCTTCTGAGCGACGAGTTCAAAGAATGCTCCTGCCACTTGCTGAGGCCACCCATCTGCTGGGTCTTCCATTGGTTCTACATCTGCCAATGAACAGGGTAATGCCTGGAGTAAAGAAAATACATCAGAGCTTATAAAGTGATGTCAATCTTGAATTCACTGTGTCGTATATCCACTGATCAGTGCCAGGAGTGGGTAAGTGCAATAGCTGCTATGTGTAGATGAGTACAATATACTTTATGTAAATTGCCAAATGTTCACAGGGCAGCTATTGCACTTACCAACTTCTGGCACTGAGCAGTTGATATATAAGGTGACTAAATGTTAAATTATAAAACTATACTGAAATTGCACATCTCTGCACTTCAGACCAGTATTACATTTATCACTTTGCATGTAGATTTACACTTATATGAGTAAGTGTTCATACTAATCCTTAAATGTGACATGATCTGTTCCATGGGAGCCAAAGGCGGCAAATTTGAAACTGAGATAAAAGGTAAAAATATGGAGTAAAAAACAATAAAATACATAAGAAAATAGACATCAAAAAACTTTAGAACCAAGTATGCTAGTCCTTTGGTGTTTTCAGTAAATGAAAGCCTATTCTATGTTTAATGTAATATTTACAGTAACTGGATTTTCAAAAATGCCTCCTTTGGCCCCCATGGACCAGATCGTGCCACAAATATGACCCAATACTGATGTTGAATCCCCAGGTCTCTTGAATACTTGGTGGCAGAGTTATGGACCTTTTATATGTTCATTTTCTTATGTTTGTCATGTTTTTTCACTTCACTTTTGCTTATATCTCCGACTCCGTTTCATTATTGTTGACTTCAGCCTAATTGGACCAGATCTGGTCATAAATGAGATCATTAGCACCTTGCTCTATGATCATCCAATGCTGGTTGGTTAACGACCTTCCCCATCAACGTTAGTGGCAGTATTTTAATAATTGGTCTCAAAATCTTAGTAGGGGTTTATAGTGCCGAATGCTAAACTCCCAGTTAACTTAATTGAAAACCACAGTTGCCCTAGATATCCAACAAGAATAATATTTCTATACAGGCACAGCACTCTTATCTGCCTACATCCAAAATAAACATCACAACCAGGATCAGTTGCCAGTTCTCATACAGGTAAATTAGAATAATCATCTGCAAGCTCTTTGCATGGAGGAAGTCATGCTACTGTCTGTCCAATTAACTTAGAGACTTGGTTTTTATTATTTATTTGAAAAAATATATGGGTTAGAAAAAAGTCATGATTTTTTGGTAACATTTTGAAAATGTTTTTCTTCATGTCGACTTTTATTCAATTTTGACTATATTTCGACAATAAAATAGTTTGGATTTTTTTAACACTTGCTCTGATTGGTTCTCGCTATCTAAGAGTGTATAAACACACATTATTGAACATGAAGGTACTGGTTTAGCAATTGAGCTAGCCTAACTACCGTATTCATCCCATTAACTGCCCATGCCCCTATAAGCACCCACCCAGTGACTTTACTTACTGATATTAGTTTATTAACTGCCCATGCGAATCTGAACTTGGTCTTGAAACATATGACACACTGATGATGATAGATGAATATTTTGGGTCTCTAATTTTTATGTCTTGTTGGCCTAAACAATTTTAAAAAAAGCGCCCACCCAAAATGATTTCCGTAAGCACCCTGGGCTGTTAATTGAACAAATACTGTACTTTGTATAAAATATAAATACTGTACCTGCACTGGTAATTTCAGGAATTGATTTGTGACTTTGCGTAGATTTGAGCAATGTACTGTGTCCAAGTTACCATAGTCTACATACACAAGCTCCACCAGCTGCTTGCCCGGTAAGCCTACAAAAGATGATACAACATATGGTAACAAGAAAAAAATATAAATTATACTTGATGAGAGAAATTAGACAAATCAATGAAGGAGAAAGAGGGAGGACTTTTACTAGTTTTGTCCATAGTAGCGATCATAAAGTCTCAGGAATCATGATTTGTATCACCTACTTTTTCCCTTTCAGGACACCCCACTAAAGGCGGGTCGGAGAGGAACATTACCGGGTGGTGTTTGCACTCAAATATTGAGTCAAATAAAGCTGGCACACAAGAGGAATGGTATGGGTTCTATATAGGAGATCCTATGCCTATATATACAGGGTGTAATTTCAGCACATTGGGCATGATTTTTCTCCTAAGGGAGGAAATGCCCAAAACTTTCATTTTGATATATTATTGGCCTTAACTCAAGAACCTCAAGACATATGGAAATATAAATGCAATTATTGGCTTCAACTCATTTTTCTGTAAAATAAATGTATTAATAAAAGAATAATAAAAGAAACAGAATGCAATTTTTAGTTAAATGGCTAGTACAACAGGAAATATATGGTTTCTGTCATCCCACCCACCTAAGTTAAACAGATACTTCTCTTTTTTTCTGATTTTGACAGGGTGTGTTCGTACATTTGTCAAGAACCCTGTAACACAACATGTTTAAATGCCTGGTTATATAATTGGTATAATATATCAATTTTGGCAAAATTACATTCAAATATGCCACTCCTGAATAGCCCATTGCATCTCCTTGGCAGTTAGTCAAACAATTACAGCTTAGTATGCCCCAGTTCTGCCAGACACCAAGATCAGAACAGCCCAGTTTCCCTTTACCACAAAATCCTGCTGAAATCCCCATTGAGAGCAATAATTTGATAGAAATTTTGAATTGTCAATCTGTCAAAACTCTGAAACTCTCACAAAACATTTGCTTTGGTGATTCATGTGATCCTGTTGTGTACTACGGACAGATGTGATATGTCCTCTGCATACACCTATTATCTTAACTCTATATAAAAAAAAATTAAAAAAAGCGCAGTGATTTATAGTGCGCTACACACAGGCACAACGCCTAGACGTTGATCCATAAGCCTCAGCACACTTTACAGGTTGTCGCTGACCACTATGGCCCCACATCATTCCAAAAACCATTAAACAACAAATCAGGGACTTTGCTGCTTCAAGAGCGCACACCCTAGACATTCCACAAATAACCATCGCAACCAGGATCAGCTCCCCGAGTTTCGTACGGGTTACAACAAGACAAATTAGCAGCGAGTTCCTTGTCCAGGGGAATGTCAAGCTAACTCAATTTTTCCGTGTGAGCGTACTAGGCACCGCCAGGGTTCGAACCCGCAACCTCTCGCACCACAGACTGTAGCAACCTCTCGCACCACAGACATATACCACTGACTGTAGCTCATACATGGCCACACATTTCATATTTTTGTATTTTATATACCCCACAAGGGTTTTAATAAAATGCTTTTTAAAATTTTAATCACAATGATAAACAGTTCATGCCACACCCTATTTCATGAGGTTTTCTATTCCTTTTAAGATTTATGTTAGCAAACTTGATATTTTTAGTGTGTATAAGTAAGGAATTGAACTTATTTTCTATGTTGTGTAGGACATACCGTAGAATTCCTTCTACACGCATATATGCCTCCTAAATGATTTTAAAATTTTTTTTTTTTATGAAACTGACAAAAGGCAAAGACCATTCACAAATACATTACAATAGACTGGTCTTACAATAAAACATATTTATACAGCTGCCTGTATCAGTAATATAGTTGATCAAACTCCAAATAATGTTTTTGTGGAGGGCCTTTTGTCTCTTTCGTCCAAAAAACCTTATTTAGAGGCATATATGCTTGTTTAAGACAGATTTCTACTGTATCGATAATGGAAATCACTTGAATTTCACCCACTCACCTATTATCTGAGCTCTATACCACTGGCTATCCAGCTCAAACTTCGCCACACATATCATGCCAATCTGTGGACATAGAATTCCCCATCTCTCCTGTTCTCTCTTCTTGTATTGCTCTTGCAGATCCTTCATCATCGATAGCAGGTATTCTAGATCATCACCAAGCTACAATCAAAATTTACAACGATAAATGAATAAAAAGTGCAATTTAAAATAAAGATACTCCTCTCGTCCAAAGGATGCAGAAGAAGTATAGTTTGACTTATTTGTAACGTGAAATTTGACCCATGTTTCACTTCTTTCACAACAGAGGTGTAAGTGAGGTAATGATCCACTCCCTGAAAAACATGCGAGACTAAGGCGAGCACCTCGCCAAATTTCTGAAATTCCGGGGGTGCAAGGGGGCTTGTCTGGGGAATAGGCTGCAGGGTATCACCCCCTCAAAACCAAGGGTTTTTTTTGCTCTTTTTATGACAAATTATCATCATCATTTTTTTGCCACATTTCTGGAAATCCAGGAATTTCCGGAAGACTTGCACCTCTGTGTAAAGTTTGAACCCTGGTGACCAATGCTTTACTTTGTTTCGCCTCCAGTTGTAGTGATGTTATTGCTTTTACGTGGTTGCACCAAGTGTGCAGACAAACTGCCCTTATACATGTGTGTACGCTCTGCATGACTACGTTACCATATACTAATCGATACTGCGACCAGCAAAATACGCACCTACATCACTACCAAACTTGGTGATGAAAAAAAGTTAAGTGTTATTCATTTTATGAAATCTTTTCTTACCTCTTGAGATGAGTCTGGTATTTTGTCCCAACTATTATTTGAAATGAGACACATGTAGCAGCCGACAAGTGCATCGTTTTGATGTACACATTTTATGAAATCTTTCCTTACCTCTTGTACATAGAAACTGCCTGGGTTGTTGATATGACTGATTGTTGCACTTATTGATTCACCAGCTTTCGGTAGATCTGCACCAAGGTAACTACGATTCTGACGCCACGTATCTGATAAAATAAGACAGAAATATGGGAGAAATATGGTTAAGGCTACATAAGGAGCATATTCAAAATACCAAACTACAGTAAAAATGTCTGTTGAATGAACGCAGCAACATGCGGTCATAAATTTCAAGAACAAAATGTGGAAAAGCGAAAATAACAGGATAACAATGTCTGAAGTAAAAACTGTTCAAGGACTTTATACACAACTGCCACTAAACAATCAGTTTAAAATACAAATCCCCTACCTTTTGGCATAGATTCTGGTGTCTTGAAGCAAGCCAACTCAAAGAATACCAATGCATCCCTGAGAGATACCGGCATGTCATCCTCCACCTCGTCATTTGGTAACTTGTGTAGATCAACATAGAGAAGGACGCCTGCACTGGCTTGCACCTATAAACACACAAACAAAGAAAGATAATTAGAATTTCTAAACAAACTACGGCCTACTCATAAGTGAATGGATTTCTAAAGATTAAAAAATTGTTACGGATGCTTTCCCACTTCTGGGAATGTGAACAAAAATGTTGACTTCGACTGAATCCTTAATTTACGTGTGCTTTGTGCGTAGAGATACTTTCATGACAAGAATGTTTCCCAGCAAACTATAAAAAAATAAAAACATTATGAACTCGCTATAAACGCATTTTGGTTATGGTCAAAATATTTTAATTATGTTTAAATATCGGGTTATATAAAGGTCTTCTAAACATGTTATACCTTTTAATACCCTGACATAGAAACATTTTCTGTAAAACATTTTGTGTTTCCTGGGATAACAAGCAACAAAAGTTCCAAAAGGTTTTGTCAGGTGCGAATCTACTTCTGTCCCTCAACCAATTCCATTTTGTCAAGTTAACCAAATATGACATCAAGAAGGTAATAATTAATTGGACAAGTCACAAAGCACAAAGTTTCTAAAATTGGCATATAAATATTTCCTTTTAAGTCAGTAACAAAGTCAAGACTACTCAAGATCTCTTCAACTTCCTTCATTTTCCAGTCTCATGAGAGTGTCACTGTCCTTCATTAACTTTAACCCTATGAGAACTACCTGCCAATTGGCTAAAATGAATATTGTGTCCAATTTTGAACCAATCAAGGAGGGTATTAATAAGGTCCTCTGCAAATGCAAGTTTGACCATAAATAGTTTAAAGCCTAGTCATAATTGGCAATTGAAATGAGCATTTCACGTTATCAACCAATCAGAAATGCTGTTAGATGACCAGTAGTATCCAGGGGTTAAAGATAGAATAATTAATTATGACAAGGAAAAGCACCTGTTATCTCTATTTCCAATGACTAAGATTTTCTAGAAATTGTCCAGAAAGTTTCCAGAAATAGTTACGCTGTTGAAAAGATCTTTGTGACACATGGCATCAATACATGGCAATAGCCTTCGAAAATGATATAGTACAGAACTGCTTCTTTTGCTATAAAAAGACAGCCCACTCATTGGTGTTGGATGTAGATTAAAGTTAAAGCGGTAATTTTTGAGCGTGCAATTGTTTTGCTTGTTTTTTGGAGTTTTGGAACATAGACCTATAGGCATAAAATAAACATATTAAATTTGGACTTGTACTACTACATGTCTTTACAGATCTGTTTCGTAAAGGCCGCCAGGCCCTCAGAAGACTCAATTTTATAAGCTCCCTTATGGTTGAGCACTTTACCATTTTAGATGGTTTCTCCTCTATTTCACTTCATATTAAATTTGCACGTTTTTTTTTTCGTAGTAGCCGTGCTGAGCGCAAAAATTAATGTTCGGCAAAATTTCACTTTTACAGCATCGTGTGACAAATTCTTTATCATATTCTTGATTTCTTCATACATGTACATATTTTCTATATCTTCAAATGCGGCTTCCTGACAACTGTCTCTTTCTATGTGTCAGATAATATTTGCTAATTTCTTGTAGGGCAGACACAATCCCACAGTGGGTACACCTCCACATATATGAATCCATGCACAAAAACACCCTTCTTGTATGTGAACCCCCCCCCCAAGTGTGAAGTGTGGTGGTTCATACATACCATTCTAACCGTGGAGTTTTTCACACACCCCCTACACAATCATCAAGTGTTCTCATCACAAAATACCCCCTCTATGGCTCAAAGACACTCTTTTAATATGAAGCCATATCCAAATGTGTAGCTCCATATGGGTTGCACTAAGGCTCCACATTTGGTATACATGTGTATAATATGCACACAACCTCAGTTTGAATTAACCTTGCCGAACTTTGGCACAGGAGATTAGGCTATATACAAACTGTATCAAAATAATTGGTACACATTAATTTCCATTAAATAATGAAGGAGTCTGACTCATAAGGTCACTAACAGTCAATTATTAGTTTCCCATCACATAATTTCTGAAAACAAGTGAGGTAACTTTTTCATTATTCATTATTTTTCTGCCGTTCATTATATGACCAACACGCATGTAAAATGTGTTGTTATTTGCCATTCACTCACTTGAAGATGGATGTTTAGCCCAAATGTGATTCAAAAGTATATTAAAAAGAGATTAATAGAGGGATATTCATAATTTTTTTTTGCAAATATAACCAGTTTTTATCAGTATTTTTTGGAAAATCACAATAATGAATTCAAGTGAGGGTCAGAAAATGAGGTGAGGGCGGGTGACGGGAAACTTAAAATCGACTTTCCTTGGGCTAAAAATTCAACACAAGTCATGATCCACATAAAATAGATAATTGTGAAAGTCATAAAATATATATTCTGGACATTTCAATAAACATCAAAAATGATGGGTACCAATCATTTTGATACAGCCTGTATGTATTTCAGTTTTGTAAAATATAAATTCCAGGGTCTTAGCTTGTTGTAATAAAAATTAACCTTGTACTGAACTTAAGCAGAGGATATTGAGCTAAGTTGTATTTCTGTTTTCTAAAATATGAAATTTCCAGGTCTCCTTGCAAAAAAGAAAAAGAAATTAAGGGGCTGTGCAATAATTATGACCGGGGGGGGGTAAAAATTTCTGAACGGCTCACCAAAACTCACTTGCCCCCCCCCTCGGCCTGCCACATCTCGCACCCACCCCCACTCTCGGCCAGCCAAAAATCTTTGCCCCCCTTGAACATGCTAAATTTTTGGGATCCCAATTTGCAAACCTTAAATGGTAGAGATAATTGTTGCGAGTGCAGAGAGCAGGAAAATTTGCATATTAAAGCGTTTCTGTTCTGTTTTCTGAAGCCTTTTTGGAGCATTTAATTAAGAAGGCCCCCCATGAATGTGTGCCAAAAATCACTTGACCCCCCCCTCTTGGCTTGCCAAAACTTGCTTGCCCTCCCTTTGGCTTGCCAAAACATTTCCCCCTAATTTTATCCTCCCCAGGGCTCAAATTTATTGCACACCCGTAACCATGCTGAACTTTGGCAGAAGGTATCAAGACATGCATTTGAGTCGTTTGCAGTTGCGATAAGGCTCCACAGTTGGTATATGTAAAATTTCACAATTTGAATTAACCTTGCTGAATTTTGGCACAGGATATTGAGCCATGCATTTCAGTCAAGGGGGTGCGGTGGGGGCGATGCACCCCCTATGAATCTGCACAAAATCTGCAGCAAAATTGGCCAAAAAATTTCAAACATTTTGATAAGTATATCCTATATCAAGAATTTTCTGTGAAATTTGTAAAAAATAGGATCCAAAAATCAATTGCAGAGGGGATAAAGGTCTACCTTTTGGCCAGAATGAAGATTTCTCTTGAAAAGGTCTGTATTTGGAAAATTCGCACCCCTACAAAAAAATTCTGGCTACAGGCCTGATTTCAGTTTTCTAAAATATAAAATTCCAAGGTCTTGTTGCAATAAATATTAACCTTGCTGAACTTTGGTAGAGGATATTGAGCCATGCATTTCAGTTTTCTAAAATATGCAATTCCAGGGTCTTGTTGCAATTTGCATGCTTCATTTTCCGGCCTTTTCCTTTTCAACAGGAACTGCATGTTAACGCTAGCATTACAAACATGACTTTTTGTATCAACACTGTAGGCATGAATCATAATTACGCCATAAGTATCAGTGGCTGCTTTGTGGTACTTTGGTTACACAAATCTCACTAGACGATCACCTATTAACGGAGGAGGGTTCAATCAGGCCTGTAGC
Organism: Amphiura filiformis; assembly: GCF_039555335.1. Classification (NCBI taxonomy): domain Eukaryota; kingdom Metazoa; phylum Echinodermata; class Ophiuroidea; order Amphilepidida; family Amphiuridae; genus Amphiura; species Amphiura filiformis. The sequence continues at coordinate 17,701,140 of NC_092646.1, read as the reverse complement.
CAGGATTTTTTTGTGGGGAGTGCTGATTTTGAAAAAGTGGACTTTGTTAGGGGGCAATTTTGTGAAAAGTGGACTTTCTTCCCCAAATATGGACCTTTTTTGACCAAAAAAACTTGAAAATCCTATTTTTTTTTACTTGCTACGCTCGCAAATTCTTAAATTTTGGGACTTTTGTATACTTTTGCAAATGGGGGCACCCCGGCACCCCTCCTGGCCACGGCTCTGGGTTCAATTTCACATCACATGTTACTTCCACCTCTTGGTTCAATGACCGACTAGTTAAGGAGTTCCATGCTGCAAAGTGAAAACCTCCAGATAGAGCTAAAAATGTGCATTTAAAGGTTGTAAAGAATTTCAAGTGTTTTATGTGCGGGTTATTCACTATTTTAGACATATTTGGCCATATATATGTTTGATATAAAATGTTAAGCCTCAGTTCAGGCAACAGTGCTCTGGGATAAAGTTATTTTTTTCTTATAATACGCTGAGAACCTGCAATGGTTGAGAGTAACAAGTATAAACTAGAGCTAATTTGCGCATACACATATACGCGACCTTAGCAATAGCTAATTAACTAGGCCTATGGCTAATTAGCCCAGCTAGCCATCTAGCATGCATGGATGTATTAAGGCATAAACAGCCAGCAGTAGTATAATATGCTGATTTTACTGAGAGGTCTTTTTTGAAATGCACTGTAATTTGAAATTGACCATAGGGACAATGGGAGCAAGGTTAATTTGTTAGCTCACCTATAGCATATGTGAGTTCAAAAGGTCCAGCAGTTTGGTGTAATTCATTGAAATATACATGTATAACTACAACAGAAGTTTGTAGTATCATATAATTAGACCAAGTAAAATAAAAACATGTTTCAAGTCCGGTTTTTGTAAAAAAGGAGGAAGAGGGGGCTTTTTATTTTATATTTTCATGGCAAAATCGGTGTGAATACCCATAATATTATTTGAGCTGTTTTAGCATACACAATAATGCCTGGAAAAAGGAGGAGGCCTCTTTTTATTTTTGTTCTGAGGATATAGGCCGTCTCCTCTAATTTTCATAAAACCTTCCAAAGTGTTTCTTGTATATTAGCAAGGCTATAGAAATATTTCTGCTTCCTAGATATATTTTTTGAAAAGTTATAACTGAATAAATATATAATTGAAGAAACCTCAAAAAGGAAGCGGGGGTACATGAAACATGTTTATTTTTTTATTTGGCCTTATAATTATTAATTATATTTATACATAATTATTTTCCATAGTTGTGAAATCATTTTGTTAACCAAAATTATTCAATATTCATGTAAATATTTCTGTGCAACTTTGGTCATGCGCTATTAGAGTGCGACTTTTTTACTACATACCGGAAGTAATATCTGCATGACCTTTGACCCCAATGACCTTTGACCCCAATGGATGAATACAATGTGTAATGTTATCATGCTAATTTGTGGAATGACTTAGCATTTTTAGTAACAGAACAGAAAATCACATCAGCCATAATGACCTTCGTATGACCTTTGACCTCAAGGCTAATGCATGTGTCAAGTGACATCATCTTGCTGTGTAATTCGTGTAAGGAGTAGCAGTTTTAGTAAAAATAACAGGAAATAACATTTTCGGCCATAATGACCTTTCCATAACCTTTGACCTTGAGTCGGTCACGTGACATTTGTGCCACCAGCTATTGGTCCTGATGACCAAGTAACATTGTTGTACCATATATATTTGCGACAGCAGCAACATTTTAAGGTATTTGGTCATATACCGGAAGTATCCCCTTAATGACCTTTGACCCCAATTCTGGACAATAACTTTTAGACACTGGGTATAGCTGATGCATGTACCCAAGTGCCATCATCGTGCTGTATAATTTGTGGAAGAAGTAGCATTTTAGTGAAATCACGTTTTTGGCCATTGACCGGAAGTGGATGACCTTTGACCTGAAGTTGACCATGTTTCATTTGTCCCCCACCCAATGGTCCTAATGACCAACTATGGTCAACATGGGTCAAAGGATATGGCTACAGAGGCTCATTATAAGATTGACAGAAAGAAAGAAAGAAAGAAAGAAAGAAAGAAAGAAAGAACTTGACAGAAACAGACCTTAGCAATTTTGCAAATTGCTAAGGAAAAAATGGTATAAATTTTTCATATAACCGTCTGTACAAATAGGCTCAATGCACAGATCTCGTTGAGAGTTTTAATTTGATACCTTAAGGGATCTGGAATGAGCGTTTTGAGCGTTTCGACAGTATTTTTTGTGGGACATTAGAGCGCATCAGACATAGCGAATTACATTCTGAATACGAAGAATGTCTTTCTGATATCAAATAATTTTCATTTTTTGAAATTCACGGTATAATACAAATTTTATGACAAATTATAAAAAATTTTCACATTTTTAATATATAATAGTCTTCGAAGTAAATTTTATAAATTTAATGATATATTCTTAAAGTGCATGTAGCTGGGAGGAAAAGATTTTTTTCCCCAAAAGACCTAATATTTTTTGGTGTAAAAAAAAAAAAATCCATATCTTCAATACGAAAGGTCAAAATTTTCAATTGATCGTCGGCTTTTCATCCCACCTACATACACTTGAAGTATAAATCATCAGATTTATAAAATTTACTTTGAGTACTGTTAAATATCAAAAATATCAATTTTTAATGATTTGCCATAAAATGTGTATTACATTGCAAATTTCAAAAAATCATTGATGTCAGATGGACATTCTTCGTATTCAGAATGCAATTCGATATGTCTGATGTGCTCTAATGTCCCACAATAAATACTGTCCAAACGTTCATACCCCTTATAAATGAGCATCATACGATGTTTAGTTCTTGCTCTACATTTTTTGGCATTTCTCTGCTTTTCCAGCTAATTAATTATGCAAATTAAAACTATGCACAAATGTATTTCTCCATATGGTCATCATATATGTATTACCTAACAATGATGTGATGGTTACCAAAATCAGTCATTCCCAGGTCTAATACCTTAAAATTAATTAATTAATGATACAGGCTTCATCATCAGCTATTCATCCAGACCAGATGTGGCAGCTGGGCACATACACACATAGATTGCTAAGTAGTCCTTCAAACCAAAGTATTTGTTCAAACTATGCTGGCAGCTCACAAAAAAGAATAAAATTATGACCAAAAGAGTGCAGAAAAGGTTCTTATGAAACATTAGTGACAAATAATCCCTGGCAATAACCAACTGCAGTCCAGTTCAAGTTCAAGTTCGATACGGTTAAACACCCCAAGTGGGGAAAATAAACCGGTTTATGGTGTGTGTGCTTTTTGTTTTCTCTTAGTTGAAGATTTCTTGCAGTTGTGCTTTGAAGGCTGTTGGGTCTGTAATTGCTATTGTTGATTCTGGTAGTGAATTCCACTCGGAGACAGCCCTTGGTAAAAATGAAAATTTGTAGGTGTCCTTTGATGGTTGCGGTGGTATGAATGCTTTGCTGTGATTATTTCTGGTGGAGCGTGTTACCGGGTGCAGCAGGGTTTGGACCGGGATGGCTAGGTGACCTTCGTAGGCTTTCTGGAACTGGCTGAGACGTGATATTTTGCGTCTGGTAGATAGAAGTGGCCCATCCAGATCCGTCATCATATAGATGACACTGCTCCGCCTGTCATAGATGTTTTTAACAAAGCGGGCAGCCCTGCGCTGAACAGCTTCAAGTTGGTATATTTGGTCCGCGGTGTAAGGGTCCCAGACTGCAGCGCAGTACTCCTTGGAAGGTCGCACCAATGATTTATAAGCCATGTTCTTGATATCTTCAGTGCATCCCCGTAGATTTCTTTTTATAAAACCCAGTGATCTGTTAGCTTTTGCAGCTACTTGACTGATGTGATTTTTCCATTTCATGTTGTTTGAGATGTCTACACCAAGATATGTGTGTGAATTTGTTTGACTAAGAACGGAACCATTTAGTGAATATGTATGTTGTTTTGGTTCTTTGGCGTTTGTAACCTTTAAGACAAAACATTTGGCTATGTTGAAATTCATGCACCATGTATGTTCCCAGCTACAGAGTCTGTCAAGGTCCTTTTGGAGTTTGTCGGCGTCTGCGTCATTGCTGATTGTTCTGTAAAGAACACAATCATCAGCAAAAAGTCGGACAGTGGAGGTGATTTGGTCGGGGAGGTCATTGATATATAATAAGAAAAGCAAAGGACCGAGTACAGTGCCCTGCGGAACGCCTGATTTGACATGTACCCAGTCCGATGCATCACCTCCTATAACAACCTTTTGCTTTCTTTGCATTAGGAAGTTAGAAATCCATGTTAGCGCCGGTCCATCCACACCATAATGGGCAAGTTTCAGCATGAGCCTCTGATGTGGTACTACATCAAAGGCCTTGCTGAAGTCCATTATGATGACGTCTGTCTGTCGCCCCTTGTCGAGTTACCATCTTCGTACACATTTTTTGAAATTATTTTTCAAATCAATGTGGATTTCCTGTCTGTTTGCTCATTTTGCCCTGGTAGGCTTGGTGGCTGCTTGCCGGCTATGCGAGTGCCACACGCAATTCAATGGCATCACAATCAGAGGAACTGGGCCAGTTCCAGTGAAAAACGAAAGTGAGAAACTCATTTTGAGACATGATCAAGAGGAATGAGTCGGATGTCGCTAATATTGATTTTGAGATATTAGCAAAGACAGTGTTAAAATTCTTTTGTTTCATATTGTTTTCAGCGATTGATAAATTGACATAACTTCGCAAAGGAAAGCTGTATCGACATGGGGTTTTCAGTTTCTGAAAGATCTAAATGTCTTTTTAGAAACATGTGTAAAACTCATTTTTAACCAGGGTCGACATGTGACTCATTCCCCTTGATCATGGCAGGAGATTTTAACTAGCTAATTGTAACATGATTTTTGGACAGCAACTCACATATAGGTCAATTGTGACTACGCCAATCTATCAATTGTGACTATAATGTCAATCTATTAATTAATTAATTAATTAATCAATTATCTATTAATGAATGATACAAGCTTCATCATCAGCTCTTTAAGGTAAACAGGATTATCCAGATGTCACAGTGGTCTGGTACAAAATTAAGAATAGAGAGGAAAAAGTACTAATTTGAGACTGAAAGAGTGTAGATAAGGTTCTTGCAGTGGCGGTGCCAGATATTTTTTTTGGGGGGGGGGGAAAGTGAATTTCGGGGGGCAAAATCAACAAAATCTGCCCCAAAATCGGTTTTTGACTTTAACTGGGGGAACGGAAGGGGGAGTCTGGCGGCAAGTTTTCATGAATATACGATAGGTGCGGTGCACCTCACAAAACCGGAATGTCTAACAGAATATGTTAGTACCAATGGCGCCGTACAACAGCCCAAACATGTCAGAAACTATGCATTATTTCGATGTATCAGTGTTAAATAATGACTGTTTTGAGCAAGTTTCATGTAAATTATTAAGGTCGTCTTCAGATTTTGTTACTTTCAACTATTTGTTAGCATTGAAAAATGGGAAATTGAAGGTTGAAAATGACTTGCGTGTTACACATTTACCACAATTGTTAAATGGATCATGCGTGCGTTTAACGGTACATGCGTTTAATGTTCCCATGCCTAATTGGTAATATTGTAGCAATTCACACATTATTGCTACAATTAATGATAACATTATCTTTTGTGTGCTCTATGAAGTTCAATAATTGACAAAGTTCAAATGATTTTATGTCATCATCTGCTCACATAATTAACGAACATGGGAGACATTTGTCATTCCCGATTCTACAGGTGCAGTGCAGCCTATAATACAACACTTAATCCAAGTGATATTGTTATTAAGGGGAAAATGCCCCCCAGTCAGAACTCTTGCCCTCCCTGTTGCCCCCAGTAAAAACCCAAAAAATTATGAAAATGTTCACTTTTTGAGGCAATTTTGCTCCCTCAATGCCCCCCCTCCCAAAAAAAATTCCCCGCGCCGCCACTGTATACCGGGGGTCCTTACTAGGTAGCACACAGGCCAGATTTAGCACATGGACCAGTGGTGGTTGGCCCTTGAAGCTATGAAATGTATACAGTAAATATAGCAAAACAAGGTGTACTTGGCACGAACGAACTACCCCCATTCACGCTGTACAAAGTTAGAATTAAAGGAGCCAGTTAGCACGCCAGGCACCACTAAGCATGCAAAGTGCATAGCATCTGACTTTTGGTGATCCCCTTTATCATCCCCTGCTCATTAAATAATCATGAACCCAACACGTCACAAACTCGTGGTCTTATTCGGCCGACATGGTTTTATGAATGAATTTTTGACCTTACTGGGCTCAGACTTGTAATGCATTATTCATTGATTTTGTAAAATTCAAGATGGCTGCTCGGCTATGGCGAAAACAGAATGAAAATCAATGGTTCCGTTCGGAAAATATTGCGTTTGAAAATGGACTTTTTTCTGGCGTCAAACGAGCAAAAATTTCGATGACTGAAGATACTCAAATTTAATTTATCTGTAATTTTGGTTATAATTTTTTGTTGGACATCGAATATTTTTTCTGACTTGGCTGGAAGCTTATTTCAAGTGGTCATGATGGATTTTACTGCGGAGGATCCAGTTTTTCAACGGAGACGGACAATATGCACGAGCTGTTTTTTACCAAATTTTACAAAAATTTCACCGATCCTACGCACACGATTTGTCAGTTCTGTGCATGTGATGTCATGCAGTGGGTGCGTGGGGCAGTGCTAGGAAATTTGCATAATTTTAACTTGGTAAGAAGTTTGATTGTCTTTGGCCCTCAAATAAAAATCTTTGAAATTTGTTGAGCCTTCCATGGCCTGAAGGCAAATATAATTGAGGACCCCTACTCTATAAGTCGTTGGGCACTTTGTACATGTGCTTTTGGCCCCTGAACATATTCAAAACAAAACTGCCAACAGGTTACAAAAGAGGTTTTGCTTTAAACATGTTCAGGGGCCAATGCCATATAGAGGGGTTTTCCTGCCCAACGACGACATGTTGGTCAGTACTAAAGTACTAAAAAATACTAGGAAAGTGTGAAAAATCTTGCAACTAATCCAGCCTGTCAATCAATAGCGGGGAAGGAAACAAGTTCATATATCTTTATGTCCCTGGCTTTGAAATGAACCAAGCATTACTCATTTTCTAAATTTACTTATATATGACAGGTTCAACTGATGGTGTGATGTGAAACAAATGACCAAATCTCGATGGCCTCTTTGTCATCACTACATCAAAAATTACTCATTTTCTAAATCTGAGGTCACATGTAGAATAAGGTGGAAGAGCCCGACATATATACTCCAGTTGTTTGAAGTCGTTTACATTGGGACTTGTCATTCTGTAAACAGGTCACCACCAAATCAACCATGGCAGCAACATGGACGCTTAGTATCTGTGCTGTATTAGCAGCATGTCTAATGGACAATGTTGTGTTTTGTGATGAACAAGAGCCACAGTATCTTGTTGCTGATGAGCTCCAGGGTGTTAGCACCGATCCGCAATTGGTTCTGGACCTCACCGCAAATTTTGCCAGTATTCTTCAAAGTTTAACCAAACTTGAGAAACCACAGAGTGTTGTGGTCAGTCCTGACGTACAAGAACAAGAGATCGTTGATGAGGTGCTTGAGCCGGAGTCGTTCAGGCGCAACACTCCACTAGAGGCGCGAGACTGCAATGACGTTGCCGCACAGTATCGTAATATTTCCAGCGGCCTATTCTATCTGAAGCCTCACTTATTTCCAGTGTCACAGAAAGAGAAGGATGTCAAAACCTTTGCGGCATATTGTGACATGGAAACCGATGGAGGGCGCTGGACTGTGATCCAACGCAGACAAGGCCCACTTGTAGGATTCTACCGCGGCTGGGAGGAGTACAAAAACGGGTTCGGATTCCTCGATGGTGATCACTGGCTAGGGTTACAGAGACTTCACCTAATGACCGTCAAAAACAAATATGAACTTCGTGTGGAGCTTGAAGATTTTGAAGGTAATCAAGCTTATGCTAAATACGATAATTTCCAAATTGGCGATGAAAACACCAATTACGCTCTCATGTTAGGAGCGTATCAGGGCACTGCAAAGGACTCCCTCTCATACCACAATGGAAAGGGCTTTACCACTAAAGACAGAGATAACGATAGACACAAAGGCAGCTGTGCGCAAGATTACAAAGGCGCTTGGTGGTACGGCAACTGTCACTATAGTAACCTGAATGGACCTTACGTACAAGGTACACACAACAATGATATTGGTATGACATGGTATGCATGGAAAAAGAGGCATGTGTCGCTGAAGCGAGCTGAAATGAAGATACGACGTGTGGACGTGTATTAATAATCAAACATTTATTGGGACATTTGACTTATATTGTTACTATGGTACTCAAAGACTAAAGGTCCGTTCATACTACCACCGCATTCGCGGCGCGTTGCTTTATGATGCCGATATATCGATTATTTTTGCGCAACTCAACGCAACTCGTCGCATTTCCAAGTTAAAATGTATTTAACTTTATTGCGATATCGCAATGCAGTAGTTTGCAGTACGATGCAGTGCGGCACCACACCGCAAAGCAACGCATCGCAAAAGTGCAGTGGTAGTATGAACGGACTTTAAGGCATATTCGCCGTCACAGTGAATACGTCATACCTTACTGCTTCATGCTTGGTTTGCATACCTCTTATACCATTTTTCAACCTATGTGGTAGCTACGCCAGCAGTTTCATTAGCGCATATATGCGGCGTCTTTAAACGTGTGCATGTGTACACCAGCGCTTTGAGCGAACCCTAGCGAATTGATGCTGCACCCAATGTAATGCGCACTGATGTCACTGCCACATCAGGGTGAAAAATGGTAAAGCAACCCATTGACTTTATGTTGTGATCACTTTGATTGTGGTTCTGGACACAGATAACGCGTAAACCAGTTGACCTGGCAATGATCAATTTTGATGTCACGCTACGACAGCAAATACTTAACAAGGTGAGCTCACATACACTATGAAAATAATGAATGTGATTTTACAACCTGAAACTCTGATAAATACAGAGTTTAAAAAGTGACAATATTTTGTCACTAAAAATATAATGCCATCAAAAGTTAGCAGAGTATGTTTTAAAAGTTTGTTTAATTTTACAAAGTAATTTTTAAGTGACAAAAAACCTGTAAAAATTCTTTGAATTCATGTGAATCATTTTCCAAGTGTATTAAATGGTTTTTAAAAGCCTCCAAGTGATTCCAGGTCTAAGGTTTACAGCTATTTGTGCTTCACAAATGATGTAGAAAAAAATAAATGACAGATTGTTTCTGGATACGAACAAATTTTAATCTTTACCCAGATAATCATTTTCACGCTTCTGGATAGCTTTATGTATAGCCGGTTTACTACTTGTGTTGTTGAGTCAACATCCTGCCAAGTTGATTCTAAGCTGGTTAGAGGTCAAAATGAAGAATGACTATAATAGTCATTGCAATGTACTCATGGATTCAATTGTAAAATGTTTGCAAGTCATAGAACCCATTCACACCATGAAAATTGCTTCATTTGATGCAGATTAAGAAATAAGATATGAGCACATGTCTCTTCTTTTGTTCTTCATTATCTAATGAAGCAATTTTGTAGTGTTAATGCACCCCTAGATTAAGAAATTACAGTACTGAGTCACTTTTTCCAAGCCATCTTAACTTAAGCGGAATTTACACTTCTGTCGATGAGCGATTAGATTTTGACCAATTAAATGATGTTCAACAAAATGCACTCTATACCTCACTGATTAAAATCTAATCGCTTGGGCCTATCTCTGGGTGTAAATTCAGCATAAGGAAGTTGCTGTCACTCAGCTGGAGGTATCATCTCACAGATAATTTGGATACACTGTGACCCCATTAGTCTCATCTCAGATGGCAAAATTCAATAACCTCCATTCAAAGAGCATGGGTCAAATGTTGACCTCATGTTGTGGAGTATGAGTTTTTGTACCCAAAACACTCAAAGGTCATTCTATGCATGTAATAGTCTATTGGGGTTAAAGAACTGTGTACTGACAGATGAGACACGATGCCGGGTCATGATGAGCCTGATGATCTCATCTCCAATGAAAAAGTTCAATAACCTGCAGTTAACATCCATAGCTCAAAAAATGACCTCATGTTGTGGAGATTGAGATTTTGTATCCAAAACACTCAAAGGTCATTCTATGAATGTAGAAGCCTATTGGGGTTAAAGACCTGTGTACTGACAGATGAGCATGTTTAAGATCCTAGTCAAACCTGCTTCCTGAGTACTGCAGATGAGCCCCTCGCTTAATGTCAACGCTTCATGCCTCTGCGCTTCACTAGCTCACTCCCTTGGTATGGATCGCAAGGGTCAATTTGACAAAGAATATGCAGATGGTCATACTGCAGATGGTGGTTAATTGCGGAACTGATGTGGTTGACTGCGGAACTGAAGGTGGTTGATTAGGCAAAAGAAATATTGCTTGCTTGCCCTCCACTAACCGACCCAAAATTGGCCAAAATCAGGCTTGGCCCTTTAAATTTTTTTTTTTTTTTAAATATTTTTTTTTTAGTTTTTAGTTTATAATTTTAATGATTTTTTTTATTACTTTTTCTGTGTTCAGTTCAAAGCTAAATTTGGCCAACAACATTTTTCTAAAGAAGAAAATCATTACTATAAACTCATTATAACATTTATAACTATCCATTCATGCATCAATGTTTCCAATAAACTTGGTTCAAACTGAATCAATTTCTATGGTGTATCTTGTGTATTGAAGGTCTGAAATGAAGTACTGATGTCTCTTTCCACATGACCAATGTTCACTAAAAAAAAAAAAAAAAAACAATTCCGACCGACCGAGCCACCCCAAAAATCCCACTGGTTTTGAGTTTCCTTACATAGACCTATAGGCCTACATTCAAAGTGTGTTTTGAGTTTTCTTACATAGACCTATAGGCCTACATTCAAAGTGTGTTTTGAGTTTTCTTACATAGACCTATAGGCCTACATTCAAAGTGTGTTTTGAGTTTTCTTACATAGACCTATAGGCCTACATTCAAAGTGTGTTTTGAGTTTCCTTACATAGGCCTATATGCCTACATTCAAAGTGTGTTTTGAGTTTCCTTACATAGACCTATAGGCCTACATTCAAAGTGTGTTTTGAGTTTTCTTACATAGACCTATAGGCCTACATTCAAAGTGTGTTTTGAGTTTTCTTACATAGACCTATAGGCCTACATTCAAAGTGTGTTTTGAGTTTCCTTACATAGACCTATAGGCCTACATTCAAAGTGTGTTTTGAGTTTACTTACATAGACCTATAGGCCTACATTCAAAGTGTGTTTTGAGTTTCCTTACATAGATCTATAGGCCTACATTCAAAGTGTGTTTTGAGTTTACTTACATAGACCTATAGGCCTACTTTCAAAGTGTGTTTTGAGTTTTCTTACATAGACATATAGGCCTACATTCAAAGTGTGTTTTGAGTTTTCTTACATAGACCTATAGGCCTACTTTCAAAGTGTGTTTTGTGTTTTCTTACATAGACCTATAGGCCTACATTCAAAGTGTGTTTTGAGTTTTCTTACATAGACCTATAGGCCTACATTCAAAGTGTGTTTTGAGTTTTCTTACATAGACCTATATAGGCCTACATTCAAAGAACATTCAAAGTATGTTTTGAGTTTTCTTACATACACCTATAGGCCTACATTCAAAGTGTGTTTTGAGTTTTCTTACATAGACCTATAGGCCTACATTCAAAGAACATTCAAAGTGTGTTTTTATTTTCGGGTAGCTATGACTGCTGTGCGCGAAAAGCACAAAAATTAATGTACTCCGAAAATTTCCACTTTTACAGTACGTATTATCCTCATATTTATGCCCTCTTATGCACCCCTCTAAACTTGTCAATCATAAAATTTACCTCCATAAATATCACCACATTATTATTTAATTACTATTAAGCGACCAAAATAGCACTATATAATATCTGGCTTCCTCCTATACATTTCCTATACAAGGCCCCCAAACTACCTATAGGAAATTTGAACCAGCGTTCCCGGATGCCTAACTTCTGAAATTGTGGTAAAGAATATTGATGTGCCCTACTGGAAATCATTTCATAATTTATTAATTACCCAGAGCTAGTTAGGGTTCTTTTACTTTAATGTAAGGATAAATATAATTGAAACACAAAGTATGGACAGCGTGCGCCACCAGGGGTGGGGCATACCGCCCAGTCAGAACTCTTGCCCCTGTTTTCCCCAGTAAAAATCCAAAATTACAAAAATTTCCACTTTTTGCAGTAATTTTGTGCAAAATCAGTTGATTTTGCCCCCGAAATTCACTTTTCTCCCTATGCACCCCCGGAAAAAATTCCTGGTGCCGCCACTAAGTATGGGGTTTTGTCCACTAACATCAGTCATTGGGGCACCTGTGTGTGTACCACCAGGCCCTTGCAACTCCGCTATCCTCTCAATACAAAAATGTATGGACAGCGTAATGCATACTTTGTGTAATAACACAGGGCTATCCAGCGTATAGATCCTGAAGAGTCAACAGTCATTTGAAGCAGAAAATAGAAGTTGCCATACAGGAGGCTACATCTGGCACTTTGTAAATTGAGTGTATTGCTTTAAGACTTAGCTGAGACGACGTCATATAAAAACTTTGCCGACCTCATGAATAATAAACAGCAGAAAAATGACACTGCTGCCAGCATTGACTGTTGGTCAAATATGACGTCATTGCCCTCAGGTTGTATATATAAGTTGCCTATCCACACACCATACGGTACACCATACTTGGCACCATTTAATAATCCATGGACAAAAATCCCTGTATTTCCTAAACAAAAAAGTCAATTCAATGATTTAACTAGAATTATGCGATTCGTAATTAAGGTGGTCCCACACAAAGCTGTGTAAAAAACAAAGGTTGACACAAAATTATGCAGCACATCAGGCCACCATATACTATCACAATACCAAGTTTGAAGTTGACTGGTTATAGCGTTTTAAGCTGCAGAGTGATTTAATGAAAATGTAGGCAAAAAAAGCTCATTAATATTCATAAATATGTAAATAACATGACATGATGACACAAAACTATACAGTACATCAGGCCACCACATCCTATCACCATACCAAGTTTGAAGTTGATTGGTTATTGCGTTGGAGCTGCACGGTGGATTAATGAATTTGCTTCCGCCTGTACAGCCAAACAAACAACCAGGCAGGCGGACAGGCAACCATCTGGATGATAACATAAGCCACACATATGTGTGGGGCCAATAAAAAGGATACTATTGGTTAAGTTTCAATTTTAATCTTTATCCTGACAAGTAAAGCAAAAGTAAAGTAATAGCTCCGGTACAAACCTTTCTGAGACACCCTGTATTTGCATTGGGAAAAGTAGAAAGGGGGTCTGTTCAAGGAATGCAAATTGAATGCCAATATTTCACACCTGGTTAGTTGTGCCAAACATTCAAATTTACTAGCATTCCAAGTACTTGCAATGCAAAATTATGAAACATGATTTTCATCCATGTCTTTTTAAAGGCATTTCTTGTTTCCAAGATGTATTTGTTGTCCTTTTTACAACAAAGATTTAAAATTGAATGGCTTAACAATTTGCATCTGTAAAATCATTCAAACTGTCCCTGGGAAGTTTTTTCAACACCTAACTAGCAGATGTAATTAATCATGTTAATTATGTACCCGATACTTAATTATCTACTTAACTTATTCACTAACTAGGTAACTAGTTAATTAGGCAATTCTTTTGATAAGTTCCAGAATCTGTACAGACATCATTCATAAGGCTTAGGGTGATGGATTCACCATGAAAATTAGAACAACTTAGATGCAAGATGTCAAAAGTTTCTATTTCTTTCTTTCTATGGGAAGGGCAGTAAGTAAACAACGTACAGGTTTCATATCTTTTAGTTTCCGGACAGGAACTTCAAATGGGTACCCAATTTGTTCAAGTGAAACAACAATGCTCAGTGTTGCCACAACAATCCACTACATAGACACGGCAAATTGGTTTGCCAGGCCATGGAAAATGAGTCTCAAGAAGCCCAATTTTTAAGGTTAGTCACTATTTTACACTATTGCGATTTGGTCGTTCACAGCATCCTGCGAATGGTAGTGAGCTTTGGCAAAAATTGCATTGGTCATTTCATAGCGAACATGTAGAAGGATTCAAATATCACAGATATACCTTTGTAGTTCCTGTGGTTCATTGAGTTATGTTGTAAAGAGGGCTGAAACCACATCACCTTTGTAGAATGTACATAACTCATCAAGCAAGTTTTCAAAGTAATATGATTTGTAGGCTTAACTTCTGCAAAACTCCGAAACCCCGTCAGTTCAAACCACCGCTATAGTCCGAATTTTAAGCTTACCTAACCCTAAACCTAGCACTAACCCTAAAAATTTGGACTATCGGTGGTTAGGACTGACGGGGAGACCCCTTATTTTTAGTCCTGACCCGCACAAAATTACCCCAATTTTAGGCAAGCAGTGGCATGGTTTTCTTAGTGGCAAGTGGTTGGCAAGTAGCCCAATCAGGTGCTTAAGGTGCAGCAATGGCATCACTAACCAATGATACCAGGGTACATATCAACTTAAAACAAAACCACTATTAACACATCTATTTTGAACTGCATTTACTGCACACTGAAAGCTGTTGCAAGATGAAGGCTTCTACTATCTATGCTGTAATAGCAACTCTTATCATCAATGATATTCAACTCGCTGCTGCAACTTGCCAGGGAACAGAATGTACCTTTGATGACTTACAAAGCATGTCAGATGCACAGCTATGGCAGAATTTGACGGCCACCATAGCTCAAGTTTTACAGAATCAACTCAACATACGCATCGTCCATGACTACCAGAACTGCAGCAAAACTACATCATCAGATAACGTAGCAACAGAGCAACCACATCTGCCACAAGATTGCACTGAAATCCTCTCAAATGGAAACAGCACAAGCGGCGTCTATAAGATCATCCCACAGACACCGGAAGACTTGTATTTTACCAACATCTCACAAAGAGCAGTCAAAGTTTATTGTGATATGGACACTGATGGAGGCGGTTGGACTCTATTTCAACGTCGACACAATGGCTTGGTGAATTTCTACAGAGATTGGGAGGACTATAAGAATGGATTCGGTTATGCCGATGGCGACTACTGGCTTGGCCTTCAAAATCTACATTGGATGACTTCTACTGCCAGATATGAGCTTCGTGTTGACCTGGAAGATTTTAGCGGGAATATGGTTTATGCTAAGTACAACAGCTTTGAAATTGCGGAAGAGAAACTGTATTTCATGCTCATTTTGGGTGACTACCAAGGTACAGCTAGTGATTCGCTGAGTAGACACAGCTACCATAGATTCAGTACGAAGGATAGCGATCATGATACTTGGTCAGGAAACTGTCCCCATGATCGTCAGGGAGCTTGGTGGTATGCTGATTGTGCCTCTTCTAATCTAAATGGCTTATACAAAGGACCATCACAGACTGATAAAAAGAGCATGGCGTGGCATGACTGGAAAAGCTCTTGGGAAGCTTTGAAGAAAACTGGAATGAAGATTCGGCGCGTTGGATAGTAAACAATAAATTTTGACTGAATAACTTGAAAAACAACAAGAGTATTACATCAACTGATTAACATTAATCTCTATTTGGATTTACCTAGTCAAATAGCCATATAGCCTATACTGCCTTTTTCTATTGCAGTAAGTGACATCAGTGCACATTGCAGAGGGTTCACAGTCACTCAAAGCGCAAGAACTGATATTGACACTGACTGCACTAGGACGGCACTGTTTTTATGATATTTTTGGACTTAAATTACCATACTAAAAAAAAAAAAAAAAAGGTTCATGTGCAGTAAAAGCTGCTGAAGAATGATTTACATTGTAAGAATGCACCATCACCACCATGTTGAGCAACGTCACCGAAAATATTTGGCCATGCGTTTTAAGTTGGGCCGGTAATGTGTTACATGTTTTCGCGAGATGAAAATTGCAAGTTTTTTCATTTAGATATCCATTTCTTTCACATATTATACCCAACATATATAAAAGTATACATTTTCTTGCTGCAAATGAACCAAGGAATCCAAAAATGCACTTTAAAATTGCACAGGGTGTAACACTAAGGAGTTATGAAACTGAAAATACCAAATATTTTAGGGAAAAAATGTAAAATTTGACAAACTAAAAAAAACAAATTAGCTTCACCCCACATATTTAAAAGTTCCATATTTGAATTCCTCTCAGTCAGAGCTTTAAATACATATATAACATCATAGGGTTCAATAAAATTAAAACAATTTTGCGCCAGCCTCTTTCAAGGCATATTTTCCAATTGACTTCAATGTGTAGCCCAAACGGAAAATAAAATAAAATAAATTATCTGGAATATGATTGTATGGTGTTATAGTATGCAGTGTAATGTGAATTGTAAAATGTGAAAAAAGAAATGGACCTCTAGCATCATATGACCCCTGGGGTCACTTTTTAATAAATTTGCTCCTCCTCCTCCTGATCCTCCTCCACCCCGCACATTATGCTAATTAGATGCTAATTATTCAAAAGTTAATAATTTTTTACAACTTTTATAATGTTTACTATATTGGTCTCACCACAAGCCTTAATTTGACACCAAATTTAACTACACAGACTGCATATTAACTGAGAAAATTAAAAAAATGAACCCCAAAATGTCGCGCGCATGTAACATCTCCACCTATTTACTGGCCCAACTCAAAATACATGGCCATTTGCAATTTAGGCGAAAATCAGGCTTTTTTATGATTTTTTTGAAAATTAGCATTTTTTTACCATTTTTGGTGCAAATTTTCAAAGTTGGTCAAAAATGAAAAAAATAACTGACCCAAGAACTTTTTTGTTACGTTGAATCTGTTTTTTGGACTTTGGGCCAAAAATGAGGATTTTGGCTCAAATTTGACCTCACAGATGAATTTATCAAGTCAATGCCATTCTAAATATATGTATACTTTAGCCCTTAAGATAAAGGAATATTACACAATTTTCGTAGGAAAAATGTGGCAAATGTGATGACTTTTATTATGATAAAAAAAAAGAAAAAAAAGAGAAAAAGCACAGTGATTTATAGTGCGCTACGCACAGGCACAACGCCTAGACGTTGATCCACAAGACTCCGCACACTTTACAGGTTGTCGCTGACCACTACGGCCCCACATCATTCCATAAACCATTTTTAAACAGGGACTTTGCTGCTTCAAGAGCGCACACCCTAGACATTCCACAAATAACTTTCGCAACTAGGATCAGCTCCCCGAGTTTCGTACAGGTTAGAACGAAACAATCATACAATGTAGTTCCTTGAATTGTCCAGAGGAATTTCAAGCTTATTCAATTCTTTCAAGCTTACTCAATAATGACTCTTCTGAACTTAATACAACAGTCCTGTTTGCTGCCACTCATTGACTAGGTCATAAATTGTACAGACATATAGCCCAGCAATTCAAGTGAGTAGTTCCCTGAAACTAAATATTAATATTATGCATCTGAAAAGGTTTTGGCATGCAGTATCAGATTAAGATCTTAACAAAGTCCAAGTCCTGTCCTATTGGAACAATTAATAGTGCAAATATTAAAGGTTAAACCATAATATCGTCTCATTTTCTCATTTCAATATGTTATAATGTATTGAAATCAAACTACAACAATCACCAGTGATAACAGGATACAGCTAAATCCATGCAAAACCTAACATCACATTCACAACAAGTTCTATGCAATAAAGTTATCTAAAAGCAGTAATACTTTTGTTTGCAAGATGTGGACATCTATCATCTATGCTTTATTGGCAACTCTTATCAACAATGATATTCATCTCGCTGCTGCAACTTGCCAGGGAACAGAATGTACCTTTGATGACTTACAAAGCATGTCAGATGCACAGCTATGGCAGAATTTGACGGCCACCATAGCTCAAGTTTTACAGAATCAACTCAACATACGCATCGTCCATGACTACCAGAACTGCAGCAAAACAACTTCTGCGGAAAATGTATCATTGAATCAAGCACGTTTGCCACGAGATTGCACCGAAATCCTCTCAAATGGAAACAGCACAAGCGGCGTCTATAAGATCATTCCACATGCACCTGAAGACTTGTATTTTACCAACATCTCACAAAGAGCAGTCAAAGTTTATTGTGATATGGACACTGATGGAGGCGGTTGGACTCTATTTCAACGTCGACACAATGGCTTGGTGGATTTCTACAGAGATTGGGAGGACTATAAGCATGGATTCGGTTACTCTGATGGTGACTACTGGCTTGGCCTTCAAAACCTACACTGGATGACTTCCACTGCCCGCTATGAGCTTCGTGTTGACCTGGGAGACTTTAGCGGGAATATGGTTTATGCTAAGTACAACAGCTTTCACATTGGAGAAGAGAAGCTGGGTTACAAGCTCATTTTGGGTGATTACCAAGGTACAGCTGGTGATGCAATGAGAAGACAAAGCTACAATAAATTCAGTACGAAGGATCAAGATTATGACATTTGGTCGGGACAATGTGCTCAAAGTTATTTAGGGGCATGGTGGTATGCTGACTGCATGGATTCTAATTTAAATGGCTTATACAAAGGTCCGTCTCAGGCTGATGCAAAAGGTATGGGATGGCGTGACTGGAAAAGCAGTTGGGAAGTTTTGAAAAAATCCGAAATGAAGATTCGACGCGTTGGATAGTAAACAAAATAAACTTCTTATCATTTGGAAAGTTGGACAAGATGACTTTAAGAAACAACAACATTGTATAGTCAAACTAAAAAAAAATATCAATATATCTATTTTTAAAAACTGGTAAATCACAGTCACAAGCAGTACCGTATTCATTCCAATAAGCGCCCATGCCCCAATAAGCGCCCACCCAGGGTATTTTCAATTTGCTGAAGGGTACCATTAATGTTGAAGTGACGGATAGACGTCGATACAGTGAAATAGCTGGGGGATTAGAAGTCCTGTGTAAACATGCAATATATTTACTGCATCAGAAAAGCTACTGGAACGTCTCAGGACCCTTTTATAATGTATGTAAATTTGTCTCTAATAAACGCCTGTTAGGAACAAAATTGGGTAAACCATGTAAAAAATAAGCGCCCACCCATAATGACTTTGTTAAGCGCCCTGGGCGCTTATTGGAATGAATACGGTATAGCATTTTTAAAGAAGTTCTTTGTGTTAACATCTATCACTTGATTGGAAAAGTACTAATTTCTAATATTTTAATAAGAATTATAATGCCCCGGCATCAAATCCCTACCAGTTAACTTCAAATTCAAGCAACTTACTAACTACAGTGGCTGATGGCACTGTACAGTCACTTCTAGCATTCAATCACCATTCAATTCTGTCACTCGCTATGACTACTAGTACAATAGAGCATTACTGTCACAGAACTGTTTGACCTAAATACCCAATAGCTAAAACATCAATGATCACTTCCATGAATCAGAAGCTGTATTTACCAGGGAAGTTGACAACTTATTTCACATTGGCATACCATAGTATTAGGGCAACTATACTGGCTACTGCACCCTCAGCCTGGATGGCGTAGGGTAATTTTCCATCAGAGTGAATACATCATAAAGCTTTAGTTAGTAGTTCACGCTTGGTTTGCACACCTGTTAACAACCCACTGACTTTGTGTAGTGATCATTTTGATTGTGGTTCCGAACACAAATAGCATGAACCAGTTGAACTGGCAACTGGTTAAATTTTGATGTCGCACTATGAGGGCGAATAGGCACGTAGCCAGTGCCCTATTTCCCAGATATAAACCATGTGGTATTTGCACCATACTTTGCCTATCAGGATCAGGATGAACTATTGCACCAGGAAATAGTCCTTGTCGTTTGTGACTGACTGATGAATTGTCACGATTAGCTCATGAATATTTATGAGGTGTAATATTCTAAACCTAGTCCCTGTTTAATCCTGTTTTTATTTTATGTTAAAAACTGTTTAATATGTACAACAACATCCAAAATTTAGGTTTAAAAACACAAACAACTGATGTTTCGGGAGCATAAAAACATCCCTTTTACAAGGTAAAAACAATTTTATGGCAATGGGTTGGTAGAGGCATCCGGGAAGCGGCTCACATCAGGCAAAACGGAAGCACCCTGAACTGAGACGGCGGCCGGTATCCCCTACCAGCAGTGTACACCTTGCTATTGAGACGTCCTGCACCGTCTAACGGTGCTGAGTCTCAACAGCACATCCAACAGCGCCCCCACATGTTAATTGGGGCTGAAGAAAGTCTAGCGAAATGCAGACAGAAAGCTACCCAAAAGGTGAGCTATTTTACTGCTGTAGAGAAACAAGATTCGTTTAATATAATTTTAAGGCAAGTTTGGTGCTTTATTATGTTGTGTTGAAGAACAATACATATATACAT
The DNA here is from genome assembly GCF_039555335.1 of Amphiura filiformis. Taxonomy (NCBI): domain Eukaryota; kingdom Metazoa; phylum Echinodermata; class Ophiuroidea; order Amphilepidida; family Amphiuridae; genus Amphiura; species Amphiura filiformis. Next base: position 17,680,662 of record NC_092646.1, on the reverse strand, counting down.
ATCATATATGTGAATAGCTTTGTTGCAAAACCCCTTAAATGCACTTGAGTAATTTGGAGAAAACATCAAAAAATGATTTAAAAAAAAGTACTGATATGAGGGTTTGCAACAAAAGCAGTTTTTGACGGGATGCTTGTGTAGGATGAGCCAATCAAACATTTTTTTAATGCCTTAGGGCAAGTCACCATGGCAATGTGACCTTTGAATTTACCTTTTATTCTGCATTTACCTTTATTCTGATTTTCCCCTAAATAAATTGCTTTTATTTCCCCCACTCTTTTCAGGCTATGTAGAACTGACTTGATTAAATCCCTTCTTTCCTCCCCCAGGATATTGATTGCTTACACATTGCCAGAAACATTTCCTATGCTAGAATCAATAACATGCTCATCTATCAGGGCACAGTTCTTAGCCCTAATACATTTGCACATCCATTGAATAACCTTTAAAAATGTAAGTACAAAAACTCATACTCTGCAATTTGAAGTCAAATAATGCACTATGATTGTTTAATTGAGGTTATTGGATTATGCCATTGGGATGAGGCTTTTGATTCCCTTTGATACTGAGTCATACATGAATGCAAGGTTGCCATAATAGTTCAGCCCAAACGGAGGAGCAAAGCACTAAAAAGTCACCCAATTTATCTCTAAACCATTGTTCTCCATGAGACAGGAACCTACTTTAAATAGTCAAAGCAAATGTTGAAAAATGTAGACAGCAGAAATGGGGTGGGGGACAAGTCTCCCCTAAATTTTTATGTGCCACCAGCATCTTATGGTCCCATTTTTTAAGCTCGGTACCCAAAAAAGGTGGAGCTGTTACATTTCTATTTCATCATATGTCTTTAGATGTGTGTAATTTTGTAATCCTCTATCTGACAGACCTGATTGTGGGCTTATTTTAAAGGTTAGTTAATAGGCTTCAAATATCAAAAAAGAAAAAATTGGTTAATTGTTTTAATTAATTACAACAGTTCGTTAAGCATTATTAGTCAGGGGTGGAGCACGGGCAGGAGGAGGATGGGCAGGAGGAGGAGGAAAAGGAAGAGGATAAGGCTGCATATTAGATTCAATAAGTTACATAATGTGGTATAATCATTAATGCAAAGCCACTCTATAAGATGACTTGAGTGCCAAATGATCAAAGCACATTTTTGGAACATTTATTTTAATAATCAGTAATTAAAAAGTGGTAATAAGTAACAAACTTGGCCGGATTTAATAGGCTTACATACATGTGTATTTTCATAAAATGTGTCTACTCTTGCAAGTAAGTCATCAACTGAAACAGTTTGTATTCAAAGCATGCAGAGTAAGTTTGTGATTGTTTTGGCATCATATAAATGGCTTTGGACTCAAGTTTACAGTTTTAAACACATCAATCAATATACAGGGTGGCCAAAACAAGTTACAAGGTGGAAATGAAACATTATGAAAAAGGTTTTATTTATCCTCCTGTCTAGTATCTAAATGCTGGATAATCATAGTACAGTCTATGTAGCTGAAGATGTGTAGGCATTAAAAAATGTAAATTAATATATATTAAAACAATGACAAAAACACATACAGGGTGGTCAAGAAGCATATTTTCTTGTAGCGATGAAACCATGTTCGAACATGCATTTAACCTACAGATCATTCAAATCCTATTTTTAAGTGATAATTTTTTAGCATGAAGTCAAATTTTACATGCAACATCACCAAAGCTCTGCATGACAGTAGCTACACATGTAGGCTATGTTATGTTAGAAATAGGAATACCATCAGCATCACTTTAATTACTCAAACACATTTTTAGAGGTCCATGTGACATGTGTTTTGCCATAAGTGCAACTTTTGAACATAGTGTTTATTTAATTTTATGCCACCCTGTAACTTCATACCATTATACAGTGTGCAAGGCAAAAATATGTTGGTAAAATAACATGAATATTAATAATAACTGCATTAGTCATTCACCATCAATGTATGTATCTCTCAAAAGATTGCAGTATATGGAGATATAAAAATTTAACGTTTGAGCCACCCTGTATGTATAATTAGTATGAAACATGTGTAATTAGGTGATGCTTGTTTGGCAATGATACATAGATGTCAAATTATGTTAAATATTTAGTCAAAATTTACCTCTTTCTAGCTAATTTTAAACATCAATAACAAAAACACACTAAAAAACACATATTTTTGACCACCCTGTATGCATGACCGAATATTGATAAACGAAATTAATTTTGGTATGTGTTGGTGGGTATTGGGCTAAGCTACATCATGAACACATTCATGTATCATGCAAGTGCTTGATATGTACTGTAGAGGGAAATTAGTAGACCATAACTTTCACTGACTTTTAGTTTGTTACACCCTGTATATTGTTTAGGCCACCCTGTATATTTGATGTAACATATTATTTTTACAATCCTTATACAATAACCTTTCAGAATATGTATACTTTTATATACTTCAGATGTAAACTTTCTTAGCTATATTGGTTCAATTGTAAAAGGAGCTAAATTTCTTGAAAATACACATGTAACACAATTGGATCCCAGGTTAAAAAACATGGCCCTATGCTGTCCTTCAGTTCATTAATTTCTTTTTTACATTCACTCATTCGCTCGTTTCATACTGTCATGCGACTTGCCACTGAATGGCGTAACACACAGTCGCACACGCATTGCATTCAAAGGGATACAATCAAGGCTTGTCATTGGCTGATATGCCTTGCTGCAACAGCAAGCAAAAAGACGCTGAACTAAGACAGTCAACAAAACGCATACCGTAACTGACAACAGGTCAGACGCAAATCGCAGACATGCTCTCTGCTCTCATTTTGGACAAAAAAATTGCCTGAAATTGAAAATTTGACGCACACAAACATCCCTATAAAACCAGCAGAAAATATAGACGAATCCAATGAGCCAAGTCATGGTCAGGATTTGGTCGGCCATTACTGGGTCCCCGCAGCACCAAACTGGTGTTGTGACTGCCCAATTGGGTGGATTAAAGCCGCTTAAAATTCGATGTTAGATTCTTTTGTATTGTAACCTGTACCATTCTTTTGTCTACGTGTAACACGGGTGATAGAATGCAGTTTAAAGTACCCTCCAAGGCGGCATCATTTCACATTTTAGGTGAGATGAAGCCGACGGGGACCCAGCTATACTTGCCATTGAGGTGTAGGAATGCGTGAAATTGGTTTCGTCTATACTTGTCCCCACTAAATTTCAATACTGAATTCCAGAGCCAATGCTGAAAAGTCACCTAATTTTTCTCCTACCATTGATTTTTAAAAGGTACAGGAAATATTACTAATCGCCCAATTGGGCTACCAAATTAGAGGGTTGGCAACACTGGTCATATGTCCCTGTACAACACAAAAATTTTTTAAATATAAAATTTTTTAAATACTAAATACAAAGAGCAAGTTTTGCATGTTGAATTTGTTTGCAACTTAAGTTTGTAAAAGTGTGATTTTTGTTTTGAAAAATCTAAGTTAATTAAGTAGGACATATTCTCTACTACTACCAGCAACTTTTTCAAAATAATATCCTTGCAAAAATAATAGTTTATACAGTAGCACTCAATGCAGATTAATTTAACATGCAGACAAAATGTTCAACAATTTGGCATAGATTCAAATCTTGTCAATTATAAATATCATGAATGAAATGAATTCTAATTCTTAAGACATTTCAGTTCTTTGATATTTAAAGGTTAAATTATGTTTCACAGTGTTTGCAAAATAATAAGCGATATGAAAATAACACTCTTGTATTGAAAATAATAATTTTCATGTGATCAATATCCCAGATTTTAATCACATATATTTCTTCTGGGATTTCGATATTCATAGGGAGTAAAATTTTAAAAGAAAAAATGAAAATCAAGGATGTTTGAAATTGTTGAAATGTGAAAAAATAACTGCACAAAATTTCCTTTATTCAAGTCACCTGTCCTGTGAGCTCCTTAGAGATATATTTTAAACTTAAAAATACTCTACTTCAAGTTTCAACATCCCATCTTCTATCAACGGTGGCCTTCAATCAACCAAACTAGGGCAGTGACTAGGATCCACAACATGTTCATCTATCAGGGCACAGTTCTTTAACCCCAATACATTTGTACATTCATTGAATGACCTTAGAAAATTTGGGTACAAAAACTCATACTCTGCAACTTGATGTCAAAATTGCACTATAATTGTTTCATTGAGGTTATTGAACTATGTCATTGGGATGAGACCATTGTGGTTCATAGTGCTAGTGAGTTGTTTAAATGCCAATGACTGACTACGACATATAGCAGCTATGCCAAACATGTCTCGTAATACAAGACTGTTCTACAGACAACTTCTAGAGCATATCTAAAAAGTTAAGGAGTATTAACAGTGAGAGAGAGAGTGGAGTGACAGGGAATGTAACATAGGAGTTGTAACAACTGTAAGCTGTTCATACTTCACATTCTCTCCCGTCTGAAGTCATTAATACGATATAAGACAGATCCAACCTGGTACATTTGGATAATGTTTTTACAGACTTCATCCGTCAATATTGACATTACAACATGACGTCAGCGCTGCTCCTTACAGCGTCGGGACATCGACAACAACAAAATGGCTGCCAGGTATGACACAGCGGCGTGATACTTGCTTCGACAACTCAACCAAATATATGTAATGTCTGTGTGATGATTTTTTGTTTGTTTTTGATTAAGAACCAGCTCATATTGAATCACCATGGTAATCAATCAGCTTTTACACATGATTGCAACTATTCTGCTAGTAAACACAAGAATGGTGAACTGTCATTCTCCGCCCATGAACAGCAGGACTGCCGCTTGTGTGCGACAATGTACTGTACAAGGTAGTAGAACTTCTGCTGCTAGTACATGTCGTGGAAGTCAATGCTATTTACAACAACAGCAGCAGCAACAACAGCAGCAGCAGCAACAACAGCAGCAGCAACAACAGTCGCAACCATATAATCAGCAGCAGCGACACAATAATCAGCAGCAGCAGCAACAGTATAATCAGCAGCCACGACAGTATCAGCAGCAGCAACAGCAACCACAAAGGCGACCCCCACCTTCTGCCTCACGGACAATGACAAATGATCATGATACGATGATGCAGAATTTGACAGCCTCGATAGCTCATGCTCTAAATAACAAAATCAATTTACATGTCACCCATGATTATATGACTAAAAGCAGTTTGTCACATACTAACTCAGGCACTAACTCACATATGAGAATGGACTCCAATCCAAAAGATTCAGCACCTGACAAAGTCATGGAATCTCATCATCATATTCATAATCACGCTTCCACATTTGCACAAGACTGCACCGAGCTCTTATCTCACGGCCACAACAAAAGCGGCATTTACTCGGTAAGACCCGCAGTGATGCCCGTTTCTCAAACCGAAGGCGAAATCGAACCCTTTGAAGTTTACTGCGACATGGATACGGACGGCGGCGGCTGGACTGTATTCCAGCGACGCTACAACGGGTTGGTCAATTTCTATCGAAACTGGGAGGATTATAAAAACGGATTTGGATATCTTATGGGAGACTACTGGCTGGGGCTTGAACGAATGCATCGCATGACGGCCATAGCAAATTACGAACTTCGTATTGACTTACAGGATTACTACGGTCACGGCGGTTGGGCTATATATGATAATTTCCAATTAGGAGATGAAGGTACATTTTACAAGTTAATCGTTGGCGAGTATAAGGGTACCGCAGGAGACTCGTTAACATATCATAATAACATGGCTTTTTCTACAAAAGATAAAGACAATGATCAGCATGAAACACAGCATTGTGCGCGAGAGTATACAGGCGCATGGTGGTACAAGGAATGTTTTAGAAGTAACCTCAATGGGAAATACTTAAGGGCATTAAGTGACTCCGGTGTCATGAACTGGCATGACACAAATGACGCCCTGAAAAAATCAGAGATGAAAATCCGTCGTGTAAAATGATGTGGGCAGAGATGATAACTTGTGTTGCAGAGTTGTAGGTGTGAAAACCTTGATCAAAAGAGCTAAATAAAATACAAAGCATCTAGATATTGTTCTTGGATCTATTAATTTGATAATCCCAGGTCATAAGTACATCCTTCAGGAGGAAAATAAAATTTAAAACATCATAATTGTTGCACAATATTGAAATTCCCAAATAGAGATTTGACTGTGAGTTCCGACTCAAAATTGCCCTGTCCTGCACTCCAGCAGAGAGGTGACCATATTTGTCGGAACAGGTTAGGGTTATGGTCCGGCAAATACAGTCATCGTCACTCTCACTGTGTGCAATGTTAGAGGGTAAAAAAATAGCCATTTTGGTTTGTCGCTCATGGAGGGCAAATAGTGTACCGCCTGCATTTATCACCTAAAGCCCGAAATGGGACAATATTTGGCGTATTTAAGATTGAGTGTTAAAATTGTTTGCGCATGCAGTGCTGATTGCACAATTTTGGCATTTCACGTAACAAGCAGAAATCAAAGAACCAAACACTTCTTACCAAATCACACACTTCTAAAGGCCCCTTCATACTACGCCACAATTGCTTTGCAGTGCGATGCATTACCGCACTGCAAAATACTGCATTGTGGTATCGCGATAAAGTTAAATACATAACTTGGAAATGCGAAAAAATAAAACAAAAAGTTATCGATATATCAGCAATGCACCACATCGCAAAGCAATTGCGGCATAGTATGAACGGACCTTAAGGCGGATGGTAAAATAATCGATTTAATCCAGAGGTATACCAAAGTTTATACACTATGAAGTACGAAGAAAAGTACGCAGTAAAGCTCAGTAAATCATGCAGTTTCGCTGCTAGCCGCACACAAATGCATAGCGTCTTAATACGTGGCGCACAATACGCTTAAGCAAAATGTCATTAAATGTGCGTACCTTACTTCGTACTTCAGAGTGGATAAACTGTAAATTGCCTCTATGAGCGACAAAAAAATATGGCCAAGTCGGTACTTTTTGGTCTACCTCATTGGAAATTCCACACATAATGAATTTGGTATTTAAAGCAAAATATTTTCACGACACAAAATTTTAACGGATTTTAAAAGAACCACAACTTTTGCCGAATGTAATTTTCTCAAAAGCCTAAAGGCCAATAGGAAAAGAAATATTTCGTTGTTGGGCAAGAAAAACCTCCTATATGTGCTTGTGGCCCCTGTACATGTTTAAATCAAAACTGCCAACAGGTTACATAAGAGGTTTTGCTTTAAACATGTTCAGGGGCCAAGGACACATAGGAGGTTTTTCCTGCACAACTAAGATTTGCGAGCATGAAAATTTCACAAATCCATGCCACTTGTGCACTTTTCATGCATGTGAATGTTTCATGATTTACAGTACTGCACTTAAACTGATCAGCCAGGGGTTCCCTTGCTACATACTATGTATGTAGCAAGTTTGTATGTAGCAGGTTTGTATGTAGGAAAACCATGACTATGCCCCAGGACTTAGTCTCAAGGCATAGTCATGGTTTTGAGATCACCTTGGGCCTATAATTTTAACCATGCCCCTCATAGCAGTCAATATTTGTGTACTATTTATCTCTTATTTGTATTGGTGTATTGTTTCATTCACATGTCACTTAGGCTTAAATAAATTGCTTGATTGGCATAACCAGAGTGACCCTAAAAAGTAAGCCCAATCCTGACTTTCTTATTTTTTGCCAAAAGAAAAAAAAAAGTTCCAAGGCCTTTATCAAATGCAATTTATAGCTTTAAAAGTATAAAAAAATATATACCTACCGACCTACCCTAATTTATTTTATGTTACGCAAATCAAATTATTTTTTTGGCCTTAACAAACAAAATAATCTATGTATTGGTTTCATGAGCTAATAAGAGGTATTAACTTAGGGGCAGGGAGGCTCAAACACCCAAAGTTTTAGCATCCTCCAGCAGATATTTAAGGTAGGGATTTCACCCAACATCACAGATCATGTATAGGGTCCCAGGTTTAGGCTCTTTTGCTAGAAGGGTATGCTAATGGTACAATCAATCTGCAAGTCATTCTTTTGGTTATATTATGGCTATATTTAACTCTTTACCCTTGGTAATTCACCCCTAATTTCACACACAGACCAACAAAATCATAAATAAAAAAGTGAGTTTCCTTTTCAAGAAGATATCAAGGGAGGTCAATATTATGGGTTATACTTTTAAAGTGACCGTATATGCCTGTCAATAGGCCCCCTCTTTATTGAAGTCGACTATACCCGATGACCCCCTTTTTTTAAAAGTCATACCCAATGACCCCTTTTTTAGGTGTGGCTACCCAATGACCCCCTTTTTTGGTAGTGGCTACTCAATGACCCCTTTTTTCTAGAATGGCATCATCAAAATTCAACAAAATAATGCTGATACTTTCAAACCCTCTTTTTTCAGCAAATTTCTATTTGAAATTTGGAACAACAAATAGAATTTGCTCCATTTTTTCAAAATTTTCTACCCGATGACCCCATTTTTGAAATCTTATACCCAATGAATCCCTTTTTTCAAAATATTATACCCAATGACACCCTTTTTCATTTTGTTTGTAACTAATGACCTCCTCATTTTTAAAACAATATTTTGTTCCTGACAGGCCCTTACTTTGCGACGCCGGTAGGAACATACCCGTCACTTCTAAAGTTGAGTGCCCCCCGGGATAATTTCACATGAAGTAGGTTAGTGTTTAGCCCCCTCCCCCCACCAGCAATAAAACAATATAAAAATTTGCTCTTAGCAGTGGCGTAACTCCTATGGGCTCTGGGGGCGTGCCCCGGGCACCCGGGCTAAGGGGCACCCAAGCCTGGATAGCCTTTGACACGATAGTACTTTGTTATAGGAAAGAAGTGGAAGCCTTTACCCACCATGCATTGAATTACTCTTCATTTGGGTGCCCTTCAACACAAAATTTTTCGCAGGCCTTAGGCAGCATTGCAACATATAAATTGTCATTTTAAAGACCTAAATTCAACTTGATTAAATACCAAATTAGTTGTATTTATGCACATTTTCGCACGCCCGCACACAATTGCTTTAGGAAGAGGGGGTATTTTGTATTCTTGCCCCTGGCGCCATTTGCTACGTCACTGACGAGTCTCCAAAGTAAAGACATTAGAGAATATGAAAACATTTTGTTTTATTAACATGAACTGCATTGAAACATGATATAAATTTAATCTGAAACACTTCGTAAGTTATTCGGTAGGTCTATGGCTTTCAATACTAAAATTGATTATTGTTGGTCAGGGGCACCCGAACTACTTTCGCCCCCGGGCACCCAGACCCAAAGTTACGCCACTGGCTCTTAGAGATCGAAACTGCATTTAAAATCATTGCTAATGCTATATGGGACGCATAGCTTTAAAGAGATCTGACTGGATTCAAAACATCAATCATTATTCAGCTAGAATTGCACCTAAACAAGCAAATATATCCTGCTGGATTGTATATAACGACAGCGGTGTAATTTATTACTGAGGGTGAGAATGTCAAATAAAATCAACTTCATGTGCGATGTCAGAAAAAATGTGTGACTAAATTTGTTTGAAATGAAAAAAATATTATTGTATTTTGCTAGATGAAACAGCTCAATCCTAATCATTTATTTAGTTTAACCTAACTGGGGGGGGGGGGGAAGAGTCAGAATTCTATGATTCATAATTTTTGACAACAAAAGGGCCCCAAAAACTCCTTTTGCATGTTTTCTTACAATTAAAGTTACAAAATTCACAAACTTGGCTCAAGTCTGATCATTCAGAATCATGTACTGTATCTATACAGCTAAAATATTAATTTTGCTCTAATTTGCTCTTATGTCATTATAAGGAAGCACCTTTGACAAAACTCAGGATGCGTACAATGAACTTAGTCTTTGCACCAGTCTTTAAGGGCAATTGTTCTAGCATGCTAAAAATACTATAAAATCAATATTGTTGGTCCTCCTCCCCCTCAAAATCAACAGAATCCATGAATTTTTAACTTTAATGGACAGTTAGGTCAAATTACAGAATTAGGATTGAGCTATGTTTCATCTGGCAATTCAAAACATTTTCGGAATCTGGTAGTATAGAGTACCGAAGTGATGACGTCACAAAAAACTTTTTTTGCATTTCAGCATTTTCATGATCATATTTCAGTAGCATGATGAAAAACATCCACAGTCCAAATTTGGTGGGAATGGGATCATGAGGGCCCGAGATATGGCCACATGAATACCTAATTAGCCCCATTGAAATCAGTGTAAATTGGCACTGGTTTCAATGGGGCAATTAGGTATTCAGGCGGCCATATCTCGGCCCTCATGGTCCGATTCCCACCAAATTTGGACTATGGTGTTTTTCATCATGCCCTACTGAAATATGGTCATCAAAAATGCTGAAATGCAAAAAGAAAATTTTATGACGTCACACTTCGGGTACTTATATATTATTACATGTTTGTCAACATGAATGGTTCAAACTGACAGTTACATGAGGTATATACGGGGTACCAAATCGGTTCCTTTGACCATGGTCATATGTTTGCTGGATAAATGTTTATGAAGCTAGGGGTGGGTTAGGTTTTAGGGTTAGGGTTTAGGGTTAGGAGTTAGCTAGAAATCTTCTGAGCGTAAGAGACTTATTTCAGTCTCTTACACACTATCGCATTTGCGATCCTATACTTTTAGATTGGAATGACCATGGTCATAGGAACCAACTTGGTCCCAAAATATAACGGGTTATGTTGCACTATATAACAGGAAATTTCCCGCAAATTTAAAACCCACTAAAATGTTTTTCACTGTTTAATGTGCAGCTACTTGAAGTTGCAATTAAGAAAAACCACAAAATAAGTGTTAAAATTTACCCCAACTAAAATACTAGTAACCAGGTTATAAATACAGTAACCACAATCATCCGTGCATAGTCATGTATAATAAAACTCAAAGGCCTTTCATTTTGATAAAAATCCTAAATTTAGGATACAGGCACTTTTGATATGATGATTAGATTAGATTCACTAGTATCCTTTTCACCTGCTTATACTCTTACATCCTTTAATAGCTAAATGTCATCACTTTAATCTGTCTATACTGAACTAGGGCACTGACTGTAAAACCTGGCTGGTTATCATTATGTCTCCTCAAATCAGTGGCATAGGTAGATTTTTAAAATTAGGGGGGGGCATAGGTCATGATTCTTCAAAAATGCTCAAAAATGTTCAGTTTGCTTTGCATGCCATAATCAGGCGAGACTGAAATTGTTGACACCAATTTTTTTCGCCAGGGCACACAATAATCTAAAAAAAAGGGGGGGGTGGGGGAAACAAAAATATGCCAACAGTTTGATTTTCTTTTATTATTAACTACTGGTACTTTTTACCGTATTGCTATTGCCTACTGCAGTTCCCCTGATTATGTGCAATTCCAGCATAATTAGGCAAGACTGAATTGTTGACCCCAATTTTTTTCGTCAGGGCACACAAGTATCTAAAAAGTGTGTGTGGGGAGGGGGGGGGGGGGCAACAAAAATGTGTCAATAGTTTGATTTTCTTTTATTTTTAACTACTTTTTCCCATATTGCTATTGCCTATTGCAGCCAAATTCAACCAGTTTCCCCTGATTATGTGCATTTCCAGCTAACTGGGTGCATTTCCTCCGACTGACTTAAGGGAGGGTCCATGTCAATTTTCTCCCAACTAGGTCCATTTCCCCAACTAGGTCCATTTCCCCCAGCTAGGTGCATTTCCCCAAACTGGTGCTTACCTAATAAAGTAGTATTCCATCAAACAGGGCACAGAGTGATGGCAGCTTGCATAGCTTTACACTAAGAAAGTTCAAGGTTTCTCTAAAACTCACGAGCTATGTGAAATCAGTTGTGCCGCATGACCCTTCGCAACAAACCAACTCCATTTTGGGCCTTTTTTGGCAGCGAAGCGGAAAAAGGAGATCTAAGAACACAACAAAAACAAAATTCTGCATTTCGCATAGCCTTTTTTTATTCAATAAAAAGCACATAGCCTTTTTTGCAATGTTTGAGAGACACACCTTTTTTGGCCATGCCTACTGCTTGCAAGTGTCTACTTCCAAATTCCATAATGCCTGATTGGACTGCTCTTATTCAGTTTACTTGAATTGTAAGTAAACATTGGATTTCGTAATGGCCAGGCTAGTTTCTGGTGTCTTTGCAGATAATTGATCAGTTGTGACAGACCTCTCGTTTTCAGTTTTCCACAATGACTTTCAGTCCTTGGGCTTGATCTTCCACTCAAGTTTTCTGAAAATTTAAGCCGCTACTGAGCCACTGGCAGAAACGTAGCTGCTGTATCTGCTGCCACAATGACAAAACACATGCAGAATGTCAGACTATAGCCTGGCCCATGGGCGTCAATCCGGGGAGGGGGGATGCCCATTTTTTTGTTCTTTTCAGCCACTTTTTGACAATTCAGGCAGATTCAAGCCGGATTGGCGCTAATGGCATGGACTGTAATGGAGTTGAATGACACAACAAACTAATGATCTGTAATGTATTGTGCAATCAACCTGTGGGCCATTTTGCATTCATAATCATAAATAGTCTTTTACACACTGCTTTGTTCAACTTTGTAAAAATGTAGTAGATACATGTACTTGATAAATGAAAACAGCTGATTTTCATTTCACTGCTTTTACACAGCTCTTTTTGAAACCAACAGTTATGTAATATGAATAATATGATGAATCAATTAAAATGAACAGTGACCTTATATTTACAAGCCGACGACGAATGTCGGCTTGTTCTGTCTTCTTCCAATTCTTTCTTCTTTCTTCTGGCAACCAATCAAAATGCTCTAGCTCCGCCAGGCATTGACAGATTTCAACCATACTTAAGCCAAATGACCACCGGACTAGGCCAAACCTTACATTTGACTTTGACCTGACTGTGACCTTTAACCTTGACCTTATGACCAAAAATGAAAAAAAAAAAAAAAATGCTACTCCTTCCACAAATTACATGCAATGATCATGTGACTCATGCATATGAATCAACATGTAGCAGTGCTTAAAACCTATCAAAAAGAATTGAGGTCAAAGGTCATTAAGGGGTCATTTCCGGTAAAAGTCTGAAAAATTTGTAAAAAATATTCAAAAAATCACTGTCTTTGCAAATTATATAGCAGAGAGTCGCCATTAACACACATGCATCGCTACTAGCCAGGGTCTTTAGGATGCCTACAGTTTTGGGGTAAAAGGTCATTAAGGGGTTACTTCCGGTCAAAAACTAAAATTATCAAAAATGAAAAAAAAAAATTATCTCTTAATGTAAACAGACCAGAGTAATATAACCATCATACCTGAATCAGTGCTACCTGATGTATGCATGGTATTTTTTATTTTAAGGGGTCAAAAGGTCATTAAGGGGTCACTTCCTGTTTTTAGCTAAATAACTTTAAGAATTTTATCTCAACAACTAAACATAGCAGAATTTTTTAATTAAAATTGGAACAATGCATTTTTAAAGTGTACGTAAGGTTTTTTTTCCATTGAAGTCAAAGGTCATTAAGGGGTCAAAAGGTCAATCGAAAATTAAAACAAATAAAATCCATGTATAAGCTCCGATTAAGCTGAAATTCACCAGGAATCTTTCTTATGACATCCTAAGCACAATGCAAGAGCAGTTGACCCCATCCGTGACCCAAGGGTCAAGTTATAGGGGTCAAAGGTCAAATTTCGAAATTGGTCCAATCGAGCTGAAATTCAACAGGAATTATTCTTACGACATTCTAAACATGTTAAAAATATAATAATATTTATGACCCCAAAGGTCAAAGTTTAGGGGTCAAAGGTCAACTGCGGCGGCTTGTACTCAGAGTCTGTTGACTCTAGTTTTCTACTTACTCTGTGTCTGATCCATCTGTGCAATTTTGTTACCCTCAACTTTAGATGTTGAAATTCTACCGTATTCAACCTAAAAAGCAGCCACCACCTAATTTTCCAAGTGACAACTTGTCTCTAACCCTAACACCTACTAGACCATACAAAACCATACAGCATACTGCAAGACCATCCGATTGCATAATCATGCCAAACTACATATAGGCACAAAACTGGTGGCCGTGCAATCCAAAATTTTTATTTATTTGCCAAAAACGCAATTACTAATATTCAACAGTGGACCTAAGCGCCGTCCACATTAAATAATTATTAGTAACCTCCATGTGTGCCGTGTTGTACGCCAAACAAACTGCGTGCCCAGGCTGCCGTATTTGGATTGTACGCTACCGTATTTGCACAGATTGTGATTCGTACTTCTGTTATTGGTCATCCTGTTTTAACCTGTTCGATTTCTGGAAAGGCAAAATGTAAAAATTTTTACAAACAAAGTTTTTCCTAAATCACAAAATATAGTGGGTCAGTACCACCTTAAGTCACATCCTAGTCAACAGGAAACACGACCCAATAACTGAAACATTACACTAACTTCCACAACTTGAAAAAAGTTTTTGGAGCTAGTTTTGTATGGTTTCTACCATCAGGGCCAACGCATACAAAAAGTTGACAGCATCATCAGGTTATATTTGCCTATCACATTGAACAATGTACTGAAAAGTGACAGTGCACCACAGGAACCAATTGAATAAAAGTCAACCCAATCTATCAGGAAGTCATATCGTCTGCTCATATCTAAATCATGAAAATTATCCACCAAAACAGAAGTGGCAAAGTCGGCAATTTGTCCTTTTTGAGGTACTGATCAGGTTGTATTCTCCTAAAAACAAGATTTATGCTAATAAATTTGGCAAGTTCTTATTGTTTGTTAGCGATTTAAGGTGTAATAAATAAGTTTGAAAATCCTTTGTTTTCTATTGTTTGCTGAGAGTTTGAATTGACTTTATCTTAAAAGTAGTTTTTATGACTTCGCAGCACATTTGAAGTGGAGGCGATTAGTCGGTAACCTTATACCAATACACTGGTTTTATGCACTTTTCATAAAAAGAAAACAGGTTTAATTTACAGCATCGCAAAAAAAAAAACCAGTGATTTGGTAGCCCAATTAAGTGATTTTGGAAGATTTTAGAAGCAACTTTTGACAATTTCCTGTCCCATTGAAACCACTGGTTAAAAAATAATTGGGTGACTCTTTAACATTGGCTCCAACAACTTCCGGTATATTCTTGTCCAATAGAAACCAATGGATAAGAGAACAATTTGGTGACTTTTCAATTAATTGACCCTTGATTCGGACTGAATTTTTTTGGCAACCTTGCTGGATCATAACAATGTGTGCTAATCAAATGCAGTAGACTTTATACCACTGTATAACAGAGCAATCAAAACACAATCAAACTTTGTGTTAGCATAGATCTTCATTTCTATGGTCATCTTTTGTTCTTCATTAGATATTTTATGTCGTCTGCATAACGTAACACCTGTATCATCAATACCAGTATAGCTGTATACAGTTGGGTAAGCATACCACCACTGAGACTGTGATGAGTAACACTGGAATTGTATACCTATTATGTACAACTTGTTGAACCATCATGTCTATCTATGCTCTGATCTTTGCAACTCTTCTGGTGCTATCTGTCAATGTATGTAACACTACTGCTACATGCCAGGGGACACAATGCACTATAGCAGATCTAGAATCAATGGAAGCCACATCTTACGCCAACATACTGCGGAATCTGACGGCTGCTCTTGTTAATAGCTTACAAGATGGGATTAAGATTCAAATGATTCCTAACAACCAAAGTTGCCTCTCTCCTCCGACAAAACAACTTGTACAAGCTCAAGATGTTGCACAGGATTGTAATGATATTGCCAGTCAAGGTCACAATACCAGCGGTATATACAAGATACAACCAAAGGTGTTTCCAGTCTCCCCAACAGATGAAGAAATTGAGCCATTTCGTGTATACTGCGATATGGAGACCGACGGAGGAGGGTGGACTGATTTCCTGCGACGCTCCAATGGGTTGGTCGACTTCAATCGAAATTGGGAGGATTATAAAAGCGGATTTGGATATTTGACATCCAGTACTGGCTAGGGCTGGAAAGACTGCATCGTATGACTCTGACGGGTAATTACTGAACTCCGTGTAGACTTGGAGGATTTTCAAGGAAATCGTGTTTATGCCCATTATGATAGTTTTCAACTTGGTGATGAGAGGTCATATTACAAGCTTTTTATTGGTTCATTTGAAGGCACAGCAGGGGACTCGCTAACCTCCCATCACGACAGGCCATTTTCTGCTAGGAATCAAGATAACGATGAACACTCATCAAGTTGTGCTGAAATGTTCAAGGGTGGCTGGTGGTATGGATCGTGTTATTCAAGTAACCTTTTAGGTTTGTACTTAAGATCATCCCAGGATAATGATGAATCGATGAATTGGTCAAACTGGAAAAACAAGCACGAAGCACTTAAAACAGCTGAAATGAAAATTCGCCGTGTTGCTTAAAGGAGTATTTTGTGATCCTAGCATCCACTTTTTATGACATTTTTCAATAGATATCCATGAAAAAACTTATTCCCAAAATTTAAGTTGATTCTGATTTTGCGCTTGTGAGTTTTGCATGATTATATGTATTACACTGCTCCATAGGCCACTGTTGTAATTTCGTTCTGGTATACCAGAACGAAATTCAAATTTGACGATATTTTTGCTAAACGAATTAATCTGCAAGAAATTTTTTGTACATAAACATTATGTAGCCAGAGGTTTCCAGTGGTATAAAAATCTCAACTTTTTTTGAGAAAAGTGGGGGATGAGGCTGTGGATCACGAAATGCCCTTTTAAGAAACAAAATCCACATATCCCACCAATTATCAAAAGAATAAAGACAGTGAAGTTGTTGCAAATAATGATGCTAATTAAGGTGATGTTTCAATTTAGAACACTGAAAAGATAAGTATTGGGAACACCAAAAATTAAAATCCATTTTTGTGAGAGTGAGTGCTTTGAGTGATTAACACTGCAGTCACTGTCACTAAGAATGTACCATATATTTATGGGGTGTGTGATACAATTGGATCATGGATTTTTTAATAAAAAAATGTTATGACAGCTCGTTATCTCAAGATACTACGTCCAAATTTTTTAGTACAGGGCACTATGGGTTTGGGATTTTATATTTCTATATTAGTGGAACCAATGTTTTTGTTTATTATTTCAAATATTGCTTGTTAGTGAATTAAGGAATAATAAATAAGTTTGAGAATCCTTTGTTTTCTATTGTTTGCTGAGAGTTTCAGTTGACTTTAAAAGTAGTTTTTCCGACTTCAAAGCCCATATTTGAAGTGGAGGCGATCTATAACAGTAATATTGTTACATGTACCTTATAACAATGCACTGGTTTCATGCACATTTCATACGAACAAAATATGTTTAATTAAGGTCTCTACTATTTCACTGGTTCTTATCAATGTGTGCTAACCAAATGCAGTAGACTTTAAACCATTCTTTATCACAGCAAATCAAAACAAACTTTGTGTTGGCATATATCATTTCTGTGGTCATCTTTTGTTCTTCACTAGATATTTTATGTCGTCTGCATAACGTAACACCTGTATTATCAATACCAGTATAAAAGGTGCATTCAGTTGGATAACATACGACCACTGACTGATTAAGACTGTACATGTACAACCTGTTGTACATACCATCATGTCTATCTATTCTCTGATCTTTGCTACTCTTCTTGTCTTATTTGTCAATGTATGCAACACTACTGCTACATGCCAGGGGACACAATGCACTATAGCAGATCTAGAATCAATGGAAGCCACATCTTACGCTAACATACTGCAGAATCTGACGACTGCTCTTGTTAATAGCTTACAAGATGGGCTTAAGATTCAAATGGTTCCTAACAACCAAAGTTGCCTCTCTCCTACGACAAAACAACATGTAAAAGCTGAAGAAGTTGCACAGGACTGTAATGATATTGCCATTCAAGGTCACAATACCAGCGGTATATACAAGATACAACCAGAAGTGTTTCCAGTCTCCCCAACAGATGAAGAAATTGAGCCATTTCATGTATACTGCGATATGGACGCCAACGGAGGAGGGTGGACCGTTTTCCTGCGACGCTTCAATGGGTTGGTCGACTTCTACCGGAATTGGGAGGATTATAAAAACGGATTTGGCTATTTGACAGCTGAGTACTGGCTAGGGCTGGAAAGACTGCATCGCATGACTTTGACGGGTAATTACGAACTCCGTGTAGACTTGGAGGATTTTGAAGGAAACCATGTTTATGCCCATTATAATAGTTTTCAACTTGGTGATGAGAGGTCATATTATAAGCTTCTCATTGGTTCTTTTGAAGGTACAGCGGGGGACTCGCTAACATACCATCACAATATGCCATTTACTACTAGGGATCAAGATAACGATGAATCCTCATCAAATTGCGCTGAAACATACAAGAGTGGCTGGTGGTACAAAGAGTGCTACTGGAGCAATCTAAATGGTTTGTACGTAAGTTCACCCCAGGTCACAGATCAATCAATGAACTGGCATGGCTGGAAAAACAGACATGAAGCCCTCAAAACGTCGGAAATGAAAATTCGCCGTGTTGTGTAAGAACCAAAAAAATCCCACCAATTATTAAAATAATAATTAATAGTCAATTAATGTAAATATATGCGATGGTGTAATTTAGATCACTGAAAAAAACAGGCATATGGCATTGGCCATGATGACTTCAGAATTAAAATCTGCTTTGTGGGAGCAAGGGAACAAATAAGTATGTGAATGATTGAGTGCTTGAGTGATTTCTCCACAGCGACACATAGAATTTTTTTAGAATTTCTACTTTTTTCACCATTTAGTCTGGTGCCCAAGCCAAAAACTTGAAGTAGCATCCGCACAGTGTTTTATGGTGTTTTCTATAACTCAGAGACCTACTGGTTCAGAATCTAGCATGTGCCACCATGGCACCCTTAGGCATTTTGACATAAATGAACCCAAAATGACCCCATAGGGTTATATACAGAGGTAACAAATCGAAAGTGTTCAAATATCACTTCAAAGTATACCAAATTGTTTGTCTATTTTTTTCTCAAAATAACATATGGTTCAGAAGTTATGTGGCTTAACAGGTCAAGGGTCAATTTACAGTTTGTAAAGGGTCAGCAATTATGATGAATTACAGAGACAAAGATTGGATAAGTCAATAGGATCAAATGGCAACTTATGGTATTTGAACTTTGTTATATCTAAGTAACTTTACATTGTAGATAGTACAGAATATATGTAACACGACCTGGTCCATGGGGGCCAAAGGAGGCATATTTGAATCTGAGATAAAGGTAAAATTATGGAGTACCGTATTCTTATTCAATGAGTGCGTCTTGTAAAGACTTCACGTAATTTGATTGGTTTTCTGGTGTATAATATCTCACAATAGTTGATAGTGATATTAGTCAGGCGCGCTCCTCAATGATCGCGCGATAATGCGTTCAGCGTAATACACGTCGCGAGAACTAAGAACGCGATTAATGCCTAGATGTTCGTGATGGTTTCGTTCATTTAAAACAACAGGGATGTCCTCACAAAAGTAACTTTATTTTTTCTGAAAAAGGCAGTTTTTCATAAAAATTACATTAAAACTGAATAAGAATGAGAATAGAAGATAGGATTTTGTCTTTTGCCTATCCCATATCGTGTCATAATGGATGGGCTGGCCAATATTTTTATCGTAGTGGATACGGCTGCGCGGCATCCACTACTCAAAATATTGGCCAGCCCATCCATTATGACACGATATCGATAGGCAAAAGACAAAATCTATCATTTATTCTCTAAAAAGACAATAAAATATATAAGAAAATAGACATCAACAAACTTCATTACTTTAGAACCAAGTATGCTAGACCTTTGGGATTTTCAGTAAATGATAGCCTATTGTATATGTAATAATTATAGTAACTCAATTTTCAAAAATGCCTCCTTTGACCCCCATGGACCAGATTATATCACATATTGTACGTATGTATATAGATAGTACAGACTACTCTATACACATTACGACACTCAGGAAATAATGAATGGTGAACCAAAATGGGTTTTCTTTGCAATGTGAGGTCAGGATTTGAGTTATTGTTGTTTGGAGGCTACTGAATTGATGCGACTAAATTAAGGTGAACCAGGACTCACTTTTCCTCCAAACTGACTCCTGGTGGAAAAGCTCTTATTTTTACAGTTGATTGTACATACACAGCACAACCATGTGAGCTCACCAGACTGTAACACATGAGATTGTGTATATATATACTGCTGAATAATTGTGACATAAGAAATGTTGGTATCCTATTTCAGAACACTTCCTTTTCACTAACTGCTGAAAGGAAATACTCTTGAAATACAAACAAACAGTAATTAAGCATTTTGGCAGGAAAACTGCTTCGTTACTCTTATAAGAAGCTTAAATAGCACTTTCAACCAGGAAGCCACAGTGATGATATGCTTGCATCAAAACTAAACTTGAACCTTGTATTTTCCTATTTATAGGTTTAACAGCAAACATTAACATATGATGTATGTTCGGTCACAACCTAATTTGCACAGTATCTTTTGTGGGACCTGAGAGCACATCAGACACATCAAATTGCATTCTGAATACGGGGAATGTCCTTCTGATATCAAATAATTTTGAAATTTGCTATATATATATATAATACAACAAGTATTATTTTTCAGGTGACTAATTTTGGAATTAAAAGTGCTCAAACCCATTACAGGTGAGCGTAGAAACAAATTCAAAGCATAAACCTCTGGAAAAGGCAACCGTTGCCTTTCCCAGAGGTCTATGCTTTGAATTTGTTTATATATATAATACATGTTTTATGGCAAATAATAAATTTATATTTTATATTTTTGATATTTAACAATCCTCAAAGTAAACTTTACAATCTAATGATACATACTTAAAGTATATGCAGCTGGGATAAAAAGCCGTCCATCGTATGGAAATTTTGACCTTATGTATTGAAGATATACATTTTTCTCCCAAAACAACTGTAAACATTTTTTCAGCATATCACATAAGGTTAACTTTTAAGCTACATATCAACCAGTAACTAAACCATATTTGATCCATTTATCACAGTAAAATTTGAATTCAAACTATTATGATTCTGCA
The DNA here is from genome assembly GCF_039555335.1 of Amphiura filiformis. Taxonomy (NCBI): domain Eukaryota; kingdom Metazoa; phylum Echinodermata; class Ophiuroidea; order Amphilepidida; family Amphiuridae; genus Amphiura; species Amphiura filiformis. Next base: position 17,659,517 of record NC_092646.1, on the reverse strand, counting down.
AAATCCAAATTAAAAAATTCCCATATGGTTCTACAATAGTAACAGAGACCTGAATGAAACCTACAAACTGGACTTTCACTTTGCATATACATGTATATTCCACCATCAGGAAATGTGAAAGTTATTAGGATATTCAACTTATTATGAACACGCCCTAAAATATGACATATCAAGTTATAAAATAAATGGGGAAAGTATACACACTATAGCAGATAGGAAATCTATGTTTGCTGCAATCCAATTAAATAATAAAAACACAAATTCCCAATTTCAATGTTTGAAAAAATTATATTACAGTTTGAAATCAATTTTGTTTCCTTATATGGAGAGGTTAAGGGTCATCTGGGTGTCATGTAGACTACATTGTAGTACAAATTTCATTTGAACACAGCTTCCATCAGTGTGACGATTAATTCAATCCAACCAAGCCAACTCACATGTGATTGGTTAGTATTTTCATTTCAGTATACAAAGTTCGACATTCAACATGTTGTATTTTGTACAGTCAGGTTTGGTACAGTTGTTGGCACCCGTGTTCATTTCTACTATAGTTTAAGGGCAGAGTAATGGGAGAGAACATGGACCTTTTCGAGTTTCATTATTTCTGAATTGTATGTCCAAAGTATATAAAACTATACATTTTTGGAAAGGAAATGAGTCAAGGAATCCCATGGTGACGTCAGATTTGTTCAAAAATCTCAAGTTTTTGAAAAAATCACAAAAAATCACTTTTTTACCCCAATTTTTTTGTGACAACTTAGAAAAAAATCCGTTCGGAGTAAAAAAAATTCAGTTAGCTTTTCATGAAGAAGAGACATGAACTTAGGGAAGGTTTTTTTATTTTTTTGAAATTTGTCTCTTTTTTGAAATATTGAAAAAACATGTGAAAAAAGCCATTTTGTCACTCTATTAAGCTAAAAATTGCACATAATGGTGTATATTTTTGTTTAAAACAAATATTTTGAAAAAATGAAAAACCTTCCCTAGACTTTGATGTACTCTAAAGGATAGTCCAAAAGTTTACCCTTTGCTTGCACATTTTTCGAAAGTTATCTTGTCACAAAAATCGTGCAATATTGTCAAAAGTGAACTCAAGAAATCGACGTTTTAGTAAAAAATGTCAAAATTATGCACAAAACGTCCTTAAATTTTAAAAGCGGTAAGACTGTCACACTTGTAAAAGCTGTATCTGGTGCATGGTCTAAATATGCATCTTTTTGCACCAATGAATCTATAATGTCTGCTTTCAGTGCGCCAAAATTCAAAATAATAAAAAAATCTAAGTGGCATTTTGACTGCAAATTTTTGTTTTGTTTACGCCACATTTGCTGGCGTTAACAACATACCGAATGCGCCTTGATTGCGTTTGACATACATGCAAGAGAGTTGCGCACGTCACTTGACGCTGAATCATGGCCAGTAATCACAATATTTCGCATTCGCAAGCATTTCTGACTCATTATTTCCCGCCAATTTACTAAGCTGTCTTGAGCCATGTGACTTTTTAGAGTTGAAAAGAGTGAAATAAATCAAGCAAAAATACGAATAAATATTAGCAAGTTGTATTTTATCAGTTTCAAGTGAAAGAATACATCTTAGTGTTGATAAATATCAAAAATCTCAAATTCGGTCGTGGACTGAATGTGTCTTCCATTACTCTGGCCTTAAACTGTCTCTCTCTCTCTGTATCAAGTGATGCTGTGGAGCACTGCTGTGGTCTTCACAAGAGTATGCTATCTTCCTAGCACAATGGGGATTAGTTTAAACACCTTACTTTCAAACATTTCACATATAACTGGATACCTTCTCCGAACTAGAAAATAGAGCCATGATTTTTCTGTTTTTTAATGGCCATATATGTATTTTGTTGTGTATTTTAATTCCATTAAAAACTACACTTTCTGTGTTTTTGGTTTTGTAATTGAAAATCAAATTTTTCTAAACGTGTATTTTGTTGTGTATTTTAATAATTTGGCTGGATAAGAATACAATCTAACAGTATGCTATGTCCAAAATATTTGTTGCAATACAGTACCTGACGCGTGTAAGTGACCAAAACACGCGTGCCCCGCGAATTTTTCCACGCAAAACTCCCGCGTGGGAATTACTGATCGCGGTTGAATGCGTGTTGTAATCCGTCTGGGAGGCATGATGTCGGTCGAGGAGATACAACTCGGCAAATTACCCGTGGTCTTCCGTGTGATCTCGTGGTGTATCGTGTTGAAGCTTGTTGTGAATTCTTGTCTCAAAATCAATATCGTTGTGTTTGTTCTGTTAAGTGCATGTACTCAAAACCAAACAAGATGACGATTAACGTAATTGTTGTGTAATTAATGTAATTATGGTCAACTCAACCAGGGATAGACAGACTCAACGAAACCTCTAGTAGGGGAAGGTGGGGCATAACGGACCCCCGGGGCAAAACGGACCCACGAGAAAAATAGGCATTGGCAATACTGTCGTCTATGCAAATTATATCGAGGAACACAAGTATGGCCACCCAGATTTACAACAAAAATTTGATCTGAAACAATCTGCTGACATCCGAGCAAGATCGAGTCAAAAATTTACAACCTGTCTGACGTAAGATATGCAGATGTTTAATGTACTGAAATTTTACTTCATTAATATCGGATTCTTAAATAATTGTGTTTATGTAAACACTAAGGTACTAGCTTTGAGCTGTATGTACTGCGTGGGCTATATGCTACAATGTATTATGCATGCAACCTATTCCTAAAAAATCGGGTATGGGGCAAAACGGAACCCATAGTGTGGGGCATAACGGAACAGGGTTCCGTTTTGCCCCGGGCGTTTTGCCCCACAGATGGGTTCCGTTTTGCCCCAATTGTACATAAATACGTCTTCACTCAAGGAAATGTAGGCGTTATCTAGGGGCCTACTCGAGCATGGTAAACACTTGGCTGAAACATAGACATATTAAACTAGGCCTACAGATAGAATTAATGATTAAAAGTTAACTTACTCCACAGAGATGGGTAGGCCTACTTAATATTTCTTTCTAATCAAATATTGGTCATACATATTATAGGCCTACTAGGTCTATAAGAAGTTAACCACTCACTCCACAGAGACGTAGGCCCACTTAATATTGTAACTGAATATAGCAGACTTGTAGTACCCGTACCCGTACTCGTACCCGTACCCGTACTCGGGTCCCAATTTCCGTACCCGTACCCGTACTCGTACCCGTGGCTTCGGACCCGGACCCGTACCCGTACTCATGCCGTAGGTGGACTTCGCACCCGTACCCGTACCCGTACTCATGCCCTATCTCCGCTCCATCCTGGGACCCGCACCCGCACCCGTACTCATGGCCTGCGACCCGTACCCGTACTCATGGTCAGGGACTGCATTACCCTGCACTCCACGGGCACGGGTACCATACAGTACATGGTTTATACACAAATGCAGGAATGTGAGAATAGAATACTCCCAGATGCATGTTAACTCCACTCATGAATCCCACTGTGACTCCTCTGATCATAAATTCATAATTAAAACACAAATAGGTTACATGATGGATGGGGTTGGGTGGGGAGTAAATGGAAAGCTATAGCAAGTGCCCTTAAATTTATTTTAGCCTGGTCCAGGGCCCTGAAAAATATCAATCCAACCCTGTGCACACTGCCACCCATGACATGTATGCTACATGTACATGTCTCATTCACACAATGACTGATCAATACAGAAAAGACCTAGCAAACTGGAAAAACATTTCAAGATTTTTTTTTGTGTGGTGAATTTCAAGTTTTATGTTAAAATATCATTTGATATTCCCCATTCAAATACACTCCACTACTTGTATGCTGCCCACATGTAGAACTAATGATAATGTGACTGGTGCTGGGGACTGGAGTGAGATTTTCTGCCAGCCACATGAGCTCACAGTGTACATGTACTTCTTCTGCCAGGCTTGGGCTAGTGCATCTGAGACAAATGAATAGAGAGGTCCTTACCATACAGAAGTTTGGGATTTGATAAGAGATTTAAAGGAGTTTTAAAATATTGATAAAACATGAATATAATTATCCAGATGTGCATAATTAATGATAATAATTATAATGATTGAGCTAATGGATAATCTGATAGATGTGTATTGTGTAGATGTGCATGAATGTACTTGGAAAATTCACATTAGTTTAATTCCAATTGATGTTTTAAGATAAATAATTTTTCCACATTGTACATGGATTGATTGGACTGGAATCGGACTGGGGTCGACTTGAGCCCAAGTCCTTTTTTTTTTACAGAGCTGAGCCTTTTAATGTTCAATTCCGAGCTGAGTCGGAGTCCAGCAAAAAGTGGACTTGAGTCCGAGTCCAGACTCAAACGATACATCACTGCTAAATATACTAAAGTATGTTGAAATTAGTATTGCACATCTGGTTGTCCATACAAAGACATAGTTTTTTCGCTTGCATCCCAAACTATGCCACATTTAGGCTAGATTTACCATGACACCAATATTTAATCTCTTTTTGTACTTGTTTTATTAATTTGTTTATACTGACACTCATACCCATAATTATGGGTATGTCTAATAACTCATACCCTATAATTGGACCCATAAGTCCAAATTTCCATACCTGTACCCATGGCCCGCACCAGTAGCCATACTGGGACCCGATACCCTGCCCTGTACTCGAGTCCCAATTTATGTACCCGCACCTGATACTCGTACCCGTGGCTTCGGACCCGGACCCGTACCCGTACTCATACCCTATCTTGACTTTGGACCCGCACTGCACCCGTACTCATGGACTGGGACCCGTACTGCCGTACCCGTACTCCATGACCTGGGACCCATTACCGCACCCGTACCCATGGCTTGGGACCCGTACCCGTACCCGTACTCATGGTCCGGGACCCGTACCCGTACTCATGGCGGGTCCCAATACTACAAGTCTGGAATATAGGCCTACATATAACTAGGCCTAGGGCCTACCGATGGAACTACTGATATAAGTTTACACCCAGGGTGCCGTTTTGCCCCATAGGGGTTCCGTTTTGCCCCGATAGTGGGGCAAAACGGATTTATTTTTTTGAAAATATTTCTTCATTTTTATAAAAAACTGTAAGATTCAAGTTATATTGGTTAATGGTATATTAAAGTTAAATACAATCTTCAACTGAACATATAATTTTTACAGTCATATTACTTATGGTGACGTCACAGAGCATCCTTGAAGTTACGTGTTCCGTTATGCCCCACCTTCCCCTACACTGGGACTGAACGACTGCTTGCCCTTTGTGTTTACACTCACTTACAGTTACAGGGATACAGACATGGAATAATTGATAGGAAGAGGCACTCCCTAATTAGCATGAGGCCGCATTCTTATTTAAATTAGCCATTGTGTTAGAAATTCATATTCATGTTTACCAGTAGCACTTTACACCACCAGGTAGGGTAAGCCATGAATAATTTAGTGTTGTAAAGTCAAATAAGCTTCATTCTTTCCAGTCTTGAACAAAATAGTAGGCGGAGGCGGAATCGATCTCGGTACCTCTCGGTTGAATGGCACAGCGCACGACCACTACGCCAAGTAACTATCTGCTGTGAGACGTGTGATTTTAATCCTTGATATTGCTCAATGGAATAAATCGCATGAAATTAAATCAATAATAAAAGAAGCAGAGTTTTATTTTGGGCTCAAATTGGAGACAGCTCTACTAGAGAAAAGGGAAAATATTTGTCTTTGCTCTAAAGAAAATATTTAAGTTAGAAAATAATCAAATAAATTTAAATAAATATTTTGAAACAGAATGTTATGCCTCTATTGGAAAAATATATATTACAATAACTTGTGTGTACTATAATTCATTATTTATTTATTATTAATTACTTACTTACTTACTTACTTACTTACTTACTTACTTACTTACTTACTTAATTAATTAATTTATTATTTAATCACTAACATTTATACTCACTTCATCACTCACTCACTTAAAATTAATCTCATTCTGATGACAAAACAACCCAATTAATTATATCATGAACAATATTATTTAAATTATTAAAATTTTGTAAATTTGACCAAATATTTTTATAATTGTCCCAGAAAGATTAATTTGATTGTAGGTGCATGCAGTAGAAAATAGTCTAAAGACAATATATATGCAAAGTTTAAGGCCTTTTATGGTGGGTATACTTTTGGAGCTACATTTTATTTCAGGTCGAAATATGGTGAAAAAATGAAATGTGTAAAAAACGCGTTTGAAAATTAAAAAAACGTTGTTTTTAAATTTTTTTATCCGATTTGCATAACTTTTGAAAGTTTGTTTAATGTATTATCAAAAGTGCATTATGTTAATGTGTCTAATAATGAAAAACACATTGATATAATGATGATTTTTTGATTTCTCTTGACACCTGTCTCACTTTAATTTCAAAATGGCAATTTATTGCTCGCATTTATTTCAGAAAAATTAATTCATCCACCAATGCCAAGAAATCTACCGTCACCACTGTCTATTTTACCATAATGACAGATTCAGTAATCATCCATCTTACAAAATAATATTGTGTGAAATAATATATGGTCAGTAAATCAATCAACCAATCAACTCCCTCCTCTCAATTACTCTTGCATTCATTCATTTACCTGTTATACCTTCACTCTTTATTCCAACAATCAATCATCAATCAATCAATCAATCAATCAATCAATCAATCAATCAATTCATCAATCAATCAACCCATACATCAACATATCAATCAGTCAATCTGTCAGTCATTTAGTCTCACGTCATCACAAGTCATAAAATTAAAATTGATCGACAACTTGATTGGTCGATCAGTTCATTGTTTCATTGTTTGATGGTTTGATAAGTCTATTGATCGAAATTGACTATTATATAATTATTAATATTGTTATTGTTTGATTGATTGATAACTTGAAGAATTGATGTATCAATTAATTCGTTGAGCCGTTGCAAGTGAGTACGTGAAATGTTTAAGAGCTGAGTTACTTCAATAGGCCTAAATTAAATAAATAAATAAACAAGCAAATAAATAAATGAATAAATAAATAAATAAATAAATAAATAAATAAATAAATAAATAAATTAATAATTAATTAATTAATTAATTAATTTATTTATTAAGTAATTAATTTATTAATTTATTAATTTATTAATTTATTAATTTATTAAGTAATTAATTCATACATTCATTCATTAATTAACTAATTAATTATTAGATGAATAAATAAAAGTTGTGCAAGCAAAATCAATGCAATAGATGTCCCATCTATCTGTATATTTGTTTTGTTTTCATAAAATTGCTGTAGGCCTATTTCTCTTTTGAAATCATTAGGGGCTGTGCAATAGTTATGATCCCTGGGGAGGGTAAAATGGGGGGGGGGGGGCAAGAATTTTTTTTGGCGGGCCGCAAGGGGGGCCAAGCAATTTTTGGCCAGCCGAGGGGGGGGAAAGCGATTTTTGGCACACATCCATGGGGTGCGTTTTAAATAAAACGCTCTAAAAAGGCTTCAAAAACAGTACGGAAACGCTTTAATATGCAAATTTTCCTGTTTCGCACTAGGCCAACATAATAAGCCATACCGCATGATAGCCGCAAATCATTGGCATGTGCAAGAGGGGGGGCTAAGAATTTTGGCGGACCGAGAGGGGGTGCAAGCGATTTTGGCAGGCTGAGAGGGGGAACGATATTTGGCGGGCCATTCGGAAATTTTACCCCGGTAACGTACTGTTATCCTAAGCCTTTTTAGAGCATTTTATTTAATAGGCGTAGGCCTATGAATAGGGCCTATGTGCAAAAAAAACCCCTTCCCCCCCGGCTCAGAATTATTACACAGCCCTTGATAATCTCCGGGGATAATCTCCAAAATCATTCAATCATTCTTTTGATAGACCTAAACTCTTCTAGTAGGCCATAGATTTTAAATACTATGAGTAGGCCTATACGTATTCAGCAAGTGACATGTACAAGTGCTATAAACGCCGTGCATCAGTGTGTCACTTCATTAATATTACTAACCGGCTCACACGCTGTAGTGTATAAATCAAAATTCAAAACACTCGGGTGATTACATAATCAGTGGCCTCAGCTCAATTGAGGGCGTTTCAATTTATTACGTGATTTGGGAAATGCACAAGATCAAATAGAACGGCGAGTAATGATTATTTTCTTGTTTTTAAAAACAAACTGCTTAGGGCGGTAATACAACGTGTACTTCCGATAACTATAGATTGAATGATATTTATCATCACACGCGGAAACAAAAACAAACGAGGTCAGTGGAGGTCAGTGGTCTCAGCTCTCAGAGGGGGCGCACTTTCAAGCTTGGTACTCGCATTGAACAGACAAAGTTCGCAAACTGAATGGCGGCTTTATTTGTCAACCGTAATTAACATAATCAAGGGGTCGAACATGCTAATATCCATAACCGATCGATAACTGGACTCATTTTCTACCAAGCAAACCAGCGGGATTTGTCATAGGTTTGCGTGCGTAATAGAATAACCGTGAATTTAGTGTCACCCCCGTGATACAGATACACACACCGCACGCGGCGGGCCGAAAATACCCCAAAACTCGGCATTTTAAAATCGCTCCTATTTATTTCAAATTTAAAGTATAGCTCTAAAATTGACTAAAACCCTCACCATAGATGAAATAAACAACCAATCATCATAAAAGTGTATTTTAACTTTTTTTTTTTGCGTTGACGGCCTTTCAAAGTCAAGCTTGCTTTACGCAAGTTCAGCTCCCCTGACACCGTGCATAGCCAGGGCAGGGTGCTCGCGACGCCCCAGATATTTCACGTGGAATGCACAATGCATGTTTTGATCTTGAAAACCCCTCGTCAAAAATAAATGGTACGCGGGCAATTATCCAATTTTGTTTTTAAACCACAAGTGTTCCCCTTTTCGACATAATACTGAAATAAATTATATTATAAGCCAGATCAGGCATAGTGGAAAAAATGGGCAATACAGGGACCCCGGACAGGGACTCGTGGAAACATCGACACTACCCAGTCCAGCCGCGAAACCCCGGCCAGCTGATGAGCTATAGCGAGCCTAGATAGCGGCCCGATGCTGGCCAGGTAGCCAAACTCTTCAGGTCGTTAGATAGGCCTATATTTTCGCCCTGGGTTTTCGCCGTGTGGAATATCCACTCAGTCGTTGCACTCTAGGAATGCTAAAATTAAATAAAAATGAAAGTAGTTTCTTAAAAGGTCCAATTGATGATTCGATCCTTGAAGGTTGAACAAGTAATTTGTATATTCGATTGACACATCGTGTAGGTCTTCCCGCTTTAAAAATCAACAAGAAGTTCAACTTGAAACATCAAGGGAATCAAGTTGAAGGTAAATGTATTTTGATATATGCATACTTCATGTGCAAGATATTATCACAAGACTTGTACATTTTATAGGCCTATCTTGCACATTTCTTACCTGATTTATATTGCCTGTATTGCTTTAAATCATTTCAAGACATAATTTTTGTACATTTCAGCAGTGTTTTTCGTACTTTTGGCACATTTTAGGGTTCCCACTACATTTTTTTTTACAAGCGTCCGATGACGCGTGACTGCATTTTCTTGTCAGATACTTGTCATGCTTGTTCTCCATCTCATCATGACAACACATGCGCACCGATGGTATAGGGTCATTAATTTATTTTTTCCATTTTGCATAGACCCTAGAGTGAATGTTGCATCGTATTTTCATTTTTAAACGTAGGCGAGTCATAGTTTTATCTTTGGTATTATATATATCCTGTCCAAAAATGGATGGATGGACCATGCATGGACGCTCAGTGATCCCTTGCGCAATCCATGGACATTGCCCTGCACTGCAGCTCGCCTGCCTGATGCCTACCATGAGCCGAAAGTCCGGGCCGAAAGTCCCGAAACACCATCTCTCTCAACCTCACTCGAAGCCTATCGGAGATATCTGTGAAAATCAGGGTGAAGGCAGCCTTTCGGGCTGATATTGTTTCAAAGAGTTCGCATCTCTAATATTCTGGCTGACCACACTAGAAAATTCAATTCAATGAACACAGCCTTGACATAGATCCCGCATGGAATCCCAGTTCACTATCATTCACAGGGTTCAGCCGGTACATCATCGGATTTAACATCCATCGCAAAAATGGCTTGGAATTTTAAATATGCCCCGGGAACCAGTACACCAGGCCTCACTTGCAGTACATGTACAATTTATTATTTAGCACACCATGACATGGCAACAGCTGCTTTTCTCTGGAATATTGCCAACAAGCCCATACCATTGGTACATTACCATATGCATCGAGTTGTAACCATGGTAACGCCGGGCGGTGGTCTTTGTGGTCCATGTCCATACCATTGGTACATGTATGTACCATGCATGGAGTTGTAACCATGGTAACGCCGGGCGGTGGTCTTTGTGGTCCATGTCCATACCATTGGTACACGTATGTACCATGCATGGAGTTGTAACCATGGTAACGCCGGGCGGTGGTCTTTGTGGTGATGTGGTCGATGTCTGGTATATCATGGGTATACATTACAACCCGGGACGTTCAACCAATCACAGTGTGGGAACCGAGTTCATATCACTATTATCAGGGGCTGTGCAATAATTATGAGCCGGGGAGGGGGTGGGGGATAAGAATTTTTCGGATTCACTTTACTTCCAAGAATTTTTCCCCATTAGAAATCTATGCCACCATAGGCGTAGATCCCGGGGTGGGATATGTCCTCCCAATATTTTGCCATGGGGATGGTCCATACATCCTCCCAGTGGCGTCGCGTCATAGGGGCACGTGTCCTCCCCCCCCCCAATTGATTGAAATTATTCCACAGTTTTGCACCATATTTTTACGGGTATTTTCACCAGTTTAGCTTTAATAGGGCACAATTTTTCATTTGTACCATAAACTTATTCTGTTGCCAAAAGGTGCCTGATTCACTATACTTTTTTCCAACCCCACCCCCCCCATGTAAAAAACAAATCTATGCCACTGCATGTTACTATACCATGGAAGTACTAGCCTTCCATGTTTCCTTCCTTCCATCTTCCCTGGTGCTTTATACTAATGACGGGGGAGGGGGAGGCAGGCGCCCGGCGCGTTGTTTCCCAACAATAATGCTGGCCAATATTTTTAAATATTAAAATATCTAGTTGTACTACACAGTGGTGTGTAGCCAGTTTATCGGAACGGACGGAGGGGGAATGGCCACAGACTTGCTATATTTTTTGCCGACAGAACCCGATTTTTTTTGGGGGGGCAGAGCTCAAGAATCTAAAAAAAAAAGGGGGGAGATTGGGGTGCAGAGGAAACTTTTCCAACAATTTTTTCGCCGCACGTTTATGGGGCTGGCATTTTCATCGGAAGGGCGGGGGGGGGGGTCCAAATTTATAAAAAGTCGGCGCCAATAAAATTGCGACCCCTATTTGACAACAAATATTTTATGACCTCCCCCCCCACCCCCTAAACATGCTTAAAACACTATCTATTGTCACCTTGTGACTCCCTATACATTTTGGCCATCAACAATTTATGACTCCCCCCCCCTTTTTTTTTTCAAAAGTTAATATGAGCCCCAGTATATGGGACCTACCCTCTTCCGAAGAAAATGCCAGCCCCTATATACCAATATCTGTTTCCCCTCCCTCTTGCTGCTCCCCCTCCCAATTCCCGATACCGTCACTGCGGCATGCGGATAAACATTTTGATATTGAATTTTAAAAAGTCAATATCAAAACTATGTTTACACGCACACCTGTGTTGTCGCCGTTCCGTCTGGTTACCATGGTTACATGCACATGGTCCCCAACCGCTCCCCATTAATTATGATCATGATGATAGGTAATCAACGGGTCAAGTATGTTATTTACATCAGGGATGTGAGTCTACTCTCACATCCCTGGTACCATGCATCGAGTTGTAACCATGGTAACGCCGGGCGGTGGTCTTTGTGGTCAATGTGTACAGCCGTTCGGGACAACCCTGTGAGAAGCGAGTTCACATAAGGGACTGTGCAATAATAATGAGCCCGGGGAGGGGGAAGAATTTCATTGGCCAGCCGGAAGAAGAAGGGGAAACCCGGTGGGGCGATTTTTGGCAAGCCGGGGGTTGACACACATTCGTGGGCGCCTTTTAAATAAAATAAAATGCTCTAAAAAGTTGGGGTTTTTTTTGCAAATTGGGATCCCGACATTTTTGGCATGTTTAAGGAGGGGAAAAGATTTGTTGGCAGGCGAGGGGGCATTTTGAAAACTTTTACCCCGGCTCAAAATTATTGCACAGCCCTCATCATTTTTATTTCATTAAAACGTGTTACACGATTCATATACTGCGCCCTAATTGGTCAGATTGTTATTGGGGTATCAGATTTATGATATTAATGACGGGGGTAGACTACCCGTAGTCCACTTGCCCATTGTGCATACTCTGGGTATTGTATTTAAGCTTAAAACTCTGATTTAATTAATGTGTGCACAATTGATAGATTTTCACATCTGATCAGTCACCCTACTCCCTCTGTTTGTTAGCTTCCCAAGTGGACTACTGACATTGCCTTGCGGTTAAGATTTCGGGGTTCGCTATCAATAAACTGGTAGATTGAGCGAGCCGTTATAATTATGCAAGATAATGTTGCATTCAATTACTTTTATTGTCACTAATCGTCTGATATTTTTAACTCTTTATGACCATTTTACTATTGAATACTTTAATTTTAATAAACATCAGTATAATTTTGAGTTCAACGAAATGGGTTCATCATGACTAATAATAACATATTTTTAATAAAATTCGACTATGGCATAGTCTAGGGGGGGTTGAGGCAGTCACGTTGTCACAGTTTCCCAACAATATTGCTGGCTAATAATATGTAATGTCTAGTTAATTTGTCTACTACACAGTGGCGTAGCAAGGTTTTCGGGACAGAGGGGGGGGGGGCACAACTTGTAATTTGGTAACGGAAGTTGTGAATTGTTGACCCCGATTTTTATTCCAGAGCGCTCAAGAAGATTGAGTATCAAATTGCTTTGAAAAAAGGGAAACTATCTCAACACTTCCGTAAATGGAGTGTTGATTTTTGATTTCACTTTTTGGTTGTAAATGTACTGTTTATAAATCACCTTTTACATGCTCTTCCTGTACATGTACATGTAATTTAAGTAGGCCCACTTTTGTGGTGGCAGGTAAATCTTGTATGTTCGCATGGTTCAATCTGATATGTTTGGTCACAGAACTTTTGTGTATGTTTGATGTCAATTTGTGGTTTGATTGATGTTTAATGATTTATGTATACTTGTTCTAATTTTTTCCAATCATGTGTTTGTGATTTGCTTTTTTCAATAAAAACACAATGACAAAAAAAAGACTTGCGTGTTTACTTCTCTGAGATCATAACAGAATAATATGAGGCTACAGAGGAAATGACAGGTTCTTCAATACAATGTCAACATCAAGAAATTATTTAGTTTGAAAGTTCTCTGTGATATAAGACATGCACATGCGGCGTGTTTATGAATAGCAAAAGTACAAGGCTAATTAGAAGATAAATTACAACATGGTTCTTCGTTAAAATGTCAAAATTATAAAGGAAATTTTACAACATGTCAACATGGTAATAATTCATCTTTGTTGAAAGTTCACTGTGATATAATACACACGTAGTCCTGCCCCTCCCCCCTAAAAAGTGACGGCAGGGTTCGCCACTGTTAACATCCGCCGATACAACTAGTACCCTTTGATGGTGCCCGTCGATAGAAGGAATTTCCTACAAGAAACCACATTGATTTGTGCTTTCGTATTCTCTAAACCTGGTAAAAGCGGTAAAATGGCAGCATTAGCTAGCTGTGCCAATGAGTAGATTTGTTTGGCACGCAGCTACCAGGTCCTAGCATGTTTTTAGAATGTGAAATGACCAAATATGGGATTGAGTTGGTCAGAAACCCATAAACAGACCTCATCATGGGGGGATGATGGTATGGTCTACATGTATCATCCCTTTTCATAATATCAAGAGGGGGGTTATGTCCGACCCCCCCCCCCCATTTGCTAGTAAAGAACACGGGGTAAAGACCTTATTTGCGTGCGTTATCCAGAGGTCAAAATGGCCCAGTCTGCATGGAACAAACTCTTGTTATCTCCATTCAACAGCTTGTCATCGAAATTCCTATAAGACTTGCGTGTTTACTTCTCTGAGATCATAACAGAATAATATGAGGCTACAGAGGAAATGACAGGTTCTTCAATACAATGTCAACATCAAGAAATTATTTAGTTTGAAAGTTCTCTGTGATATAAGACATGCACATGCGCGTATTTATGAATAGCAAAAGTACAAGGCTAATTAGAAGATAAATTACAACATGGTTCTTCGTTAAAATGTCAAAATTATAAAGGAAATTTTACAACATGTCAACATGGTAATAATTCATCTTTGTTGAAAGTTCACTGTGATATAATACACACGTAGTCCTGCCCTCCCCTAAAAAGTGACGGCAGGGTTCGCCACTGTTAACATCCGCCGATACAACTAGTACCCTTTGATGGTGCCCCGTCGATAGAAGGAATTTCCTACAAGAAACCACATTGATTTGCGTGCTTTCGTATTCTCTAAACCTGGTAAAAGCGGTAAAATGGCAGCATTAGCTAGCTGTGCCAATGAGTAGATTTGTTTGGCACGCAGCTACCAGGTCCTAGCATGTTTTTTAGAGTAACGAAATGACCAAATATGGGATTGAGTTGGTCAGAAACCCATAAACAGACCTCATCATGGGATGGGGGGGGGGGGATGATGGTATGGTCTACATGTATCATCCCTTTTCAAAATATCAAGAGGGGGTTATGTCCGACCCCCCCATTGCTAGTAAAGAACACGGGGTAAAGACCTTATGTGCGTGCGTTATCCAGAGGTCAAAATGGCCCAGTCTGGGACAAACTCTTGTTATCTCCATTCAACAGCTTGTCATCAAAATTCCTATAAGACTTGCGTGTTTACTTCTCTGAGATCATAACAGAATAATATATGGCTACAGAGGAAATGACAGGTTCTTCAATACAATGTCAACATCAAGAAATTATTTAGTTTGAAAGTTCTCTGTGATATAAGACATGCACATGCGCGTGTTTATGAATAGCAAAAGTACAAGGCTAATTAGAAGATAAATTACAACATGGTTCTTCGTTAAAATGTCAAAATTATAAAAGAAATTTTACAACATGTCAACATGGTAATAATTCATCTTTGTTGAAAGTTCACTGTGATATAATACACACGTAGTCCTGCCCCTCCCCCCTAAAAAGTGACGGCAGAGTTCGCCACTGTTAACATCCGCCGATACAACTAGTACCCTTTGATGGTGCCCCGTCGATAGAAGGAATTTCCTACAAGAAACCACATTGATTTGCGTGCTTTCGTATTCTCTAAACCTGGTAAAAGCGGTAAAATGGCACCATTAGCTAGCTGTGCCAATGAGTAGATTTGTTTGGCACGCAGCTACCAGGTCCTAGCATTAGAGTAACGAAATGACCAAATATGGGATTGAGTTGGTCAGAAACCCATAAACAGACCTCATCATGGGGGGGAT
Source organism: Amphiura filiformis (assembly GCF_039555335.1). Lineage (NCBI taxonomy): Eukaryota > Metazoa > Echinodermata > Ophiuroidea > Amphilepidida > Amphiuridae > Amphiura > Amphiura filiformis. The sequence continues at coordinate 17,643,924 of NC_092646.1, read as the reverse complement.
GATGGTATGGTCTACATGTATCATCCCTTTTCAAAATATCAAGAGGGGGTTATGTCCGACCCCCCATGTGCTAGTAAAGAACACGGGTAAAGACCTTATTTGCGCATGCGTTATCCAGAGGTCAAAATGGCCCAGTCTGGGACAAACTCTTGTTATCTCCATTCAACAGCTTGTCATCAAAATTCCTATAAGACTTGCGTGTTTACTTCTGAGATCATAACAGAATAATATGAGGCTACAGAGGAAATGACAGGTTCTTCAATACAATGTCAACATCAAGAAATTATTTAGTTTGAAAGTTCTCTATGATATAAGACATGCACATGCGTGTTTATGAATAGCAAAAGTACAAGGCTAATTAGAAGATAAATTACAACATGGTTCTTCGTTAAAATGTCAAAATTATAAAGGAAATTTTACAACATGGTAATAATTCATCTTTGTTGAAAGTTCACTGTAATATAATACACACATAGTCCTTCCCCCTCCCCCTAAAAAGTGACGGCAGGTTCGCCACTGTTAACATCCGCCCGATACAACTAGTACCCTTTGATGAAGGATTGACGATCTCCAGAATGAAGTAGCACCGCTCAGTTATGGGGAGGTCTCCACGCAGTTTCTACAGGATTTGGAGAAGAAGGCAAAGCTGCAACCAGATAGGCCATATGTTAGAAGAGCTCGTAGATGTCTCTACTTTTAAGCAATAGCCACTATTATTAACCAAACGGCTCTTTTCAGAGCCACCAAAACATCCAAAAGAGAGATGCATGTGTCAATTAGATAAATGAATATGAGTAATGAATTTTGACTATTGCAATTGCAATGTTGTTTGGGGAAGATGTAACAAAACCCTTAGTAATAAAGAATGTAACAAAAACCGTATAGTAACAAACTTCAAGTCTTACAAAACAGAGCAGCAAAAATGATTACAGGTCGAGTCAAGTACAGAAGCGTTAAATGTTTTAAACTGGAAAAATCTTGAAGAAAAGTTATACATGAGCGAAGCAGTTACAATGCATAAAATTGTAAACAATCAAGCACCGAAATATCTGTCCAATAGATTTGTTAAAAAAGAAACTTGTCAACATGATCATAAAAACGTATGGTCCCTGTTCTTTTATTTCCCAAAAGTCCTAGCTTCAAAAAGGTGTTTGCAATGTATTTGTTGTAAATGATAACCAAGACCTTCTGTACATGTTTTTCTTTCAGAACAATGTGAGAAACAAAGTAAGGAAGCAAATAGGAAAAAGGTCTAAAATATTTGAAAATCTCCAAAAATCGGTGAGAGCATCGTACGCATGGAGCGGTCGCCACGGTGAAAATGGATGACAAGGCCGTCACCGCGTGTACTCGTTGGTGCGTGTTTGCGGCCAACGTACGCAATTTACAGTAGAAGGGTGCGATTATAAATAGAATGTAGATATCTCTGCAGATTAGCTCAGATTTTATTGTCCTAGTTCTAATTTTTGAAAAGTTAGCTGGTAACATGCCTCTTTTCTTTTAAGGGGGGGGGGGTAGTATCAACCATTGTATATACGAGTGTTAATCTTGAAATACATTGATTTCACCGTACCTGATCGTTTAGACAAACGATAAAATCAAAGTGAAAAGGTGCAATAACTTAAAACATTGTTTTATTTCAATAAATGGCATAAAGTGTTTTTAAACAAACAAACGAGCGAATCAAACAAACAAACAAAGCGAATCATTCATCTTTCTTTTCGTCAAAAGATAGATGAATGATTCGCTTGTTTTTAGTAAACTCATTATGAAATTTGTAGTTTGTTTTAAAATCATCAAAGAAAGATGAATGTTTTGTTTCTAAGTTCAACTCAAAATTTAATAAAAATATAGTGTTATATAGTTTGTTTTAAATCAACGAAGAAAGCGGACCTTAATTTTTGAGGGGCTCGATTGCACCAGAGAGCTCCTAACAACATTTCAGGAGTACGTTCTAATAATACAGATATTAAAAGATTGAGCTCCTTGTTGAGCACCTTAGTAAACTCAGGAGAGTGATTAACAGAGCTCCTGCAATTCTCAAAAATGAAGGCCTGTGAAAGATAAATGTACAAAAGGCAAACTGTTTCATATTTGTTGCAACTCATCAAAGATAGATGAACGATTTCATATTATCTTATGCTCTTCAAACTCATCAAAGAAAGATTTGTTTAAAATACGATATTTATGAAATTGTTTTAGCTTTACCTTTACTAAATTATTTTTTCTGGTCCAAAGAAAAACAGGGTTTGATTCTATATATACTTATCAAAGAAAGAAGACTATTTCGTTTGCTTTCGTTCAATTTAAACTTATCAAAGAAAGATTACCATTTTATTTTATTTTATTTTATTTTGGTTAAAAGTCATCTCAGATAGATGATTGTTTTGTAAAATGTTTGATTTTGTTTTATCACTGTGTTTTGTTTTGATTTATCAAATATAGTTTGATTTTGTTTGTATTTTGTTTGAAAATGGTTTGGTTTTGGATAGTTCACTTCTGATGAAAGAAAATTGTTAACATGTTTTATCAAATCCACAACAACAAAAATAACCCGTCTTGATCTGAGCACGCAACACGTGTCAATCTATAAAAGCCAAAGTAGACCATCAACATGATAAAAACATTGCAAGGGGCTTTGTGGTTGCCGACATAACACACGCATTCATGCACTTGTTGTCATTGCAACCATGGCAACTAAATGCGATATTCCGTCAAGTAGGGTAAACGTTGTTTGGGGGTCATTGGGTACAAACAAAATGAAAAAGGGATCATTGGGTACTATAACATTTTGAATACTAGTATTAAGGGTCATTGCACGTAGGCCTATAACTTTTCAAAAAAGGGTCATTGGGTAGAAAATTTTGAAAAAATGCAGGAAAATTCTATTTCTGGTTTCAAATTTCCAATACAAATTTGCTAAAATAAGATAATTTGAAAGTTTCCGCATTATTTTGTGGCGGCATTTTGAATTTTGTGGCGGCATTTTGATGATGCATTTCTAAAAGTGGTTCAAGTAAAGTGTTTGGATGCGAGCCGTTAGACCAATAGGCCTATAAAATAAACGCCGTGTCAGACAAGCCTTTGAACATGGCAAGAGTTCGAAGTCAGCAAAAACATCTAAATCCAGCGATGCTGAGGTCTTCATCAGTGCTCGGGCCCCAGTGGTTAGATATACACGTTTGTGCTAATGTTTTCTAATCAGAAACGAGTCTCCGAGTATTTCTAATTTTTACTATTGGTCTAACGGCACGCATCCAAACACTTTACTTGGGTCATTGGGTAGCCGCGACCAAAATGAGGCGTCATTGGGTAGCCGCCTTAAAAATAAAAAAAAGGGGGGTCATCGGGTATGACTTTTCAAAAAGGGGGTCATTGGGTATAGTCAACAACCCATTTGTAAAATTGTAAAAATGTTTCAAAGAATATTCAACAGGCTTCATTTTTTTTTAATATAACATTTAAAAGAAAGCTAGATAATACCCCTCCAGAGGGAGGGCTAGGGGCCTCTTCCTGGTTGAAGGTATACGGGAATCCATGTGCCACGGGTTTGGGGTACCTTTACAGCGATTTTGGTATATCGATGGCTGGGTTTTCAGCGAAGACCAATGCGCCAAATGGGCGCATTTTGGCACAGTAATAGTACAGATCAAGTCAGCATCCGAAAGTCTGCGTGGCACATCCCGTACACCATGTTTAAGACCCCTCCTCCCGGTATTTGTTTATTTACTTGTTCGAGTTTGCTTACGTGGATTAAAACAACAATTAACAAACACCCCGGGGCACTCCAACTTTGGAGGTGACGCGTATGTAGGGCTGTTAAGACCCCTTTTCAGTGTCGCTGTCACCCAAAGACCCCATATTTTTTTTTACGAACACATGCTGTCACCCAAAGACCCCCTATTTTTCCATTTGATCTGTCACCCAAAGACCCTTACAAGTCCAATTTGAACAGCAACTTTCATTTATCATGGCTTTTGTTACTTATTTTGAAAAAACAAGGAAATTTGAAGCCATTTAGAGCTATACTCGATTTTCGAGGTTTCTGTGGCGCTTTTTCAGCTCTCACTCAAAGATTCCATTTAAAAAAAGGTCATGCTCTCACCCAATGACCCCATATTTTTCACATTTTGCTCTCACCGAATGCCAAAAATCATGCTCTCACCCAATGACCCCATATTTTTTACATTTTGCTCTCACCGAATGCCCCTTAGTGCGAAAGTGCCAGCCCTACACCTATATCCATTTCATATTGAAGTGCCCCCCCCCCCATGGGGCAGGCCATTTACGTTTGAGGTATTTGTTTATTTACTTGTTCGAGTCTTACGTGGATTAAAACAACAACAATTAACAAACACCCTCCCCCATGGGGCAGGCCATTTACGTTTGAGGTCTAATGACCTGCCCCTTTTTTCTTTGCCAAAAGAAGGAGGAAGCAGGCCGTTATACTATGCACAGTCTTCGTCTTTTGAGGTGTAGCCTGCCCCATTGGGGGAGGGTTGGAGGGGGTGAAACAAAAACAATTTTCACCTTTTGACTTTGAGGTCTTATGAAATCGAGTAGGCCTATGCAAAAAAAATTCAATAAATAAAAAAAAATCTAACTTTTGAGGTCTATATAATTAAATGTTATGTCCAATTTCTTTTATTTTTAATCCCTGCTTATTAATTCCCCATCATAATTACCCCCACCCAAGGTCTTAGCCTGCGATACGTCCATCGGTCTCCTCCGCAGCCAGTTTGGTTTATTGGTTACACTCCCTCCATGTGGGGGTGGGGGAGCGGAACCAAACTGGCTGCTTTGGAGACTTACTTCCCAAGACGGGTAATTAAAAAAGTGGACGGATACAAAACCCGGGATACAAAAATTTTAAAGCCGTCTGAAAGAGAGCAGTTTCACAAACCAAAGAAAAAAAAGGCTTTCACTCACAAATGATGCAACAAATTGTTGCGTCTCTGCTTCTCAAAAATCTCCTTGTCAACCAACCCCCAAACATCGTTATCAATGCAGTCCTGTTTTTTTTTTTTTTTTTTTTTCATGAACGTTGATGAAATAGACCCTGGGATTCCTGTGAAAATTATTTTTACCAGGGGTCTGCGATTCACGTGTGTGCTGCCATGACTATAATATGTAACTACATATCACGCCCAAATTATTAGCGTCATTCGTGCATTGGGCGGGGATGAAGGGCACAGAAACGGCAACATTAGACATTCCAGAGTGTGGCACAAAAACACCCAAAAATCCGCCCCTTCCACAAAGGTTTTTTTGCAGTACGTTATGTTTACGCCCAGTTTGGGCGCATGCAGCAAAATCTTACGTGAATGTTTTGAAGGCCTGTCTTTATAAGCAACTTGAAGTTGGAAGTTCCCACGGAAGTTGTGAGCTATTTTTAACACCACCGATGCGATTGCGTTTTGCTTCTGCATCCACCATCAGGTACAATGTAAATGATGAAGCAGCGACAAAAGCATGCACAGTCAAGTATAGGCTATTACTCGTTCCTCTGTTCAATATAAAATAAAAATGCATTTTGGAATAAATAAATACAATTTGCGTAAACCTATATCGTAAAAGGTAACATGATGATCTCATAATACGCAGTTTATCTGGCCCAAGATTTCGTTTCAACATCGAATTCAAGAGCTAGATAGATAGAGCATGGAAAATCACGGGTGGGGGGGGTCACTAACGACCGCAATGGCTACATCGCAGTTGTTCGCGGGAAATCAGATCAGGGGAAAAATGGACGGATAACTTTGATATCCTGGCTAAGACCCTACGGACACCCCCGATTACCCTTCAACTGACCCAACATCGAGTGCATCGAGTGATCACGTGCAGGTAAGAGGCTCCATCTAGTGATCCAACCAATTACATCTCTTGATTCTCGGATGACGTATGCCCTAATGTTGATTATTGCCGCGACCACGTGCATGGAAATAGGCACACCCCCACCCGACCCATCTATTGTCTTTCGACTTATCTTCCATCCAGGGTCAGATGCATAAATCATAAACAAACACAAAAACCGTCATAAATCATTTCGTTTATACAAATCCTCGTGTCACATAAATCCTCCCTCCATTCTCCGTAATTTCTCGCCCAAAAAAGGCGGGACTACATGTATACTCGCGTCAGTACGGTACTTTAAAAAGGCTCCTTATTTGCTTTCTACATTGGCACTGGTTATCATAGTTTGAAAGGAACTCATGCGGGTTTACATGACGCACCGCTTTGATTATTGCGTGTATGGGGATCTCCCCCTTCCTATCAGTCCGAACTGACGGTGTCCATGCATGCGTACTGCGGCTACTGCCCGTGTTATTTTAAATACTTTTTTATGTTACGAAAACAATATTAAATTTCGCAGAATCATGTTCATAATATGGTTAAATTGACTGTTTTAAACTATCATTTAAAACTAAAAAGAGTGAAATACGAAAATAGCGAGTGAACATGATTGAAATTAAATATCATAATTCAATACCCTGCGTGAAAAACTGAACATTTATAATACATGCATATGAATCGGCACTAAAAATTACCGGCGTATGCCTTTTTTGATGAATGGAAGATTCATGATTGGTTGGTGTGCATTTCAATGGACGGTGACCGGCGATGATAAACATATAGACGGGTAAATCATGTTATCGAAAACTCAACAACTTTTTAAGTGTTTATTGACATAGCAAATTAGCACTTCACACTTGGTAATTTCGTCAGCAGCTACATTATCACTAAAGCGTGTTCTACCGTGAGATCGCGTGTTGTACCGTGAGATCGCGGTAGCTTTGGGCCAGATGCCAAACACCCGAGAATTCTCGGGACAGACGTTTGAGACCACTTATTGTCAACACGCGTGTTATAATAAGGATTTTCAACACGCAAATAACACGGCAAAAAAAGCGTGGCACGCGGTCACTTACACGTGTCAGGTACTGTATATTTGGCTCTTACATTTGTTGGATACTGAAAAATATTACCAGTTGTCTTGTAAAAAGCAACAAATTATGGATCTACTGGAATGTCGGCAAAGTGATGCAAATGTAGTGCGCATTATTTTGCACAAGGTCCAATGCACACGCTTGACGTCGCACATATACGCGATGGTTAAGCTGTCAAAGGAACCTTGGAAAAGACTTTATCCGTGGATTAAAAGAATAAAAAAACAACAATTCAGCAACTCTTCCTATAACTTTGTAGAGGAGCCAACTGTTGTTTATCAATGATGAATCCATACTTTTACAGTAGCGTCTACGCGAATGTAAGTTTATGGAAGCATGCAAATGAGTTAAATTTGTCATGCCTAAAACATGCCTACGTACATATGTCGAATTCAGTATTTTGGAGGCAAAAGCTAACATTGCCGTTTCATATTTGTGGTTTTATTGCTGATATTGAGTAGCAATGACTAACTGACATTTCTTATGTGAATACAATGATCTTTAGCTTGTTTTGTAGTTGAAAGGTGTGTCTGTGTGGCTTACTTTGCTCGGGCAGGTGATGCTGCCTAGCAAAGTAAATCATGCAGATGACACAGACTTAAATGATAATAAACAACGGTGAAACATGATTGAATCCCTACAGAAAGGACTAGATGAGTTAATATGATCAGCTGATCCCCAGAGGGCGACATTGTAATTTTAATAATCAAAGCAGGCGGCATAGGACCGCATAACACGGACGTCGAGGCTGGCGAAGATACAGGGCTGACAGCCCCATTCACAATACTACGGTTAGCGATTATAAATGGACAATTAACATACTTGCAGTGGGGTACTTTGCAGAACCCCAACGGTTTTAGAGTAAGATAATTTTGCTTTGACACCACATAACAAATTTAGAATTGTTTGTGAAGATTTCATGATTATGTGTTAATCCAATGGCGGCGTCAAAAATAGCGATATCGCATCCACCATCATCTGAATCAAAGCAATTGCCATTAGAATAAGAACCAACAGTGTTAATTTTTCACCAACAGCATCACATTCTTATTAAAGGCGGGTGATCACATTTTGTTATTTTCTATCTTACATTGAGGCCTGCCATATATTAAAACAATCATTTCCGAATTTTGAGCTGTACTGCTCCTGTCAGCGATTGTGATGCGAGAAGCAAAAACATGTATAACAACGCCTCATAGGACAGTGCAACTGCAACAATTTTTTTGTTCATACATGTACATCTAAACAAACCATGTCTCAGGCCTTAAAAGGGCATTTCGTGATCCACAGCATCATCCCCCCACTTTTCTCAAAAAAAGTTACTCCATGCTTAATAAAGGGGTATTTTGTGATCCACAGCCTCATGCCCTATACCAGATTTTTATATCACTAGAAACATCTGGCTACATAATGTTTATGTACAAAAAATTTCTTGCAGATTAATTTGTATAGCAAAGATATCGTGAAATTTGAATTTCACTCTGGTATACCAGAATGAAATTACAGCACATTGTCTATGGAGCAGTGTAATACACATAATCATACATAACTCGCAAATGCAAAATCGGAATCAACTGAAATTTTGGGAATAAGCTTTTTTCATGGATATCTGCTGAAAATTGTCATAAAAAGAGGATGCTAGGATCACAAAATACTCCTTTAAATTTGACTGGGGTACCAGACTCATCTCAAGTGGAGGTCACTTCAAATCATACCCAAGTCACATAGCTTACGAATACAGAGAACATTCATATTAAACCATGTCGCTTGGGGATGATTTGAACTGACCTCCACTTGAGATGAGTCAGGTATTAATTCCTAGTCATTTTATAAAAAAGAGACACATGTAGCAGCCTGCAAGTTCATCCTTTTGATATGGATTTAGACATCTTCTTCTGATACCAAAATCTCAGTTTTGATGATAAAAGATGGGGGGAGTGAGACTGTCGATCTGATCACACACCTTAATGGTTTTCAATGTTTTAAGTGTGCAGAGGCTTGTGGATCAACATCTAGGCATTGTGCCTGTGCGTAGCGCACTATAAATCCTGCGCTTTTTTTACAATACTTACACTCATCTGTACAACAGCTTGTCCGACCATTCCAGCGAATCCCTGGTTGACGTCCGCTGTCCATTTCCCATCCTGTATTGGATAAAGACGGGACACCATTTTAGATTGTGACATGATCTGATCCAACCTGAGATGAAAATACCTAAAGGGATTGGCAGTGCCTCCCATATTATGCACTTGCAATGAGCCAGGTCTGTCACGGCTTTATGCGCATGTTCAGATCAACCAACTTGTTTAATTAATTTACAGAAGAATCTCATCCATCTGACAAAAATCTAATCATGTTCAAAAGAAAGAAAAGCTATATGTGTACATCCATATCAAAACGATGCACTTGTCGGCTGCTACATGTGTCTCATTTCACATAACAGTAAGGACTAAATACCAGACTCATCTCCAAAGTGAGGTCACTTCAAATCATCCCAAGTCACATGGTTTAGGAATACAGAGAACATTCCTTATACAATTTGACTTGGGGATGATTTGAAGTGACCTATACACTTGATATCAGTCTGGTATTTATTCCTAGCTATTAAGTGAAATGAGACACATGTAGCAGCCGACAAGTGCATCGTTTTGATATGGATGTACACATATATTATATTCTATGAATTCTAATGTGTCCCATGCTTGATATTAAAAATAAAATTATTCTAGTAAAAAAACATAGTTTTGAAATAAGCACAATTTTAGAGTCACTATTATAACCAAATCTGTGTAACTTGAAGGAAGCTAACAGTGCCCGCATCCGTAACAGACCTGGAATGATACGCATTGATAAATAACATGGGAAAGAGCTGCTAAAATCAAAAAAAATTTGGATATTGAAAAAAAAAGTCAAATTTTTAAAACAATGAAAAATATTCTAAAATTTGCGAAAACCATTACGATTATCTATTCCACCTCCAGTGACACCATTAATTTTCTTGGACCTTTGAATGCATTGCAATAGGTATTAGCAATAGCATTTTACTTTAAAAATCAATATAATAGGGCTGTAGTGCCAGTTTTCATGCTCTTCCAGTGAACATAAGCATAATCCTACACAGGAAAATATGTATGAAGTGGCACTGGATTTGGAACAGATAATAGTTTGTGTCTTTAGAACACAAAATGCAATTTTCATCAATTTAGATATTTAGAGTAAGTTGTTATTGTCTATCAAAAAAAAATGCCATGGAAAGTCAAATTTGTGCTTTTCTCAGAAAGTGCTTATTTTAGCAGAAATCTGCTGTGCTAGTTGGATTCCTTGCATCTTTTTTTTTTCTTCTGAAAATGTATTCTTTTATGTACTTACCATCATTACTTTTAAAGATACAATACAAAACAATGTCTAATTTCCCACTTTGAGTGATCATGAGTGCCCTCTTAAAGCCATCTGAAATCCACCCTTGGTGCAAGATTCATCACATACATCCCAAGATATGTCTTAAGATGTACTGTATCAACCTCCCGATAATACTGAGTGGCTGCTTTGCTGCATTGTAAAACGATGGGCAGTCACCGCAGCCCACATGGGGATGCGGTTGGCTACACCCTGACTGCACTGACCATGGGTAGCAGATGCCTTTACAATTCATGTAAGTCTAGGACAGCTTGGTAGGTATCTTATATACTTAAAGATGTATTCAGATGGCCATTGTTGTGGGTGTACAGTATTGCCAAACAACAGCAACATGTTCACACAGTACACAGCTATAGCACACCCTCTAAGTGAAAATGTGGCCATCCACCACCAATGAGCCCAGAAGTTGACAAATGTGATTTTGTGTTACAGTGTAAAATATCCAAAATTTTAAAGAAAAATTGGATTTTTACAGATTTGAAATATTTCATTCTTATACAGAATTACACAGCTATACAAAAAAAAAAAAATTATAAATAAAAATTAACATTTTATGGAGATGTTTCAACAGAAATAATAGAATTTTGATAACTTTAAGTGCAGTTTTCTCAGTGTTGCGCTCTGTTGTTAGGCAAATTCAAAAACAACAACGTAACTTCATTTCAGGATATTGATATAAAATTGGATGGTTTGAACCCAACGAGTTTTAAAATATTGGACGAGATGTAGTCGAGTCCAATATTTTAAAACTCATAGTGAGACTAATAAATTTGTAGTATTGGGTGAAAGTTGGTTTGTACAAAGTTGGTTAAAGTGTCATTTTGAAGCTTCAGGTATGTATGATCTTTACAAATTTGTCAAAATCTCAACTTTATGAAGGGCCGACTTCTGGGCTCATTTGCGGTGGATGGTCACAAATGTGAATCTGCCCTGGTTAACTAATATCTAACACTTACATAATTGTTTGGTACTATATCTATTAGTGAACAGCACACTGCCATCTCAGGACATCTCTGCAGCTTGGTTCTCAGTTTGCAAAGTCTACAAACAAACAAAAAATACAAGACAGTAATTATCCATCACTTGTTTTTCAATGTCAGACAGAAGTTGGGGGATTCAAATGGGCTATTTTTAATCCCTACCAGTGGCGTACCATGGCTGCTCCTCGCCCGGGGGGCTGAAGAAAATTCAATTTTGCTGCCCCGAAAAGGTTGACCCAATGTTTTAAGAAGGTTCTATGGATTCTTAAACCATGTGACTTATGGATGATTTGAAATGACCTCCAATTGAGGTAAGTCTAGTATTTATTCGACTATGCAAATCTGAGCATTTTGTATTTGATCGTATAGATCTCCAAAACATAATTTTTTGACTTTATCTGGGTTTGTCTCATACCATCCAACCTCATTCCAAATACCCACTGAACGATTTCTAGTACGGTACCGTGCACAGATTTTATATAAGGGCTCTGCCTCCAATTTCACCATTCATTTGACAATATTTATATATTTTTACACCAAAGTAGCAAAAGCACTTACTTTGATACTGGTACAATTTCTGTATTGCCAAAGTCCACGTACACAACCTCAACCATAAGCTCGACAACTGCCTGCTTGGATGCGGATTGTGCATCAGATGTTTCATTCTGCGAGGACTTTGCACTCTGTGTAGACTTGGCACTGTGGGATGACTTGGCACTGTTGGATGACTTGGCACTGTGGGATGACTTGACGCTGTTTGTGGATTTGACGCTTTGCTCGCTGGATTCTTCAACGTCAACGTCAACATCTTCGTCGTCACTTTCTTGACTTTTAGCTGCTTCTTTGTCCTTTTTCTTCAAATCTGTACGAAATCACAAACAGATATGTGATGCGATCAAGCAAAATCAGTCGGAACTCGGAAATATTAAATTTTCAGTTTCTTATAGGATAGTAAAAAACATTTTGCAGAAAACCCCATTGATATTAAACAACCAGTTGCAAAGATATGAGCAATTAAAGAGTTTCCAAAACAACAGGAAACAAAAGGAAATATTTCCTTTGTATGGCTATATCTCAAAATCAATATTTCCAAGTTACGACTGATTTTGATTGATCGCATCACATATGAGTAAAACAAGACCAAATTTGCTACCAGCCAGGTAAGGTCAGATTTGAGAGTATTCAAAACTAAGGAGTGCTGGTTATGGGTTCACTGCCAATAGGGCATATGAGAGAGCTAATAGTGCATCTCTACAGAGAACAGCATTCCAGCCAGGTAGGGTCAAATTTGAGAGTATTAAACTATGGAGTGCTGGTCATGGGTACGCTGCCAATAGGGCATATGAGAGAGCTAATAGTGCATCTCTACAGAGAACAGCATTCCAGCCAGGTAGGGTCAAATTTGAGAGTATTAAACTATGGAGTGCTGGTCATGGGTACGCTGCCAATAGGGCTTTAGACTTCTCCGTAGTCCACTTGCCAATTGTGCACTACTCTGGCTATTACATTAAACTTAAACTCTGATTTAATTAATGAGTGCACAATTGATAGATTTTCACAACTGATCTTTTCAGTCACCGACGCCCGCTGTTTGTTAGCTTCCCAAGTGGACTACTGACTTTTGCCTTGAGAGTTAGGCCAATTTCTGGCCTAACTAAAATTGGTGATGATGTAATGCATCTTTAAAAATGAATCTGGCTTGTGATTGGTCGCCCAGATCTCGTTATTGTTTAAATCCTCCCGACGCATACTGGTACCATTATAACTATACATGGTACACAACTATCTAGGAATGCGGCGCTTTTGTGCTGGTGGATGAGCGTATGCATCTAGCGCGTATTGTACCACCATGCTCAGTCTTGTGGTTAGATTTTATTGATAAACAAGTATGATTGACAGTGTGTGAGTCCGGGTAAAGTTCTGCTTAAAAGTGAAAGTCCATAGTCGGTTTTTCGGATAATAAACTGGCAGATTCTAAAATTAGAATTGTTCAGTATTGAAGTGTCATTATAATTATGCCATTATGATATGTTGCATTCAATAATATAAGCCTCACGTAGGGCCTATACTTTACTTTTACTGTCACAAATATAATTATATAGCCTAAACGTTTTCATAACCATTTTATACTAGTATTTTGATGTACTAAATATCAGTATAATTTCGAGTTCAACTGAATGCGTTCATCATGATTAATAACATTTTTATTTATCAAAAATCGACTATGGCATAGTCTAATAGGGCTTATGAGAGAGCTAATATAGTGCATCTCTACAGAGAATAGCATTCCAATCAGGTAAGGTCAAATTTGAGAGTATTAAGCTAAGGAGTGCTGTCATGGGTACGCTGCCAATAGGGCATATGAGAGAGCTAATAGTGCATCTCTACAGAGAATAGCATTCCAATCAGGTAAGGTCAAATTTGAGAGTATTAAGCTAAGGAGTGCTGTCATGGGTACGCTGCCAATAGGGCATATGAGAGAGCTAATAGTGCATCTCTACAGAGAACAGCATTCCAATCAGGTAAGGTCAAATTTGAGAGTATTAAGCTAAGGAGTGCTGGTCATGGGTACGCTGCCAATAGGGCATATGAGAGAGCTACTAGTGCATCACTGCAGAGAATAGCATTCCAATCAGGTAAGGTCAAATTTGAGAGTATTAAGCTAAGGAGTGCTGTCATGGGTACGCTGCCAATAGGGCATATGAGAGAGCTAATAGTGCATCTCTACAGAGAACAGCATTCCAATCAGGTAAGGTCAAATTTGAGAGTATTAAGCTAAGGAGTGCTGGTCATGGGTACGCTGCCAATAGGGACTATGAGAGAGCTACTAGTGCATCACTGCAGAGAATAGCATTCCAGCCAGGTATAATCAGAGCCAGAAATTTAAAAAAAATAACGCTTAGTAACGCTTAAAGGAAGGTTGATTCATCTAGTGCCTTCATCCGAGGTGCTAATTGCAAAAATGACAGGACTTTTACAAATTTTTCTAGGCACAGATCAAGACACTAACTTTGGAAATAAAGTTTTTATTTACTAAGATCCAACTTTTGAACGTTTTTTATGTTTGAAGGTGCAAAATAGATCTTTTCAAATCAAAGTTTTCCGAAGTTTATTATGGATGACCCCGTTTACAATTCCGGGTCATTGACGCTAACGTAAACGCAACTATTAAGTCTCCTGAATTTTCCTGAATTTTGAGGACCAAGGTGTCAATTTGAAGTGAGGTTAGTCCAAACAGTTGTATCTGCATTTTTGTTATTTTGCAGGAGGCACGTTTCTGTATTAATATTTTACTTCTTTGTTGCTTTTAAAGTTATTCATAACTAAATATAACTTTAATTAATTGCTTTTTAAGACATATATTTTCATAATCAATTAGTATCAATTTCACCAAACATGTCAGTTTTCACAGATTAATAGTTTGGAATAGGTTTTGAACAATTTGGAACAATTGTGAATTTTGACCTCTGTGTAAACTTTGACCCTGAATTTCTTGGAATGCTCAAGGGTGGGCACCCGTTATATTTTCATTCAATAGACCTCAAAGAAAATTCAAATTGCTAGTCTTACCTCCTTCATCTTCAACAGCGTCACCGTCTTTACTGACATCTTCCTCTTTCTTCTTTCCTTCATCTCCTTCCTTTTCCACCTCTTCATCTTTGACACTTATTTTATCCTCACTCTCATCTTTGCTACTCTCTGCATCGGAACTTCTGGAAGATTTCTTTCTCTTGCTCTTCTTGGAGTCTTTGTGGTGTGGTTTCTTTGGAGGAGCTGCTTCAACAAAGCGTTTGACCCGGGCTCTGTACCAGCGGCCGTCCATATATTTGGCACAGCACATCAAACCTGAACGGAAAATAAATTATGTTAAATGTTAAATCAAACTTTTTACAAAATTGTAAAAAACATGTAAATTGTATTGTTGCTATGAAACTTACCTACTGGTTACAGATTAAATTTCAACTAACCCTAATAAGGCCATCGTAATTAAATAGTTAATCTCAAAGCCTTTCCCAAGTTAAAAACCTAATGCGGAATGCATTGTTTTAGGGTTTATTTTTTTTACTTAATTTTTTTATCTGTAGGACTTTTTGACAAGAATAGACCACCTTTCATCTCTCTCTTTCATCTCACTATTAGAGAATAAAGGTATTGTTTTTGGCCCCTGGAGTGTATCTATCGTCTCATATAACACGGTCGACATCATTATTTTAAGTAAAACAACGAGGCGAAGCCGAGTTGTTTTACGCTAATGATGTCGCCCATGTTATATGAGACGATAGATACACGACAGTGGCTAAAAACAATACCTTTATTCTCATTCTTAAAAACTTCAATTCAAATAGAAATATCATAAGTATTACAAATTTGATTCAAATTAAATCCTACATTTTAAAAGGAACTACCTAGGGCTTAAAATTGATCAGTCCCGTTGTTGCTATGCGCCTCCGATTGGTTCAAATAGCGAGCATGCGTATCGCATTGATGCACACGCGCTGACCCGTGTGATATCGTGTCATATCACACGGGTAAGAACCAATGAGATTGCAGGAACGTTCTCAAGTGTTTAAGAATGCGATTTACGATTTAGGCTATGTTGACATCTGACGATGTCAGATGCGAGATTTTTTGTGGTGGATTTGGAAAAAAAAACTTAATTTACAATCCAGCTGGCAATTTTACCTAATGCGTGTGGGTGCTTTGAGACGAATTATTAAATTAAGATGGCCTAATTTGTTAGAAAGATCCAGATATTTTTCAAAGATATGCAGATTTCGTCCAAGCGTAGACTGCAATTATTCCTCATCTTTCTGTATTTGACTCCCTTAGAAATTCCTATTTTATTATGTAGTCTTTGTCATTTTTCTTTAATCACCAAATGCACTCAGAGAGTTCTGTCTCTGTTTTTGTATTTCATGTGCATGAATGATTTTGTACAGTAATTGAACCAATCTGAATTGATTAAGGGCTGGGGTATGAGCGTTTCGACAGTATTTAAAATAATTCAAATATCAAATAATTTTTGATTTGTTGAAATTTGCGATATAATACACATTTTATGACAAATTGATATATTTTTAATTTTTGATATTTAACAGTCGTCAAAGTAAACTTTCTATATCTAATGATATGTACTTATATAGTGCATGTAGCTGGGATGAAAAGCCAACGATCAATTGAAAATTTTGACCTTTCATACTGAATATATTTTTCCCCAAAAGACCTAAATTTGTTTGGTGTTTTGGGGGAAAATCCTTATCTTCCATACGAAAGGTCAAAATTTGCAATTGATCATCGGCTTTTCATCCCAGCTACATACACTTTAAGTACATATCATTAGATTTATAAATTTTCCAAAATAACATGCATAATAAGGCCAACACAAACTGGTTCTAGGATCAAACTAATGCTCACCTGGTTCAATGTTCTCTGGCATACGTTCATTTTCTCGCATACGATTACACTCTGAGTTGATTTTGGCCATCATGGCCCCGAGTTCATTCTGATCGGTTTCCCTCTGTACAAAAAAGTAGCATGGATTGCGAATGTGGACGAGTAGCACCAGGGCTTTTGTTTCTGTAACACAAAAAAGCGTATGCATGTTAACCCCCTGATGAGCACTACCTGCCAATTTAACATTGACTCTGATTGGTCAATTACATGATATCTTCACTTTAATCACCTATCAGAATGGAGCTTTGCAAATAATTCACCCCAATTTTTTTGTTTGGTGAAAATATTCTAACAACGTTGCTGATTGGTCCAATTGATAATTATAAATTCTTTTTGGCCAATCGGCAGGTAGTTCTCATGGGGTTAACATTAACTATATATACACTGTTATTTAGAATTATTCGAATAATGCTTGTTTCATACTTTCTGCCACTTGCCGCTGAGCGGTTTGATGCTTCATCATGCTGCTTGTTCTTTTCTGAGAGCAGAGTGGCACACTGCTGAGTGGCATGACTTTGAAGGCCAAAGTTGCTGTTTTTTAGCATAGCTCTGTGCTCATTGGCCGAAAATTATATTCTGCTTTCATACGTCGGAACGGCAGCACTCCCGAGTTGACTTGAATTAAACTCCTAGCAATCTGCCGCTGTGGGCAAAGCGGTGGGGTGATCGATTGTTATACACCCTGTATCTCTCTCATAGTCCCTATTAGCAGCAAACCCATGACCAGCACTCCTTAGTTTAATACTCTCAAATTTGACCCTACCTGGCTGGAATGCTGTTCTCTGTAGAGATGCACTATTAGCTCTCTCATAAGCCCTATTGGCAGCATACCCATGCCCAGCTCTCCTTAGTTTAATACTCTCATTTGACCCTACCTGGCTGGAATGCTGTTCTCTGTAGAGATGCACTATTAGCTCTCTCATAAGCCCTATTGGCAGCGTACCCATGACCAGCACTCCTTAGTTTAATACTCTCAAATTCGACCCTACCTGGCTGGAATGCTGTTCTCTGGAGTGATGCACTATTAGCTCTCTCATAAGCCCTATTGGCAGCGTACCCATGACCAGCACTCTTTGGTTTACTTCTCTCAGATCTGGAATTATTGACTTCCGCTTCGGGTTCTTTTTCTGAAGGAAAACAAAAGAGACAGTTTTTTTTAATTAAACAATAATCAATAGCACATACTTAGTACTGAAATGTGAGATAAAAAACAAACAAAAACAGGCCAAATGTAGTTTTTCAGTAAGGGATAACATGCTTCAGACACAATCTTATTCTAAACTATTCTACATAGCGAATTTACATAAGGTATATACAACAAGCATATTTACATAAGCTTCAGTGACCAAATCAGAATGCTGGTAAGAACACAAGCCATACCAGAATTAAAAAAAAAATTGCAAAACCAGAATGAAAATGATCTGTTTTATAGACATGTGGATGTACAAGGCAGTTCTACTCCATCGGACAGGTTCAGAAATCCAACGCGGTTCTCCTAAAACATGAATCGGGCGAATCCATATGGATTCACGTAATGCATTGGCAGTTTACAGAAAGAAAAAAAATATGTACGAAGTTTCAGTCCCGGTTTGACTATTTATACTTCATTTTTTAAGCAACTGAACAAAAAAAAGGGTGAATTATGGTATAATTTACTTATATCATTGGTAATTGGGACAATAATATGATTTCAAAGGACATTTTAACAGCAAAAACAGCTATCGGTTGCGTGCCGATCTTGCAAGAATCAAAATGGATTCATCTGCACTGCCATGGATTTCTAGGCCTGCATCGTACAGTTCAGACTAATGTTAAACGGAGAAGACTAAGATCTTCTTTCTCCTACTCAACATGTCTTTGGAACTCATCAGAATCAGAGCCAAATGTGTTTCTTTTAGCGACAGGACATTTGCTGCCTATGCCACAAAATTTTGTAACAAAACAGTGGCAAAAACCTGAAAAAATGTAGGTCTTTGGGGGAAAAAATCTATATTTTCAATATGAAAGGTCAAAATTTTTAATTGATTGTCGGCTTTTCATCCCAGCTACATACATTTAAAGTACATATCATTAGATTTATGCAATTTACTTCGAGTACTGTTAAATTTCCAAAATATCAATTTCTAATCATTTGTCATAAAATGTGTATATATCGCAAATTTCAAAAAATCAAAATTACTTGATATCAGAAGGACATTCTTCATTTTAAAAATGCAATTCAATATGTCTAAAGTGCTCACGGGTCACACAAGAAATTAGGCCTGGCATTTTAGGGTAATTTTGTACCCGGTACCAGGCGCATTTTTTCGGGCGGGTAACGGGTACATGAAATTGCAAAAACTTTTAAAAAATTTAAAAAATTGAATTTGAATGCATTTTGATATCATTAATAGAGTATGACATGAAAACAAAGTATCAATTTTCATATTAAAAACACAAAACACTGTGCAAAATTCAAATTTTTTTTTTTTAGGTCAACCATGAATGATCCTAGCATTTAAGTCTAGGTCCGGGGACACTACAAAACCGAAAAACTAAAAAACTTTTTGTTTTAAACATGTTCAGGGGCCACAAACACATAGGAGGTTTTTCCTGCCCAACGACGAAATGTACTTTTATTTCATGTTACAGACAGATTGAGAATTAATTTTGAAGTCTGGGACTTTGGCTTATTAGTTCTCCTCCACAATGTAATTGTATAGTAATTGTAAAATCTGTGTTGATAATATGTTGATAGTTGATATTTCTTGTACATTACTGTGTATTTTCTCTGTAAATTGCATCTGTGTAAAAATAAATTGTGTTATGTTATGTTACCATGAATGTGTAGGACTAGATTTAAGGCTATGGGTGAAGGCTTATTAGGGGGTTAGGGTTAGTGATGGGATTAAGATTAGGTTAGGTTAAGGAAACACCATGTTAGGATTTCATTAAAAAGCATGGATAAGGTTCACGGTTAATGTGTAATACACCATTGGTATAAAAGTACAAAATTCTGATTATGACTTGTAAGAGATATCATTACACAGGCTGTATCAAAATGATTGCTCTCCATCCGATCACCTTCTGTTTTTGGTGTTTTTGAAATAACTGCCTCTTCCAAATACACCACTGGCTCCACTTGAAATAACCAGACTATTAAATATGAAGTATAAACTCCGGTAATTTCAAGTGGAGTTAATGCGGAAGAGGCAGGCTTTTCAAAAACAACAAACAAATGGACGGAGTACAATCATTTTAATAAAGCCTGTATGTGTTTCTTGAGAAATTGGACCATGAGACTTTAGATTTCACCATATTAGCTTTCCTGGCACAGGAGGATATGGTCATGGACGAAAGAGATAGTGGACAAACTCCAAACAGCCAAAGTCTCAGCATCACCTGATAATGAGGGTCGATTCACAGCATAAAATTGCACGGGGACTTTGACTGTTGATAAATAGTCTGTAGTAGTCTGTAGATATGGTGTACCCCTAGATTTTTAAGCTACCTATCTGGCAAAACTGCCATGCATGTGCTAATTTGCTATCTACATGCAATGTGGTGTGCAGTCACTGTTGTGATTTTACTATGCTAACAAAGCATGACAATTCAATATAGCAAATTTTCTGACTTCTCCGACACAACAATGGTCCATTCCAGTTGAAATCCATACACTGCTATATGGAAGATATGACCTTAATCTCCTACACAGGGAGTGTGAATTTCAAATGGGGTTACCTGTATGGACGACTCCATTTGAAATCTCACCACCCTGTGTCATGTCTTCCATAGCTGGTTTACGGATTTCAACTAGAATTGCCCATTTGGCAAAACTACCCAGTGTGTGCTGATTTGCTATCTACATGCAATGTGATGCGCATTTGTGATTTTTAAGATGATAACTGTTCTTGGACTTGGGCCTTTGCCTCAAAATATGTCAGAGGTGCACTTATCCTGGTCCCTAAGCATGGTAATTCATTATACTGTAAAAGTGGACATTTTCGCGGTTCATTAATGTTCGCGCTTTTCACGTTCAATGCAGCTACCACGAAAATAAAAACACGCAAATATGTTCTTTTTTATGTAAGAAAACTTAAAATCACAAATTTTAAAACAAGTGAAATGGTTAAAATTCAGCAAAACGCAAAAATGTACACACACAAAAATCACCACTTTTACAATAGCATCTTTTTGGATTTCTCTGGTTTCATTCTATACTTCATACAACAGAATTCACGACAACAAAAGAAGTCAATGGCCGGAAATGGGTCTATACTTTGATCAACACAAAACAAACATTTTGATCAACACACATTGTGCATTGTTTGCCAACTTTTTTTATTGTTCTGACGCAACAATAGTCTATTCCAATTGAAATCCATACATTGGAAGACATGACCTTAATCTCCCACACAGGGAGTGTGAATTTCAAATGGGAATACCTGAATGGGTGACTCCATTTGAAATCTACACTCCCTATGTGGGAGATTAAGGTCATGTCTTCCATAGTGGTTGTATGGATTTAAACTGTAATAGCCCAATGTATGTTGCTTGCATGTGAACTCAAACATGTCAAAAGCAATAAAACATTTGCAACTGCTATATATGCCAAATCTTGATATTTTAAATCATTGATCAAAGTATATATGGAGTGGAAATAGGAAGGAGCTACTGTGTGAACTACAGCGGAAAGGATTTGGGAATGAGTCATGCACCAAATAGCAAGCAAGTTCACTTTTTTTTAGACATACTGTACTCGTTCTCCTCATCAAGGACAGACTCGTCCTGCAACCAAATTTTTGATGGTGTAAAGACAGAATCGTCATATGGGGACAACTCGATTTTGGGGTCGGCCATGACTCCGTAATTTCGCCGGGTCCCCTTTGGTGGGGTAGTACCTCTTAAGTGGGTTGACTCTGTGCTGCTTCGTCGAGAAACAGGTGCGCTTTGGCTTTGGCGTGACTCTGCCACGGGAGTTCTTAGGTTGCGTGACTCTGCCACCAGACTTCTTTGGTTGCGTGACTCCGTCACCGGAGTTCTTAGGTTGCGTGACTCAGTCACAGGAGTTCTTAGGTTGCGTGACTCAGTAACAGGAGTTCTTAGGTTGCGTGACTCTGTCACAAGAGTTCTTGGGTTTCGTTCAGGCTTTGTTTCAAGCTCCACCGACAATGCTGTGCATGTGTTATCCACCACAAGAAAACAAATGAAAATGAAAAGGACGGATTAGTTTGAATGTAATGAAATTTAAAGGGTTATAAACTGTGTTAAGCAGCTATTTATGATCCACCTCTTTTTTATATGAAGTATATAGCCTCATAGAAGCATTAGCAATTTTATTCTTTTATTTTGTTCCTCCCCCCCCCCTTCCTAGGATAAATTATGCACATAAGGGTAAAATAAAATGCATTACAATGAGCATTGGGATCTCATGTACTGAAGCATACCTTTTCCTGTGAGCGTGGGCTTTATATTTCTCAATATTTGAGCACAAACACCGCTAGCTCTTATGTACATGTTATAAAGGTAGCTAACAGGGAGGAGTGTCAACAACAGACACTGCCTACCAGGGGTTCTCCCAAGGGGTATACTAAATCATTAAGATGATTCCAAAACTATTTTGTAGATGCTTAAGTTAACTTTACAACAAAAAAATCCTTGAAGATGGCAAAAATTAGTACAAAAACACAGACAAACATTGACAACAACAATTGGTGGATCACACATGCATACACATAGAGAAGTGGAGCTCTGAAAACCATTATGAGGGTTCTATAAAAAAAAAGTATTTTTGTAACTGTACATCCCTTATGTAATGGGCTGCAAAGTCAGCAAAACAATTTTTGAAATTTTCCCCAATGAACCTGGTAGAAAATACTAGAAAACAAAGGATTCATCAAGGCATTTGTTATTATCTGTCCTTGCTGAAAACACTTTTTATCCAGTTTGTCTTCAGTTAAGACTATTAGTTGCAGGAAATACCCCTTAAGTTTGGGGCTTATATCCGAAAGAAGAGCTTATCTCCAGGAGAAATTGTCATGTGTCTTAGGAAGACAGACAGCTGACTTCACATCCCATTTGTGGTGGATTTTGTCAAAATCGAAGCAAATTGAAGTTTTTACTCCTGTACAACCAAAATGTGTTATTTTTACCCCAAAATGAGGGTTTTGTTGAATAACTCTGTAACGATAGGTCGCAGATAGCACACACTATACATTTTGGAAATCCTTGTGATCAGATGAATAATCTTTATCTGTCAACAAGACTGGAGCATTTTCACATTTTATCCCTGAAATGGCTCCACATCTTGAAATAAACTTGGAACCATGTACTTCATTTGTGGACATTCTCATGCTTTTATCACAAAGTGCACAATGATTCAGCTTAACAGCTGTACTAAAATAACTTCTTTCTTGGATTTTATCTGGTACAATTACCGAATAGGGTGCAACTTGCTAGATTTGAGTCCAGTCCTCGTTTGCGGAGTTTAGGGTTAGGGTTAAGGGTTGAGGTAGGGCAGTCTTGTTATAAGACTAGTAGAGTTGCACCCTATTCAGTAATCGTTCCTGTTATCTTGTCATAACACAAATACTCAATAACGATAACAAGAACAACTAAACAGTTACCTTTGATTTTAAGTGTTCCTTTTTTGTCGATAGTGAATGCAGCAGACTGCTTCAAGACTTCATCTTTAATCTCAACTTCCTCCCAGTCTTCAGGGAGTTCTTTTTCACTCAGTAGATCACCTCTGGTGGAGAGAGAGGAAAGAAGAAAACAAAATTGGCATGATTAATTACTCAAGAGCTGCAAGTTATTAATATTTCTAAGAACTTTGTATTCTGTACATACCAATTCTATGAAAAAATGTTGATTTCTACTCAACAGGTCTAAAGCAAAATGCTTAGATTTTTCACAATGCCCGATATATAAATGATGCAAAGTTATTAACATAATTCACAAACTGTCACTTTTTAACTCCTTGCATTACAAAATAACAGCATTTTATTCCCTGAAATGGTTAAAAATCTTTTAATCACAATTTACATACTCCAGTTTAAAATACAGAACAGGCTAAAATGAACTAACTGCTAAAGACATGAAATCACATGGTCATTGGGCTATTTTCATTTTAAATCCACACTACCCCTGTGGAAGATTTTGGAAATATCTTCCACAGGAGGAGTATGTTTTTCAAATGTAGTTGATCAGAGCTAATCATTTTGAAAGCCATACTCCCTCTGTATTATGGCTTCACCTATATATTCCACAACTGTAGTGAGTATTCCAAATGGAAGTTACCCAATTGTCTATTCTATTCAAAACTTATACTCCCTCTGTAGAAGACTTTAGCTAAATCTTCTACAGGGGTAGTGTGGATTTTAAATGGAATAGCCCATTGGTACAGTAGAAAACATCCTGTGTTACAACCGGACCACCAACTTTAAACACAACTTAACTTAAAAAATACCAACCGTGGAGAAGAGTCCACACCGACAGATCCAAAGTTGATAATTCTAGCACTGAATTCTTTATCATAGGTAAATGCAGCCAAGGGAGGACGCCCCGCTGCATTGTCAAAGTGACATGGTAGGTCAGTTGATGTCAAGGTCGCCACCATCTGCAGTAGATTACCATCAGTGTCGTTTTCTGTCTTGATGGCATTTGATGCATCTAACATTTAAACGAAAAGGTTTGGGTTTGTGTAAAATTACAATGCACAAAACACACAGGAAAATTGACAGCAGGTTTAAAGGGGGTAACCCTATTGGTTTTGGAAATGGATTGTCTTTAAAATTACATATAATATCAAATATTGTCCCCTTTATGCAGCTTTGTGAAAAAACCAGAGATTTTTCTGCGTAAATGTGAATAAATAGCAAAATTTGCAATCCAATACTTGGTATATGTGAATTGCATTCTGGGAAGGCAAGCAACAACATGTGCTGCAATTACGTTCGTCATGTGCTGTGCGTGCGTGGTTGCAGTTGCACTGTGACATTTCCCCCGCAACCAGTTCTTCATGTTCATCTGTATATCGTTCATGATAGATTTGTGTGTATAAATTATGGCATAATGGCAATAGAGCTCAATATAGCAAAGCAAACTGAAATGCCCTGACGACACATGATGCTGGAAGTGGAAATGCCCGTACTGAACGGAAAAAACGGTTCAGAAAAAAAAGAAACAAAATATATTTCCCCTTGCAATATGTACATTTCAAATGAATGTAAAAAAGTTTGGGTTCAAAAAATGGAGCAGAAAAAGAAACCTCTCACTACCCGGTTTTGAACCGGGAACCTCTCGTACAAAAATACGATGCGCTAACCAACTGCGCCACGGAGGCAGCTCCCAATACGTTGGAAGTTTGAAAACTTTATAGTTTTGTTGTCGATCTGAAGTCTCCTCAGCAGTTATTGCGGTTCACTCTTTTCATACAATGTGAATGACGCGAAACCAAACTAGCTGTTGAGGAGACTGAATATTACGATTTCATTCACAATAATGCCTGCCCAGAAGTCCGAAGTGGTATACAACTGGTAGCCTGTAATTGAGCATGCTTTGCGTGAATTCTCCGGAAATACATCGACCGTGAGTGTCAAATTTCAGGATAGTAATGAGAAAAATATTATCTATTGTGTGATACCAAAAACTCATGGCCAATGAAAAAAATCGGGGGGATGATGTTGTCGATCGGGTTACGGACCTTTAAAAACTGCAATAAACATTATTTTTCATGAGCTTCACAGTCGCAAATGATAAAGGAGACAAATAAAACTAGTCTGGGAATCGAACCCAACCCCTTAGGTTTATGAGATCTGTGCTGTAACCACAGGAGCTTCATGATTAGGCAGTTTTGAATTTGAACATATACGTATAAGCAGTCACTTTATCTTATCTTCTCCACACAATTGACCCAAGTATCTTATAAGTGCCCATTGTATCGCCACATACCAATGCACCAGAGTCTACATGCCTTACTGACTGAACTATCTTGACATGCGTCTGCGCCGCTCTTTCAACACAATCAGTACGTCGCACAATGAAGAGTTTCAAATTAGACCTAGTCTGAGAGTAAAACGCACAAGTAACAATAACACAGAACACAACATTACATGAAAACCGCCTAATTCTAAAGGAGTATTTCATGATCCTGGCATCCTCTTTTTATTACATTTTTCAGTATATATCCAGGAAAAAAGCTTATTCCCAAAATTTCAGTTGATTCCGATTTTACGTTTGCGAGTTATGCATGATTATGTGTATTACACTGTTCCATAGACCACTGTGTTGTAATTTCCTTCCGGTGTACCAGAACAAAATGCAAATATGACAATATTTTTGCTAAACGAATTAATCTGCAAAATTTTTTGTACATAAAAATTTCCAAATTTCCAGTAGCATAAAAATCTCAACTTTTTGTGAAAAGTTGGGAGATGATGCTGTGGATCACACAATACCCCTTAGAGGAAACAGAGATGGGGGAAACAAAAATAGAGATGGGTGGATGAGTCATGATCCTGCTGTTATCTATTTCTATGAGTTGTACATACCTTCAATGGTGCCTTCTAATATAGCAATGTTACTTGTGATATTGGCCTCCATCTCACTCAATCTGTCCAACTGGTCTGTACAGTTGTTGTGAACTAATTCAAGGATATGATGAGCTCTGATGAATTCAAATAAGAAATATACATTTAATATTAATTAGGGATTCGATCATGTTTCGCCGTTGTTCATCACCGTTTAACGACGATGCGGCCGCGTCATCTGCGTGGCTTAAGCTGCCCGAGCGAAGTAAACCACGCAGACGCGCCGGACGCGAGTTGTTAAGCGGTGATGAACAACGTGAAACATGATTGAATCCTTTCAACAACGAAAAGAAGCTAAAGATCGTATAATTCAAGATTATTTCACGAGGAAATGTCAGTTAATCATTGTCACTAAGCCTTACAAAAACTTCAATGATTTCTCTGTTAATATCATCAATAAAACTACAGAATAAAACGGCAACATTTAGCCGCTATCTGAAAATACTGAATTCAACTTGTAAGCTTGCATACGCACAAAGGTTCCAGGCATGGCCGAATTTTCGCGCTCTCGCGTACGCGTAGTCTCGCTTCGCGTTCGAGTATACGCTACAGTAAAAGTGTGGATTCATCACGGATTAACAACGGTTGGCTCCTGTACAAAGGTATAGGAGGAGTTGTTGAAATATAAATCACACGTACATGCTCCTCAATCTCTGGATCGCAATAAGCAATCATATAAGCACAAGGTCATCAGAAAAAATAAACTGTTTATGATTTGATGTTATTAGGATATGTTAGCAACTTCTGCAGCATCTTGAACTGTTTCCTGTCATTTCCAATTAATTGTCTGAACTTGACCACAAAAGTATTAAGCAGGCTTCGGCAGGTAACTGGAGGCGCAATGAGGTCAAATATGTGTTGCTATGATCTTGTTTTAGGAATCTGATCTACTTCTGAGTGGAGCAAAATCGATATTACTCACCCCAGAATCAGGTATTATACCTTCACATTAAAATATACTCAAGAAGAGTTAGCTCAGACAAAGACTATACAGTTTATGGAATAAAAAGATGTCTTATGGTCCCTCAATGAAGTATTGACAACAGGCTAATTTCATGCTAACATGAAGGATATAGACCATCGAAAATTGCTTGTGGATTGGTAGCTGCAAACAAGGAAATTAATGTTGGCACACTCTGGCATACTAAATGTAAATCACCACCCCTCTCCCCCAGTTCAATGTTCAGTTCAGTCTACCCAACATCGATTGAGGGAGAATGGGGTAGGGAAGGGGAAAGGGAAAGGTTTGTGCTTCTCATCAAACATAGTTTACTTATTTCACTGAACTATTAGAGCAGCAATGAAGAGTTACATATTGCCAATTTGTGCCAACTATTCTTTCCTTGATCATAGCTATGACCCTGTTCCCATATATTTGCAATATTCAAAACCAGTGTAATGGTGCTAAAGCCCATCACATTAACAAACCAACTATGTATGTATGTAGGGGTATTACATCGCTTACCTCATCTGGAGAAGTGCAATTTGAGTTGCAAATGTGCTAGATACGGTTTCCAAGATGGTTCCCGTTTCTCTTTTGGCATCAGCCTTGGCTTTGCCTATTACCTGCAATATGGTACAGATTTAAAAACACGATCTTCATAATTACACAATACACATCATTGTGAGAGTGCACCGAAAAAAACAGTGGAAAAGACTATTCACCATATTCAATGTCAAATACTATCACCACCACTATTAGATGTTGAATACTTTTTTCTTCAAGAAACGCTCCTTAGAAAATCAAAATGACTTGAAACAGATTAAATACCAAATAATTGCTGTATTTAATTGGCATATGAGCCAGCCCCAACACCCCTAAAGATTATTTGGCTTATATATAGCAAAAAAAGTAATAAGACTCATAACACCGTGTACTGATATAGAAAGGTGTACACACATTTGGGTACAGTGCTTACACTAGTTGTGTGTTGCGTAATGCGTGACTAGTGAACACTAGTGTGAATTTACCTGAGCGGGAGTTTGGACTTTATTGACGCCCGCAGTAATACAAGCCAAATAATTTTCTCCTTATATAAGACGAACAAACTTTACAGCCATCCATCCATACATACAGCCATAGTCACAGAATTTGGACTGGTAAGTGTCCTCACCTACTGATGTTGAATCGGTAAAGCTAAAGCCAAGAATTTTCCGCGTTGCGGAAATTCCGCGAAAATCGCGGAATTCGGAGGTAAAGCGGAAAACCCATTTTGAGAAAAATATTTAAAAAATAAGCAAAAATGATCTAGAAAAAGGAAAAAAATACAATTGAAAAGAAATAAATAAAATACTGAATGAAATGGGTCTTCAAAATTCATCAAAATAAAGTAAAATCCGTCATAGATTTACCGCACAACGCCTGTCCTACCTTTACAGCCATGATAACCCAATCACCCATCCCAACTTTGCAAATCGCAATGATCGTCACAAGATTCTTGTGAAATTATTATGTCAGAAATATGCTAAAATTACAAAGCGGAGAAAAGCGGAATTTAGCATTTGTAAAGCAGAAAATTCTTGGCTTTAGGTAAAGCATAAGTAATGAGAAAGTCTGAAATGGTAATAATTCAATTTTCAAAATGTTTCAATAACTTCCTCACTGAAGTTTACAGTGTGGGTGAGTGTCAATCATGTCTACTCCATCTCTTGTTCCTTTACCTCTCCTCAACCTACCTGTCGTCCATGATAGAGCTTCTTGAGTGATGCTATCCCTTTGTCCAGCGCTGTTGGAAGTTCATTGAAGGCTTCTTTACTCTGCAAACAAAATGGATTTATTGTTATCTTTCATGTATTGTGAGAAATAACATCTTTATTAAGTACCAGGGCACAAAGTTGACAGCCTCTAAATAAATATTTTTTCCCTGCAATGAATCACGTCCTAATACTCAGTTGGTGAGCGACGGGCGATTGGTATTTCACCAATATAATACCTCGCCTTTCTGAACACAAGAAAAGGAGTCCTATCGCTAGATCGCTCAGTGATATAGTACAAACTCATATGTAGAGATGTATTCAATTCCATTCAAATCAATATTCTATATTGACGCAGATAAAGAAAGTTGTATAGTGTCTCACTGTGCTGTATTGTTATTATAGACTTCTGATTTAATATTCTATAGCCAGTGCTGACAGCAGCGTGGTCTGAGCTGAATGGGCTATGCCTGTTCTTTTCATAATGATAATATTCTCAAACAGTTGAATATATCACATTATTATCGTACGATTTAAAAACATTTCGATGAAAATGCAGTTAAATATATGTGTTTAAAGAAAACAGCAATCGCAGCCGAGTGTATTGAATTTCCAGTTAGCGTATTGAAAACAAAACCTGCATTTTACCTGACAACAAATCAAATTTTCTTGTAATGGCAATGCAATATGGGGGTACTGAGCATGCGCACATCATATAAACGTGTATGAATGGAAACGCTGCGGTATCTCATATCATGGAATGTGGAAGTGATATGCTTAGCCAGAGTTGCTCGGCCTATCTCGAACAAAATCGCCATGCGTAGCTTTTGAAGAACAAGTGGATTCGCCATACTATCAGGGCAATTTTTGGCACAAAGATATAGGGATGATGACGCTGTGCAGAGTTCATGACAAAAGCACTAGTAAATTTGAAACAAGTCACTTGGTCAAAAGTTTTGCTAAAAATGTTCTTTTTTTTTGCCAGGCAACATTCAAAGTCAATCAATACAGCCAATACATGCATAATTTTTTTTAACTTACCTGTTCTGATATGGGCTCAATGTTATGTCCTTTATGACTACCAATGATGGCACAATGGCCGCATATTGCAATGTCATCTTCTGTGCAAAAATATTTCTCTTCTTCACCATGGTCAGGACATTTGGCGATACACCTTAAGTAAAAAAAACAAAATAATACAAGACAAAATACAATAACTATTCAATCCCAATCAATTATATGCATGTAGCAAGTGTGCCCAACTATTTTTTTGTCCAGGATTGTAGCTCAGTTTGCTGACCAAAACTCTTATTGCAAAACTCTATTGGGAAATCTCAGGTGGCACAGAGTCAGAGCTTCTCTCGTAAAAAAAACTTGAGCTGGCTTGAAATTCCCTTCACAAGCAACTTACTGTTGATTATCCAGGTCTATCTGTATGAAATGCGGGGAGCAGATCCTGGTTGCGATTGTTTATGTAAGTA
Organism: Amphiura filiformis; assembly: GCF_039555335.1. Lineage (NCBI taxonomy): Eukaryota > Metazoa > Echinodermata > Ophiuroidea > Amphilepidida > Amphiuridae > Amphiura > Amphiura filiformis. The sequence goes on along the minus strand of NC_092646.1, from coordinate 17,613,382 downwards.
AACTGTGCAGCCATGTGGGTCGGGCAGTGCACTATGAATGTCATTGCTCTCAGGCTGGGACACAAGGTGGTCAATAAATCCAAAACTGCCAACATTGGAACATGTAAATGCAGATGATTTCTGCGAAGTGTAAAGAAAGCTTAGGATGTGGCGCTCTCGCCCCAAGGGCACTGGCCTTGCTTGAGATCAGTGCCCCAGAAAGCTCCTGGATGTTAGCTTTTTGAAACCCTTAAGGGGGTACTACACCCTTTGATAAATTTGTGACTATTTTTGCACTTTTCTCAAAAACTAATAATACACTGGTAACAAAAAGTTATGTATATTATAGGGGCAAGGAATCCAATTACTATACTGGAATTTCAGTGACCCAAGACTAGCGGTTCGTTATTTATGATAAGAAATGAGGTACCGCTAGGATGTACCTCATTTCCTATCATATATACTGAACCGCTTGTTTTGAGTCACTGACATTTCAGTGTAGTAATTGGATTCATTGCCCCAATAATATACATAACTTTTGTTACCAATGTGTTTTTAGTTTTTGAGAAAAATACAAAAATAGTCACAAATTTACCACATGGGTGTAGTACCCCCTTAAAAATGCCTTTCCAAGGCTACTCAACTTTCTTTTTTTTTTTTTTTGCAAAAGGACAGGAAAGTGGGCATATAATTTATTTTGTTTTGATTTTTTTGGCCAGATGGCTGTTAATGCAGAAGATTTAGCCAGATCGCTGCAAATGCAGAGTATTTAATATGTTTTGCAGAAGACAGAAGATTGTCAGCAAATGAGGAAATCAAGAAGGGTTGGCAGCTCTGGAAATCCAATGATTTTTTAAACAAACAATTACAACCTACATTGTAGGTGTTTTAATCCTCACATTCAAACAAACTTTTTTCATATGATTGACACAACTGTTTAAGCACAGAAATTAATACAAAGAGCAATTCACACGTCCATAGATATAATGAACATCATCTACTTAAAACTTAAAATGGCCCATTGTTTCCTAACATGACTGCATTCATGTTTACTCAAATTTAATTAATACAATGCCTCAGAGTATTCTAATAATACAATGCCTCAGCATTCTAATCTCCAGTAGCACTCTGAATCCTGTTCGGGAACTGCTTCATTATTTGGTTTTAGGACAGAGTTTATCACTAGGATCCACACCAAGCTCATCTATCAGGGCACAGCCCTTAAACCCCAATACATTTGTACATTCATTGAAAAAACTCATACTCTGCAACTTGAGGTCAAAATTTGCACTATGATTATGTAATTGAGGTTATTGAACTATGCCATTGGGATGAGGCTATTGTGGTTCATAGTGTATATTGCACCTATGGAAAAAAAAATTCATAGACTGCCATGCCACTGATATTATTATTGGTAGAGACTGTATTAAATCATTACCTGTCTTTTGTGAATGGTCTTTGGATGTGACTCTGCATCATTTTGCTACCACTGTGCACCATATCAAAACAGTTGTTGCACATTGTAGCGTTATCACATTGACGGCAGCTACAGGTAGACAGAGCCCGTCGACATTCTTCACAAAGTCCTCTTCCTGGACATGCTACATAACATAACAAGTAGATACATTAATAAACTTTTGAACAAACGATAAAAGTTTTAATTTATATTAAATTGTAAGATTACAATTTTTTTTTTAGAATTTTTAAATATTGTGCTTGAAAATATTGTTTAAAATACTTAAGAGGCATTATCTGTTATTTTTGAGAATATAATTGCCACGGTCAAAAATAGATTTTCTTTATACTTTCATATTTGATGGACCTAGACCTCAAACTAACACACATGGGATAAATTTAGGAAAAATATCCCGTTGCCATGGTAACAGGCAAATTTCAATTTTAGGCCTATTTTCACAATTTTGCATTTTTCAGCAGTCAAATTGTCAAGTTTTGAAGCCAGTGTTACTAATATACACAATATAAATATGATTTTTTCTTTATAAGGTATGAATAGGTCAAACCTTAGATGCCGCAATGAAAGTATAAAAATAATCACCAGATGTCAGGGTGGGTTATACCATTTATTTGAAATAGGGGTGTTTTTCAATTTTTTCAAAGTATGAAAATATACCAACTTTGTATAGCTCATAAACCATATAGTAGTGTTCCGATTTCAACATCGACCACAGCATGTTGAGATGATACATTGGTCTTATGAAAAAGTTACATTTGAGCTTGGGGAAAACACATCTGTATATACAGTGTTGCCAGACATTTTCCTATTTTTAGAAATTCAACACAAATCTCACCTTAAGTTAAATGATGTGAAAATGAAACATCATCCTTTCAAGGAACATTTATTAGAAAGAGAGTTTTTATTCATATCAAATTTGATCAGTTATAATGGTCAGTGTTGTTCTAAACCACATGGGTGTTGCCATAATTGGGGTTTAATTGTGATTTGTGGATATTTTCAACTTTTTACAAGTCATAGAAATACCAAAATGCATTTCTAAAATAAAGAAAGAAACATCGACCTCGTCATGTTGAGATGATATATTGGCCTTATGAAAAAGTTATTTTGATCTGGGAGGCGGGTAAGACATCAGTTTATACAGTGTTGCCAGATAAACCACATGGGTGTTGCCATAATTGGGGTTTAATTGTGAGGTGTGGATATTTTCAACTTTTTACAAGTCATAAAAATACCAAAATGCATTTCTATAATAAAGAAAGAAACATCGACCTCGTCATGTTGAGATGATACATTGGCCTTATGAAAAGTTATTTTGATCGGGGGTAAAACATCAGTTTATACAGTGTTGCCAGATATTTTCATATTTTTTCAAAATTCAACACAAGTCTCGCCCTAAGTTAAAAGATATGAAAATGAAACTTCACCTTCATACGGAACATATCTTTTTAGAAAGAAAGTTAATTTCATATTCAATTTGATCATCTGGGATGGTCAGTGTTATTTCTAAGCCATATGGGTGTTGCCATAGTAGATATTTCCAGCTTTTTACAAGTCTTAAAAATAGTACACATCCTTAAAATTATTGTGGAATGAATAATATTAAGGTTAAAATTACCCTAAGAACACTTAGTATGTGAATTTAAATGTTAAATTTGAGTTCGGAAAATATTTCCTTCTATACAGTATTGCCAGTTATTATCACATATATTCAAAATTCAATGTATGTCTCACTTTAGGATTTATATTGTTTAAAGCGCTGCCATGAATAAACCACATGGATGATGCCACTATAAATGGAGTTAATAGTGAAATGTGGATACATTTTCAATTTTAAAATGACACCTTATTAAAGTTACAGCTATAGTATTCCAATTTTTCAAAAAAAACACCCAAAAAGCACACAAATTTGTCCTAATTTGGCGCTTTTATGGGCACTTTTGCTTTAATGCACCCAATTTGGTGTATTGTCTCCACTGCAAACCCACCAATCGACATACCAAAATTGCTAAGGTACCCCCAACACCGTGGCACATCCCCGTATACCTTTAACCAGGGAGAACCCCTCCGGGGTCATGTCATAGGTATACTGTGCCCAGTAGTCCTCTTTTTCTACTTGAAACGGATATTTCCTCAGACAACTTTTATCAACATTTGGTGATTTTTTATTTTGCTTTAACCCTGCAAGTATCTGCAAAAGTGTTCATATAAATCTCCTTCAGTCTTGAAAGCTTAATTTTAGTTGCTTCCTTTTTACAAGCTCATACAAATTCATGTCATCAATGAGCAGGGGATGCTTGAATGACAGAGAATTAGCAACAATATCATGCAACATTTCAATGGTCATTTCTTCTTCATACTTTCGACTCTCCTGCGAGCTCGTCTCGGGAAAGGTAACTGGACATTAATTTGTCTGGCTGTGAAAAGGTTCTGTGCGTTATTGTCTTTGACTATTCTCATATCTTTCGAGACATTTGCTGGATCTATATATATAGTTTTTTGCCCATTTCTTCCCCATATCTTTTTTGCAAGTATAGTTGGGATGTGTGCTTTAATAATATGGGGTAGGCGTAATTTAAACATTATCTTACTCTTATATGCATCTTTTTGCAATGTAACAATCTTATGTTATTTTAATTTATTTTAGCCTAGCTAGTATGTGTATATTGGTAAAAACATTATGGCTTTTATGTATATTTTAAAGTATACATGTTTGATGTTTTCTGTGTTGTATTTTAAGGGGTTGGTCACCCACCTTTGCACAGTATTTTTGTCGGACCTGAGAGCACATCAGACATACCAAATTGCATTTTGAATACGAGGAATGTCGTTTTTTGACATATTACAGTTGATTTAATAAATCTAATGATGTGTACTTAAAGTGTATGTAGCTGGGATGAAAAGCCACCACTAATCAATTAATTAATTGAAAATTTGACCTTTCATAGTGAAGATATAGATTTTCCCCCAAAAGACCTTAGGTGTTTTGGTGAAAAAATCTATATCTTCCATATGAAAGGTCAAATTTTCATATGGACGGCTTTTCATTCCAGCTACATACACTTTAAGTACATATCACTAGATTTATACAATTTACTTTTGAGATCTGTTAAATTTCAAAAATATAAATTTTTAATCATTTGCTATAAAATTTGTATTATATCGCAAATTTCAATATATGTCTGATGTACTCTCAGGTCCACAAAAAATATGTGAAAACATCGCTATTTGAACCCTTATGACTTATAAAAATATCGACATCTCACTATTAAACCCTAATTATGGCAACACCCATGTGGTTTGGAACAACACTGACCATTTATACAACTGATCAAATTTAATATGAAAGTAAATTTCATTTTAATAAACTTTCCTTGTTAAGGTGAAGTTTCATTTTCGCATCATTTAACTTAAGGTGAGACTTGTGTTAAATTTCGAAAAAATAGGAAAATATCTGGCAACACTGTATAAACATATGTTTTCCCCAAGCTTAAGTGTAAATTTTTCATAAGACCAATTATGTATCATTTCAACATGGTGAAGTTGATATTTTTTAAGGAATGCATACCATGGTATTTTGGTATTTTTAAAACTTGTAAAAAGTTCAAAATAACCACATCTCGCTATTTAACCCTAATTATGGCAACACCCATGTGGTTTGGAACAACACTGACCATTTATACAACTGATCAAATTTAATATGAAAGTAAATTTCTTTCTAATAAACTTTCATTTTCAACCTAAGGTGAAACTAGTGCTGAATTTTGAAAAAATAGGAAAATATCTGGCAACACTGTATAAACAGATGTTTTTCCCCAAGCTCAAATGTAAATTTTTCATAAGACCGATGTATCATCTCAACATGATGAGGTCGATGTTTCATTTTCACATCTTTATTTTAGGAATGCATGCCATTGTATTTTGGCATTTTTAAGACTAAAAAATAGCTGAAAAAAACTGATAAAAAGCTGAAAAAGCTCAACATATGCGTTGAATTTTGAATTATGTGATAATATCTGGCAATACTGTATAGAAGGAAATATTTTCCGAACTCAAATTTAAAATTTAAATTCACATACTAAGTGTTCTTAGGTTAATTTTTAACCTTAATATTGCGTTCATTCCACAATAATTTTAAAGGTGTGTACTATTTTTAAGACTTGTAAAAAGCTGGAAATATCTAAATATTGTCATATTAAACGCCAGCTATGGCAACACCCATATGGCTTAGAATAATACATCCCAGATGATCAAATTGAATATGAAATTAACTTTCTTTCTAAAAAGATATGTTCCATATGAAGGTGAAGTTTCATTTTCATATCTTTTAACTTATGGCGAGACTTGTGTTGAATTTTGAAAAAATAGGAAAATATCTGGCAACACTGTATAAACTGATGTTTTACCCCCCCCCCACGATCAAAATAACTTTTTCATAAGGCCAATGTATCATCTCAACATGACGAGGTCGATGTTTCTTTCTTTATTATAGAAATGCATTTTGGTATTTTTATAACTTTTAAAAAGTTGAAAATATCCACAAATCACAATAAAACCCCAATTATGGCAACACCCATGTGGTTTAGAACAACACTGACCATTATAACTGATCAAATTTGATATGAATAAAAACTCTCTTTCTAATAAATGTTCCTTGAAAGGATGATGTTTCATTTTCACATCATTTAACTTAAGGTGAGATTTGTGTTGAATTTCGAAAAATAGGAAAATGTCTGGCAACACTGTATATACAGATGTGTTTTCCCCAAGCTCAAATGTAACTTTTTCATAAGACCAATGTATCATGTCAACATGCTGTGGTCGATGTTGAAATCCGAGCACTACCATATGGTTTATGAGCTATACAAAGTTGGTATATTTTCATACTTTGAAAAAATTGAAAAACACCCCTATTTCAAATAAATGGTATAACCCACCCGACATCTGGTGATTATTTTTATACTTTCAATGCGGCATCTAAGATTTGACCTATTCATACCTTATAAAGAAAACAGTTATATATATTGTGTATATTAGTAACACTGGCTTCAAAACTTGACAAATTGACTGCTGAAAAATGCAAAAATTGTGAAAATAGGCCTAAAATGAAAATTTGGCTGTTACCATGGCAACGGGGATATTTTTCCCAAATTTATTTCATGTGTGTTTGTTTCAGGTCAAGGTGCATCAAATATGAAAGTTTAAAGGAAATCCATTTTTTGACCGTGGCAAACATTTTAAAAAAATTCTCCAAAATAACAGATAATGCCTCTTAAAAGTATTTTAAACAATATTTTCAAGCACAAAAATAAACAAATGTTTGTTCCGAAATGTCAGAGTTCAGCTGTTACTAGTACCAAAGTATGCCACAATTGTCCCACAATGCATTACAAATTTTGCTTATTCAAAACATCCAATCAATCAATGAACTGTACAAATTGAAGAACTGCTGAAAAATAGACATGAACAAATGACTACTAGGTCAGGATGACCATCTGGTCTGTGGACTGGCAGTTTTTTTATCCTGGTTAAACCCTTAAGGGCTGGGGTATGAACGTTTGGACAGTATTTATTTTGGGACATTAGAGCACATCAGACATATCGAATTGCATTCTGAATACGAAGAAAGTCATTCTGATATCAAATAATTTTGATTTTTTGAAATTGCAATTTAATACACATTTTATGGCAAATCATTAAAATTGATATTTTTGATATTTAACAGTACTTGAAGTAAACTTTATAAATCTGATGATTTATACTTAATGTGTATGTAGGTGGGATGAAAAGCCGACGATCAATTGAAAATTTTGACCTTTCGTATTGAAGATATGGATTTTTTTTTTCCTAAAACACCAAAAAAAATTAGGTCTTTTGGGGTAAAAAATCCATATCTTCAATATGAAAGGTCAAAATTTTCAATTGACCGCCTGCATTTCCTCCTGCTACATACACTTTAAGAATATATCATTAGATTTATATAATTTACTTCGAGGACTGTTATATATCAAAAATTTGAAAAATATCAATTTTTATAATTTGTCATAAAATTTGTATTACTGTATAACTTATAAGTGGTAATTTTCGCGAGGGTTTTATTTTTGCGGATTTCACGAATGGAGTGCAATCCGCGAAATTAACACCTCGCGAATATATGTATAAATGTATTGCAAGTATAGGGCAAGACTAGGCAATCGCGAAAATAACAATCCCAAAAATGTCTCTCTCACTCCAATTCGCGAAAATAACTGTACGCGAAAATAACCACTTATACAGTATATTGTGACTTTCAAAAAATGATAATTATTTGATATCAAAAAGACATGCTTCGTATTCAGAATGCAATTCGATAGGTCTGAGGTGCTCTCATGTCCCACAAAAAATACTGTCGAAACACAATAAATGCTCCTTTTAGATCCCTTAACTGAGGAACAAATCATTGTTCGTAAGAAAAACCTAGATGTGTCATTGGCCCCTGAACATGTTTAAAGCAAACCCTATGTAACCTCTTTGCAGTTTTGTTATAAACATGTTCAAGGGCCACAAGTACATAGGAGGTTTTTCCTGCTAAACTACGAAATAACACATTATAGTACATCTCACCTTTGAGAAGTCTGCCTTCGTACACCTTTCTATCTGTGGCTGGCTTTGCTGCCGTTTCCATTTTTTGTTGTCTGTGATAAAACACAGCATTTTGAAATTAATTCTCATTCAAATATTTAATTTTACGAAATATCTTAAGAAGCTTTACCAGCTGTCAATGAAATTGGCATGAGATAGTAATATAAGTATGACCAAATTAAGCTATATGATATAATTACAGACCTTGTACATTCTTTTTCCTACTTACATAAGATCATTGAGTTGTTTGTAGTTGGACATAACCTGTCCAAGTCTGTAGTAATCTGGTGGTAGAGACTTCAGACTGGCCTCTCCAAATGGCATGGGGGTGTTCGCCTGTTAGGAATAAGACAGAAGAGTTGATACATACAAGGCAAAAAACAGTTTCATGTCTTCTATGCTAAGTAATGTTAAAATAATTCTAATTTGCATTTACTAAATACATCTCCAATGCAAAGCGAACCTCAAAACGAAATGTATCTCAATAATTACCATAACAATGATTTCATAACTACTTTTTGTATCCAATTTAGATGTCAAACTTAGTAGAACAATAGCACAATTATGATGTGGCCTGTTGGTTTTAGTATTATGATATCATATTATGATTAATATGGCTAGTTGGTTCTCAAGTGGTTCGGAGTCCAAATTGTAAATAATGTAGCATCCCATTTACTACAGTGTATCTAATATATGTACGCAATGGTGAAGAAGAACATGACATGAGTACCTCATCTTCTTCCTACATGTGACTTGCAGGGTTGTACCATAAGTAGCTGCTTGTCTAGGGGATGATAGAGCATTTCAAACCACTGGTCCTTGTCTATGGAACTCTCTTCCGATCAACATCAGGCAGGCCAAAGCATTTTAAGCTGAATTTATACTCAATCACTTTTGCAGAAAAGCGATTTTCACGCATGCTCAATGTTTACTTACATTTAAAGAGCGTCAAGCCGATCAATCGATTCAAATCGCGGAGGCAAAAACGACGTCGCTTTTGCAAGTTGAAGAAATCTCAACTTCCCAGCGATATCGCTTGACACGTGGATGCGTCAACCAATCATATACAACCAACTGGATCTATTATTTTGCTAATTAATTTACCTTTCTCGATTTTTAACTTTTGATGATGAATTAATTCAAAACAATAATTATTGACAGCAACTGATGTTTAAAAAATGTATTTTGTGGCATTTAGAATATTTTAATTGTCTTCTGCAATCGCTATCGCCGTGATAAGTATAAATGCAAAAGCGATGGGCGATGCATCGCAAAATTCGGCGATTGCAAATCGCTTTTTCAAAAGCGATTAATCGCATCGCTCGGCGATCGAGTATAAATTCAGCATTAGACATTTTCAAAACCAATTTAAAAACAAACTTTTTTGCATACCTGGAAATTGTTTTGTTTTATAATATGTACATGTATGCAGACTGCCATTGTATTTTGTATTATTATTATTGTATGTGTTTTTTGGAAAGTGCTGTGGTCCTTGGAGGGCGCTATATAAATGCTTGGTCGTATCAGGCGGTGGCGGATGCGATATCGCCATTTTTGACGTCGCCATTGGGTTAATACATAATCATGAAATCTTCACAAAAAATTCTAAATTTGTTGTGTGGTGTCAAAGCAAAATTATCTTTAGTATAAGAAAGTTTTAACTTACATCTCATGACTTTTATATTCAGAGCTGTGGTAGCCTGTGGCTTGCATCCACAAGCCTTCGGAGCTACTGGTTTATACTTACAAAATTATCTTACTCTACAACCGTTGGGGTACGACAATGTACCACACTGTAAGTATGTTGTTTTTCAATTTATAAATGCTAACCGTGTATTTTGAATGGGGCTACCACTACCAGCCTTGTATTTTCGCCAGCCTCAAACGTCACATGTCGCGTGTCCTATGCCGCCTGGGTTGTATTGTATTGTAACAACTTTTGACCAGTGCAAGTAATCCACTTATGTCAAGCTGGTACATTACTTTTTGCAGCCCAATCAAAACCTGTTACGAATTACTGTCCCAACTGACTAGGGTAAAAAAAAAGCTTTCTACAGCAGAACTTTCCCCCGCATGACAAGAGTACTAAAGTTCAATTTACCTGACATTGTGGACATGTTAAGTTGGTCTTCTGTAGTTTGACAAGTTTGGCAAGACAACCACTGCAGAATGTATGACCACATCTCAGCAGTAACGGAAGTACTCCGCCCCGTTCATGGCTCCGATCCTGAGATCCTGCACAAATTTAAATAAATGTTCTTGTCAAGTTAATTGAATGCAAGCCATCATAAACACATTGTAAATGCATAGATATAAAAAATATGTAGTGCAAGTTCTCACTAAGGACCATGAAGATGAAAATGATCATGGGGAATTCCAGCTGGACTTTGGATATTTCAAAATTTGTCCAAGGTATGTATGTGCCCCAAAGGTATGTGCTAAGTGCAGCTCTCAAATCAAGATTTTTTTCTTAAGGTGGAATTTTCAACTGCATGATTAAGGGGGTACTACACCCCTGTGGTAAATTTGTGACTATTTTTGCATTTTTCTCAAAAAATAATAACACACTGATAGCAAAAGTTATGTATATTATTGGGGCAAGGAATCCAATTATTACACTGAAATTTCAGTGAATCCATTCAAGCGGTTCAGTATATATGATAGGAAGCGAGGTACATCCTAGCGGTACCTTATTTCTTATCATAAATAACAAACCGCTTGTCTTGGGTCACTGAAATTCCAGTGTAGTAATTGGATTCCTTGCCCCTATAATATACATAACTTTTGTTACCACTGTGTTATTAGTTTTTGAGAAAATGCAAAAAATAGACATAAATTTATCGAGGGTGTAGTACCCCTTAAAGCCTTAAAGGAAATAAACTAATCAATGGCTAATATAGTTATATACCCCTAAATTAAACATACCAGACGGTCTATATGAATTTCGGAATTATATTCCTAACAAAGAAAAAGCACTTTTAATCCTTCGTTTCTGCGATTCATGGAAGCCGCCATGATAGCTGCTTGCGAATCCTTTCTGCCACAAGCGGTAGTTTAACCTTTCACACAGACCCGCCCGCGGCGAGCGTGTGTTGCTATGGCATTCGCGACCCCCACAGCAAATTTTGGTTTTTAGTGCTGTTTTTACTTTTCGTTCTCAAAAGACATTGTTGATCACAAATATTACTTAAAATACATTTTTTTATGTTCTTCTGTAGTTTTATGGGTAAAAATTGTCGCGTTTTCTTTTGAACGAATGTTGAATCTGAACTTTGGTAGTATTCGCTTTGTGTCACCAAAGTTTATGAGGGACGAGGCTGGTGGCACAGATTTCGCTGGTTTCAAAATCGGGGTACCGTTACAGCGTAATAAAATACATCGGGTATCAATATGGCCGCCACCATGGATTACAAACTGATCGCTGATTGTCGTAAGGAATTAAGAATTTCTCCTTTATTTGGACGTAATATAAGCTTGGGACTTTTACTGTTTGTCGTTTTTATTATTACTGCAACTATATAGATATTGATTAGTTTATGGTACAGATTTCCGTTAATGTACGATTTCCGTCAAATTTTGATTTTGTTATTCTTTACTCAAAGTGTTGAAATAATATTAGTAATAACTGACGAGAAGGGTTGCTGTCCATTTTAGGTTGAAATAACAAGGTAAAGTGAAAGAAACCGCACTGGTTATTTTGGCCATTTAACGCATAGTTCTATGGGAGGACATATTATCATAATTTTTAAATTATGATTATACATGTATCAAACATTTGCTCTGTTGACCTACAAAGACTACGGAGAAGGCGAAGCTCAATACATGGTTGTCCCCACTGTGATTTTGGGCTTATTTCGAACACTGGCTTCAGGTGGACACAGGCTTGAATCAAGTTACAAGTAATTGTCTCCACAGGTTCCCAGTCCCACCTGTTTCGCATCAGCTTATTAAACCTGCACCTGAAGTCACATGAAGTGAATTGCAATTTTGGTTGAATGTCACTTCATTTTAACTTGAAATGTAGCTTGAAACTTCATGTCCTTCCCTTTCCTATCCTCATACAAAAGCCATGAACAAAGTATCATTAGAAAAAACAGGGCACCAAAAAGCAAAATACGCATGTAAAACAGACTCTTTCCCACCCGGGTGTCTGCGGGGACATCTGCTGTTCCCGATATTCGATGTTAACAATGAACCAGTCTGGGAATATAAAGACTATACGGTACCCGGTACTATAATCAGCTCATAATATGCGAGAATTATTCGGCATTTATTACTGCGCACTTCAATACAGTCCCAACCTATGCCTGCGTAAATTCATTCTAGCGCGCGTCAGTCAAGCAATACGCAAAGTATGGTGCGTGTCTACAGGTGATGTGCCGTTTGAACGTATGATACGCAATTATATATCAATCCACGATGTTACGAGCCCCGCCGATTACAAGCTGATCAGAGAATAGGTCGATGATCGCATTATCATCATGCATGAATTGATGATAAACAAAATTAAGGGGGTACTACACCCCTGGCCAATTTTGTACCTATTTTTGCATTTTTCTCACAAATTATAACGCATTGGTGACATGTAAGATATGTATATTATAGGGGCAAGGACCACAACTAATGCACTGAAAATTCAGCAACTCAAGGCAAATAGTTATTGATTTATTGATCAAATACTGGTTTTCCCTCATTTTTGACTGTAACTCCACAACTGCTATCTGTGCTGAAATAAAATTTCCAGTGCAGTAGTTGTAGTCCTTGCCCCTATAATATACATACCTTATTTGTCACCAATGCGCTATAATTTTTTGACAAAAATGCAAAAATATGCACAAAATTGGCCAGGGGTGTAGTACCCCCTTAAAGTAACAGTGATTGTTTCAGTCACAATTCTGGTAATTTAGCACCATTAAATGTGCTCAAAATATACACCGGTGAATATGATTTCAACTTTTTTAAGTCTTGTAAGACTTGTTGTCACCTGCTGAGCAAAACAGAAATTGATGGATTTTTTTTTGGTAAACATTTAAAAGGGCATTTCGTGATCCACAGCCTCATCCCCCACATATCAAACAAAAAAAGTAGAGATTTTTATACCACTGGAAACCTAGTGGCTACATAATGTTTATGTACAAAATATTTCTTGCAGATTAATTCGTTTAGCAAAGATATCGTGAAATTTGAATTTCGTTCTGGTGCACCAGAATGAAATTACAACGCATTGTCTATGGAGCAGTGTAATACACATAATCATGCATAACTTGGAAACGCAATATCGGAATCAACTGAAATTTTGGAAATAAGCTTTTTTCGTGGATATGTACTGAAAAATGTCATAAAAAGAGGATGCTAGGATCACGAAATACTCCTTTAACATGCCGTCAAAATTTTGAGACAAATTTGACAAATACTCCCGGCTAGCGGCAGTTGGTTATGATGATGTCAGTGGAAAACGTAGTGAAGAAGAGAAGACCAAGTGTTTCGGGCTAGTATTATTGATGAAAATTTGTATATTTTTAAAAACAAATGATTATGAATTTTAAAATTGTACAAAAAAGTTTAAAAAAAATATTTCAAGAGTTCAAGACATAAATTCGTAAATATTTACTTTCTAACTTGGTGCTAATTATCAATAATATAACTCTCCACTCTTGCAAATGTGCATGTTATGTCTGACATTAAAACATTGTAAAGCTCATGAGCTGCAGCATGCACATGTGGCATGTGCAGTAAAAGGTGCAAAATTATGCAGTCTCATCTTTCACACTGCACTTCGTAGCTTTCGTTTAGCTCAACCATATTTACCTTGTCCTTGCAACCCCCGAAAATTGCGGGTGCAGTTCGGGCACGATGGATTACTTTGCATAGTTGTCAAATGCAAAGTATGCTCTTCTAAAATTCAGCAAATAAAAAGCATTTTCTCGGATAAACGTTCACATACGCACGGCTGTCAAATTCGACGTCATTTATTATGATGTGAGAACCTCGTCCCTAAAATCAAAAAGTAAAACGGTAGAATACAGTACTGCAGTGAGAATGATTGAACTTTGCGTAAACATTAATCAATTTTGAGAATGAGGCTGCAACCTGTTTTTGTTTCTTCGTAAACAATCGGAAAAACTTTCGGGAGTTCTCGGTTGTTGGTCCCGGTCAAAGTTCATAAAGTACACGTGCTGATGAATATGCATGACGTCCATGGTAACGTACACACAAATGGACACAAATCGCGATCATCAAGCATCACCGGTATGGCCGTATCGACAACACCAGAAATGAAATAGGCCAAAATAACTTAAAAACATCGAAGGATTTCTGTGAAACTTGGCCGAATATTTATTCGTGCCTTTAATAAGGAAAACAACAAGTAACCACACAACAAAATGGCAGACGTCTGTCAACAAGAGCTAGTTTCCAACGCGAAGAGACATCGCTTTTCGACAATTCCAAAACTTACTGATGAAGGTGAGTTTTCGTGTACAACTTGTTGGCAGTGTTTATTCAAATGTTTTATGCAGCCATAGGCTTACCATCAACAGGTAGCCAGGCGCCATTAGTTTGTGTATTTGACTGACTAGTTTCGTCCCGTTTTATGTAGCCGAATTTTAGGCAATAACCAAGCTTCCTTCATGGTGTACTGTGTTTGATTGAAGTAAAATTAAACAAGTTGGTATGTTGAAGGAAGCCTGTCAATGTGGTATGTGTAATGTGTGTCATGCTTGAATTAATTAATATTGAGGAGGTTCATGATGATGATGATCACTGCATTATCATGATATATTTTCATGATTAAATATTAGTGATTCAATAGAATTCAGGGCATCTGCACCTGTTGGCTAATCTCCATAAACAACAACAAAAAAAGATCACAAAATGAACTTCTGATATATCATGAACGCAAAAACGGCCGGGGCTTATTAATATATTTTCATGACTACACGGTTGTTTATGCCCGAGGGGCCACTTCCTCAAATTAATAACAATAACTACCGGTACCAGAAACATTAATTAAAAACATGATTTTTGTTCATTTTCCCTACCCGGTGATCTCACATCCGTGACATCTCATACCCGTTATATACTTGTCTTTATGCCGTGAATGTATGAACGCTTATGCCTCAGCATGTTAGTATAAACAACTAGCAACCAGTGTTCGAAATAAGCACTTATCCTCTTGTCCTCTTGTCCAAAAATCACTGGGGACAACCATATTGTGATATGTACTTAATATCCCCTGGAGGCTGGACAACCACTATTTGGATTCTAGACTTTGCACTCAAAAACATGACATATATATTGGGGACAACCAAAATGTTTTGAGGACAAGCAGAATTCATGCTTTAGTTGTCCTCGGGACAACCTCCATATTTTCCTTATTTCGGACACTGCTAGCAACTATTATTTTCACGAAAATAATTTGAGTGAAACCTGTTTATACATATGCAACATTCTCTGTCCTGTTATTATCATTTACTTCTAAGACAAAAATGTACCATTTCACTGTCAATAATTTTTGTAATGTGGTTTTCTCAATTTCCATACACCAAATGTTGGCAATGTTTTAAACATTTTTCTTAATCTTTCACAGATGTGGTTAGCGTGTGGGATAATGTTGCATCTTTTGTGGAACGACACATGTCCATGCAAAAGGTAAGCTCATCAAAAATGTGTTTGAGTATAACTTTGTGCTTTTATTCTCGACCAAATGAGAGCTGCACAGTATTGGAAGGAAGGAAGAGTATTTTACCAGTACACTTTCTTAATTTTATAGGCATATGATTGAAAGGCCATTTATGAAAGTTGATTTGAAGTTGATTCTCCACATCACTTTTTCATTTTGGCCAAAACCTTCATTATTTTCATTCAACAATATCCATGTGAAATATTTATTAGCCTAAAACATGTGTCTTTTACCATCTGCATTATCTTTTCAGGGTGTACATATAGCCGGCCTAGGAACATTCACATTCACACAGAAGAAATTAGACGTTGGAAATAACAAATTTATTCTCATGCAGAGACCAGTTTTTGTTTTATCAGAAAAATTTGCACAGACCCATGGACTCAATTATACAAAACATTTTACTTCAGGTAAGTATGAAAGTTTGTAAAAAAAACAATATTATTTCATCCTGTCAAGTCTGAGGAGTAATAAAGAAAATCCAAAGCTGATCTTAAAGCCATAAATACGATACTTAATACGGGGTTTCTCTCACTTTACCTTGGTTTTTTTCAGCTCAAAATGGACAGAAACTCTTCCCAACAATTATTACTCATATTATTTCAGTATTTTGACTTGATTATAGAATATATAAGAAACTTGAAGGAAATTGTACATTCAGGCTTTAAATCGGGTGATTACCAAAGATTAAAATTGTGCGCCAAGTTATTTTATTGATTTTACTAACCATCAAATCACACCATTCTTTTCCAGGTCAAATTCCCATTGTTGATCTCAACTTCTCCACACTGTCCACTGAGAGTCCCTTTGATAGAGACACAGTAGAAGGATGCGTCAAAGAGGTCCTTCAAGCCCTCGCCAGATCCGTCCAATCAAAGAGGAACGTGGAATTTACATTTACTGGAATAGGTCGACTTGCCATCAGGGATAATAAAGTTAAGATGAAGTTCTACAAGGATTTCTTGAATATGATGGACGGGTCAGGAGTTTTAGCTGAAGCATTGAGAAATGTAAGTTTGTTTGTTTGTTTGTTTGTGGACAATATTTGTGGTCTGTCAAAAATGACAGAGCAACAACTAGGCTGTGTTAGATTCTTTTCAAGGGTTCGAATGTTTTAATGGTAAGTGGTAACTCGGTGTTTGTTCACCAGATTGTATGATATCTTCAGTGAGATAAAATCTAATCTCACACCATGATATGGATACTTTTGTTTAGTTGTTGGGCTTAATTCTACTATTGAGAAAAATACAAAGACTATATATCTGTTACAGATCACTTTCATTTCAATAGCGTTATCTCAATTTTGCATTCAGACCTACTGATTGACACTGGTATTGTAGACAAAGTTTTTGCCAACATGCAGATCTCGATGAAACTCGTCTGCAGTTCAGGAAATAGTTAGTGGGCACATTGGCTTGATATCATTTAATATTAGCTAATATGTGGCATGATCAAGGGGAATGAGTCACATGTCGACCCTGGTCGAAAATGAGTTTTACTTGTGTTTCTAAAGAGGACATTTAGAGCTTTCAGAAACAGAAAACCCCATGTTGATACAACTTTTCTTTGCGAAGTTATGTCAATTTATCAATTGCTGAAAACAATATAAAACAAAAGAATTTTAACACTTTCTTTGCCAATATCTCAAAATCAATATTAGCATCATCCGACTCATTTCCCTTGATCGTGTCACATATTGTTGTTGTTAATGTTACACTACTCTTTTAAATGATAGACCTTTTGAATCTGCAGAAAGCTGAATCTTGGTCAGGGATCTAGTTACCATGATAGAAGTTGCTTTATTCCGTGTGTAGGTAACTGGCTCGCTGATCAAGATTCAGCTCGCTGCTTTGAATCCAGTGATGCATTTTCATCATATTTATTCTTTTATTTACAGAGGGCTGACACTGCTGATTCTGTGTTATCCAGGGCTTCTACCTGTAGACCATTCACAGGCAATACTCTTGTACTGCCTAGGTAAGAACATTTATTACACTATATATTACACCTTTAAAGGTATTCCATGTCAGGGTTTTTTCACCTATTGTCTGAAGAGGTAAAAAGTTTTTTGTGTTTTTTCTTTCTTTCTTCAAAGAGAATTATACTTCTGAGTGAACATAATGTGCTGCCTTCAGTCATGTACTGCCTGGTACTTTTTTAAAATCAATTTTGATATTAATAGCATTATTTTATATTTTAGTGTACATTAGTGCCCCCTTCTCATATAGTCATTACAATGGCATATAAAGTAATAATGGTCATTCAAAAGTTTCTCAAGAGCTAGTCTCTACACTATTTATAAGCTGGTCTTGCTACCTTGATAAAGAAAAGTTTGTCTTTTCAAAATGTTTGATAATTTTAACTTCATGTATTTTTTTCAGCCCCCATTGAATGTTGTGTCATATTTTTTCTGTTTTTAAATCTTGATTGCAAGAAGGAATTTTTTTTTATCATTACCCCTTTTTCTAGGCCATTTTTGGAATATGGATGGATCCCAATTTCTTGAAAAATTGGTATATTGATGGCCCACTGTCCAATTCTCAGTGGCACACCCTGCCAAGCCAAACTTGAATATCCCGCCCCCCCCCCTGCATTTTGTCAGATAGACAACCAAGGCTGAAATTAAGTGGGGGACAGGAGCCGTTTGGCCCCCAGATACTATGAAATGGCCCTTGGTTCCATCTCAATTGTAGTTGACCAGGGGACACTTTTCTCACAAAACTGGCCCCTAGATAGTATCAAATTCAAAGCAACTAGTGCTTATATTTAACTCATCCAGCACATCTTTAGACTCAGTACACCGGTCGATCTTACCGTTTCCGATGTTGATTAAGATACTTCTTGCATCGATCCCGAGATGCGGAAAAACCAATAGTCATTTTGTCCCACATAAATGAATAAATAACAAAACCCCCGATCCCCGAGTGGACTCACCCATTCGGTGACGTCACACACGATAATCATCCTTATCCTCCTTGGTTTCTAGATGAGATAGACGTGTGGATTTTTCTTTACCAACGCTAAGTATCATTACGAACCAAAGGACGAGATATACAGTTTGTTTGTTACACTGAGGTAAAAACCAACCAGTATAGTCGCTAGGGAGATAGTTTTGACGACATTTTTCGGCTAGAAAAGTGACAAAAACGATCAAAAAACTTAGCTTGTATGTGTGTTTCCGTTCATATACGGTACACGTTTTCAAAATGGCCGCCCTTAGGACGCCATTTTATTTTTGTTCTCACGTAAAACAACTATAACAGACTAGTAAGTTACAATAGATGTTTGTACAGTACTGTGTATACATGTATGGTGAGTGATTATCGCTATGTTTATGGTGTGCTCTATCGTTATATCTTTCAGTACGCGTCTGATGACGAGTTACTGCTAAGAGTTCGGTGGGTTTCCGAAGGGACCAGCCTGACAAATCTTCCCCAAAAGGTTTTCAGTTTTCATCCCTTTGTATATATATTTTTATATCATACCACTACATCAGCGTCAGCCACTGTGCGTGTGGGTCTGTTTATTGGGCTTGAGCTTGTGTTCGGGGGTAGTGCTGTACGCTCCCCGAACTACAATGTCTAGGCCTTGTCAATCATGCCCTTCCCTTGTACCAGAGTGGGACCCGCATCCACTCTGCTACTCCCACAGGGATTGCTCTAAATCAAATAAGTGTGCTTCCTTTTGCATAGGCTTATCGGACATCCACTTCGAGGATTTAGAAAGTAGCTCTCGTTTAGGTCTTCGACACAGACAGAAGACGAAGACTAAGAAACAGAAGCCTACAGGTAAGATTGATATGGTAGGTACTAGCGAGGCCGGCAAGGGCCACGCTAAGGTAACCTCTGGGGCTCCGGTCCCGGGCAAGCAGGCGGACCCTCCGGGACTGCTAGCGAGCCGAAGGCCTAGCAGCCAGCGAAAGCACTGACTTAACGTCTAAGCTAGTAGCAGGCAGCAGGGCGGTACTTGCCCTAACAGGCGAGTACCAGTCTACCAGTGAGATCTCTAGCGAGCTTCTTGCAGGTGGACACCCGTCTATTGCTGGCTGAACAGCGGGTCTAGCACCCATGAAGTAGCCGGCGACGGACAGTATGCCAAGGGTACCCGGGCTTGCCTGGGTTGAATCTAGCATACAGCGTGCAGCGGACTTGCCTCGGCGGTCTGTAGCACGCAGCGTGCCAGTGGAACCCGGCTTGCCTGGGTTGATCCACGACACGCAGCACGCCTTTCGTTCCCGCAAGGGTCGAATGAAAACGCGTGCATGGGTTTAGCAGAGACGGCGATACCGGGCTAACGCTTCAGGTGTAGTCTTAGCAGAACCAACTGGGGTTGTCACACGGCAGCGTTCCATGGTGGGACCGCCGAGTGATTCCCCTGGGCCTTGGAATGGCTGCCGGCTGTCCTCCGGGACTGGCTAGCGGCTATATCGGGTTGGGCTCGCAGTCTCTCACGGGACAGCGACCCAAGTGCAAACAGTGGCAGCTACCGAGACGAAGCTACGGCTTGACTTCAGTGGTAGCCACTATGCACGCCGCCCATAGCTGCCGTGAGTGGTCCGCCACACACAGCGACCTTGGGCGAGGCTCAAGAGGTTAGGGTAGGTAGTTTGAACAGCCTGGCTGATCAACAACCCACTTATGTCCTCGAGAGCCAGCAGAGCGTGGGTGATCCATTACAGTCAATGGGTCAATTACCCTCTTATGATCGATCACTATCTATTCAGCGGAGCATGGCTCCATTGATTGATACTGCCTATTCAGGTAGCGAGGTGACTGATCGAGGGTATACACGCTCAGCTACCCGTGATACTAGGCAAGCTCCTTTTAGCCAAGGGACAGCCAGTATAGCGGGGTACCCATACACACGGCTTGATCCTCTAGCGGGAACGCTGTGAGGCATGGGTACAGTGGTACGCAGCCGGGAGCCCTACCGGGCACCTACGCTACAACCACGCAGGTACCGCAGTACTCGTCCTGGTTACCACAGTCTCTGTGGCAACAGGGGGAGGCGGTACTGGTACTGCCGTTCCATGGGGTTTCCCTGGTGGCGGATCCTTTCAGGGTCAGCTACCAACAGGGTATGCCCGTGGTATCCGCCGCAGGGTGGTTTCTTCCACGGTCTACCACCGTGGCAAGTGCCGCCTAGCGTTGGGCAAGCAGTACCACCAGTTGTTACCCAACCCGGGCGGCGCGTGGCTAACCCTGATACAGCTCAGGGTAGGCCGCACACTGCTATGGCTAGGGCGACAGCAGCGAGAGCGTGCGGATCCCGGGGTGCTATAGCTAGCATCTCGGGGTCTAGCGGGAGTACTCCCTCTTCTGCTGGTGTTCAGTTGGCTAGCCACACGGTGGCGACACCTCCCTGTCCACCTTCAGATGCCCGTCGTCAGATCTCTTCCTCATCAGAGAGTGAGTCAGAGTCTGAAGGCGAGGGAAAGGAGTCGGAAGATGAAACCAGTAGCGACTCACAGTCTGATGAGACTGTGCAGCTAGCTTCAGGTATCCTTCCCCCGCTTCCCCGTGAGGAACTCGCTAGCAATGGTCTGCCTGCGGACACCGCTGAGGTGATGAGCCGTGTGGCCCAAGGTTTGGGCCTGGCTTTCTCTCAGGAGGAGTCCGTTCAGGAGGACCAGGGCATCTTTCAGTAGGATGCCCAGCTAGCGGCGTCCACACAAGGGTCGCCCGCACTTGCATTCCCCGGCGGACCTCAAGGGTAGGTTTCAGTAGGGCTGTCAGGCTCGCTGGAGCTTCGACGCCGCGTGCTTGCACGCTTCCACTGCGTGTTTCGCAGGAGGACTACGAAACCTACCTCAGGGTCCCTGACATGGATCCAGACGTTGCCAGGCGCCTGCCGCTAGCTGCCAAGGCGCACGGGTCGCTTCTCCCCAGTGGGAGGAGGAGCTAAAGCTCATCGATAAGCGAGCACGCTCGCTTATCAGAGTCTCTAGCGTCCACGGTAGTGCCGCCAGACGGCCCCCAGCGTCGGGCACTACTGTCAGAGGTCACTCAGCTTCTCACGAAGCAAGCGATTGTCCCGGTCCCCCCCTTTCACCAAGGGGTTTTGGAGCACGCTTTTTCTGGCTCCAAAGAAGACCGGCGCCGGGAGGCCCATTCTGAACCTCAAGCCGTTGAACGAGTTCATCAGGCCCAAGAGGTTCAGAATGGAGACTCTCGCTTCGGTGCTAGCCTGCCCCATCAAGGGTATGTGGGCGGCATCGCTAGATCTCTCGGACGCATAGCTGCATGTTCCGATCGCACCTCAAGATCAGAGGTTTCTACGCTTCAAGGTACAGGGTCAAACTTACCAGTTTCGATGCCTGCCATTCGGCTTGTCCCCCTCCCCCAGAGTGTTTACACTCCTGGTTAGGGCGGTGGCAGCGTATCTGAAGCGCAGGGCAGTGAACATGTGTTGCTACCTGGACGATTGGTTCATTTACGGACGCACCCGCTGGAGACACAGTGTCTCGTGGAGTTAGTAGTCCGTACGGTGCGGGACCTGGGATTTCTGATCAACGCAAACAGTGGCAGCTACCGAGACGAGCTACGGCTTGACTTCAGTGGTAGCCACTATGCACGCGCCCATAGCTGCCGTGAGTGGTCCGCCACACACAGCGACCTTGGGCGAGGCTCAAGAGGTTAGGGTAGGTAGTTTGAACAGCCTGGCTGATCAACAACCCACTTATGTCCTCGAGAGCCAGCAGGCGTGGGTGATCCATTACAGTCAATGGGTCAATTACCCTCTTATGATCGATCACTATCTATTCAGCGGAGCATGGCTCCATTGATTGATACTGCCTATTCAGGTAGCGAGGTGACTGATCGAGGGTATACACGCTCAGCTACCCGTGATACTAGGCAAGCTCCTTTTAGCCAAGGGACAGCCAGTATAGCGGGTACCCATACACACGGCTTGATCCTCTAGCGGGGAACGCTGTGAGGCGTGGGTACAGTGGTACGCAGCGGGGAGCCCTACGGGGCACCTACGCTACAACCACGCAGGTACCGCAGTACTCGTCCTGGTTACCACAGTCTCTGTGGCAACAGGGGGAGGCGGTACTGGTACTACCGTTCCATGGGGTTTCCCTGGTGGCGGATCCTTTCAGGGTCAGCTACCAACAGGGTATGCCCGTGGTATCCGCCGCAGGGTGGTTTCTTCCACGGTCTACCACCGTGGCAAGTGCCGCCTAGCGTTGGGCAAGCAGTACCACCAGTTGTTACCCAACCCGGCGGCGAGTGGCTAACCCTGATACAGCTCAGGGTAGGCCGCACACTGCTCTGGCTAGGGCGACAGCAGCGAGAGCGCGGCGGATCCCGGGTGCTATAGCTAGCATCTCGGGTCTAGCGGGAGTACTCCCTCTTCTGCTGGTGTTCAGTTGGCTAGCCACACGGTGGCGACACCTCCCTGTCCACCTTCAGATGCCCGTCGTCAGATCTCTTCCTCATCAGAGAGTGAGTCAGAGTCTGAAGGCGAGTGAAAGGAGTCGGAAGATGAAACCAGTAGCGACTCACAGTCTGATGAGACTGTGCAGCTAGCTTCAGGTATCCTTCCCCCGCTTCCCCGTGAGGAACTCGCTAGCAATGGTCTGCCTGCGGACACCGCTGAGGTGATGAGCCGTGTGGCCCAAGGTTTGGGCCTGGCTTTCTCTCAGGAGGAGTCCGTTCAGGAGGACCAGGGCATCTTTTCAGTAGGATGCCCAGCTAGCGGCGTCCACACAAGGGTCGCCTGCACTTGCATTCCCGGCGGACCTCAAGGGTAGGTTTCAGAGGGCTGTCAGGCTCGCTGGAGCTTCGACGCCGCGTGCTTGCACGCTTCCACTGCGTGTTTCGCAGGAGGACTACTGAAACCTACCTCAGGGTCCCTGACATGGATCCAGACGCGTTGCCTAGCGCCTGCCGCTAGCGGCCAAGGCGACGGGTCGTTCTCCCCCAGTGGGAGGAGGAGCTAAAGCTCATCGATAAGCGAAGCACGCCGCTTATCAGAGTCTCTAGCGTCGCTACCACGCTTGCCGAGCACCTCGGTAGGAAGGTAGCGAGCGACCACGGGCAACGTCGGAACTCTTCCATGAGGTTAATCTGTTAGCGGTGCTAACAGCTAACCGCGACGAGAGTTCTATGGGCCTAGCCCATAGGATGTCATCTCGCCGCCGGAGAATGCCTGTCTGTCCCTCCAGTCAACTTACGGCTCCGACTTTGCTGATGCAATGAAGAAGTCAGACTCGGTGGGACAGGGGCTGCTCTTTGGAGAGGCCTTTTGCGCTACGGTTGAGGACCGGGCAAAGAAGGCCACCAATGAGAGCACTCTGAAGAAGTCGGAGGCTGCCCTGACCAAGGGAAGGGCAGTAAGGCTAAGAAGAAGCACAAGAAGAAGAAGTCTTCTAAGCGTTCTTCAGCGCCAGCTCCGGCTTCAGTACGACGCGCACCACAGACTACACCGAGCCGAGGCTACTCCAGCACCTCCCAAGAAAACTGGGAAGCGCAAGAGTAGTGCTGGACCAGTATGGCAAGCCCCCAAGAAGAGCCGTTCTTCTAAGGGTGGCAAACCAGATCGGTCCTGAGGGCACGGCGGTCGACAGTCCATGCCGGCAGGTTTGGACTTCCACAGGGATTCCCCTGTGGGCGGCCGCTGTGCATTACGCCCAGAGATGGCATGCCATCTCACCGGGCGCCTGGGTATTGTCAGTGGTCAGTGGGGTTACAGGCTGGAATTTACCAGCCACCTCTCGTGCGCCTGCACGATTCAGAGGTCCACGGTAGTGCCGCCAGACGGCCCCCAGCGTCGGGCACTACTGTCAGAGGTCACTCAGCTTCTCACGGCAAGCGATTGTCCCGGTCTACCCCCTTTCACCAAGGGGTTTTGGAGCACGCTTTTTCTGGCTCCAAAGAAGACCGGCGACTGAGGCCCATTCTGAACCTCAAGCCGTTGAACGAGTTCATCAGGCCCAAGAGGTTCAGAATGGAGACTCGCCGGTGCTAGCCTGCCCCATCAAGGGTATGTGGGCGGCATCGCTAGATCTCTCGGACGCATATCTGCATGTTCCGATCGCACCTCAAGATCAGAGGTTTCTACGCTTCAAGGTACAGGGTCAAACTTACCAGTTTCGATGCCTGCCATTCGCTTGTCCACCTCCCCAGAGTGTTTACACTCCTGGTCAGGGCGGTGGCAGCGCACCTGAAGCGCAGGGGAGTCAACATGTGTTGCTACCTGGACGATTGGTTCATTTACGGACGCACCCGCTGGAGACACAGTGTCTCGTGGAGTTAGTAGTCCGTGACGGTGCGGGACCTGGGATTTCTGATCAACGCCAAGAAATCCAATCTGGTCCCACGCGAGACACCACTATTCTTAGGGGCCCAGATCAACCTCAAGGAGGGGATCGCGGTGCCCTCACCCGAGAGGGTGACGAACATGGCGAGGTGTGCCCGACTCTTGGCCGAGTCAGAGGGGCACCCGCTGTGGCATGGATGAAGGTTTTGGGCCTTATGGCCAGTATGGTAGACCTCGTGCCGTGCTGCCGCTTTCACATGAGGCCTATACAACTACACCTTCTAGCCTTTTACAGGCCCAGTCGTCACCCAATATCCTCGCGGTTCGATGTCGGAGATCGCGCGAGAGGAACTCTGGTGGTGGACCCATCAGCCCAATTTGACTCAAGGTGTCAGGTTTCCTGCACCAGCGGTAAAGGCCACGTAGTGACGACCGACGCGTCAAAGCTGGGCTGGGGGGCCACATCCACGGGACTCAGTCTCGGCCTATGGTCGGCCACGGAGACGGAGTTCCATATCAACCTTCTCGAACTTTGGGCAGTGGAGAGAACTCTCCAGCATTTCGAGAAGGTGATCGTGGGATCTCATATCGTTGTCCAAACAGACAACACAACCGTGGTGGCCTACCTCAACAGACAAGGGTGCACCAGGTCACCACGGTTATGCCTGCACGCACTACGCCTGATAGGGTGGTGCAAGGCCAGGCAGATTACGTTGAGAGCGATGCACATCGCGGGAGTCACCAACATCCCCGCGGACGATCTGTCACGAGGAAAGGTGTCGGGACCTACAGCCTGGTCCCTTGCTCCGCAGGTCGCCCAGAGCGATCTTCGAGGTGATGTACCACCCCTCGATAGATTTGTTCGCATCTCATCGAAATCATCAGCTGCCGTGTATTGCTCAAGGGTCGCAGACCCACAGGCATTCGCCGTGGGACGCTCTGTCCGTGAGACTGGGAGGAATGACTGCTTACGCTTTCCCCGATCTCACTGCTCGCAAGGGTGGTGACCAAGATCGGGAGGGAGGATTGCAACGTCATTCTGATAGCACCGTTCTGGCCGAAACACCTGTGGTTTCGACCGATGGTGGATCTACTAGCGGCTCAGCCGCGAGTACTCCCCGAAAGTTACCAAATCTACTCCGGATGCCCGGAGGAGAGGTACCAAGTCTACCACTAGAGCACCTGCAGTTAGCTGCATGGCCCTTATCAGGAAGCGTCTGAGCGGAGGCTTTTCATCAGAAGCTGCTTCTCTCATCGCCGGGGTAGACGAGAGTCTACCCTCCGCACGTATAGTCAGCGTTTGGCTCCCTACTACGCATGGTGCGATGAGAGAAATACATCTCCCACTAGAGCCCCTGTGCCTCTAGTGGCAGATTTTCTGACAGAAAAGTTCAGGTCAGGACTTCAGCAGGCAACGATCGCCAACTATAAGTCAGCCATTCTCTCGATTCATCGGGATTTGAAGACGGGTCGACTATCAATTCAGATGGGTCCCTAAGTCTTCTTCTCGACGGTATGTTCAACGAAAGCGCCCGCCGAAAGGAAGGTGGTCCCTCCATGGGACCTCAACACAGTCTTGGAGTATATTAAGGGTCCCCTTTTGAGCCCCTGTCAAAAGCGACCCTTAAATACGCCACTCTTAAGGCGGCCTTTCTTCTGGCGTTGGCTTCGGGACGGCGCTGCTCAGAGTTGCACGCAGTCTCGACGTCAGCCTCCGTATTTACTAACACCGGAGCGACGCTGTTTCTTCGCCCGGATTTCCTTGCAAAAAATGAGCGAAGTACATTCCGACACTCGCCCTCTTCCTCCCCAGTATTGGGCAGGGTTCGCCATCAATAGCCGAAGACAGGTTGTGGTGCCCGTGAGGGCGCCACAGCACTACCTTGGCCGAACACAAACCTTAAGAGGGGCTCATGACCGCTTATTTATCACTCACGCCAGAACCGCACGGTCCAGCCGCTAAACAGACTCTGGCACGGTGGCTGGTCCAGGTGTTGGTGGACTCGGGCGGCAAAAGACGCCGCCCAAGGCCCACTCAACCAGATCTATCTCATCTTCGTGGGCCTACCATAGGGGGGTCCCCATAGAAGAGATTTGTCAGGCTGTGTCTTGGAAGAACCCGTCGTCCTTTTCCACGGTTTACTACAAAAACGTAAACCAACGACCAGGCGATAAGTTCTCCAGGGCTATTCTATGGAGATATATGGTGGTTGGGTATCAGGTGTTTTGGCGGACAATCAGAATTCCAACATGGTAAGAACCAGTGTTTCTATTCTTAACCACTGAACTTTCAGTTCAGGGTTTTTGTCTGTTCACGTAGTCTTTCTGTTTCCGGCCGTGAGGGGGGGGAAATAGTTTGACCTCGCGATTACCATGCTACCCACTCTCCCGATCCTTATCAGATGCTGGCCAATCTTGTACCTCCATCCGTCGGTTACTTGCTAGATCGATCTTTCAGATGTTGATGCAAGAAGTATCTTAATCAACATCGAACGGTAAGATCGACCGGTGTACTGAGTCTAGTCCCAAACAAAAATGTTTGGTAGACTCATAACCGTGCGATCTTACCTTTCCGATGTTGATTATCCGACCCCGCCGCCCTACAAGTTTGGCGAGTAGGGGCTGCCCAAGTCGGATAAGGGATGATTATCGTGTGTGACGTCACCGAATGGGTGAGTCCACTGGGGATCGGGGGTTTTGTTATTTATTCATTTATGTGGGACAAAAGGAATATTGGTTTTTTCCGCATCTCGGGATCGATGCAAGAAGTATCTTAATCAACATCGGAAAGGTAAGATCGCACCGGTTATGAGTCTACCAAACATTTTTGTTTGGGACTATTTTTATTGGCCCCTTGGTAATTGGAAATGGCCCTGGTTCCTCCAAATCTTGGTGAACCAGGGGCCACTTTTGTGACAAAGTGGCCCCTGGTTCAAGCTCTCTTATTTTCACCCTTGTAGACAACTGATTAAGAGAAACAAAGAGTGTAATAGTTAATTTAATTTGATTTGATTTTTTTTTTGTAGAATCACTCAAGGTGCTGGTAAAGAAGGTTTTGCTTTTGAATCGGACAACAACAACAAATCCCAAGCCATGCCATCCATTGAAGAAGATATCCACCCTCCAGAGGAGCCAAATGAACCTGCTCAGGAAGCTACAGAATTCAATGATCAGATGGATGGTGTGGAAGAGGAACAAGATGTCCATCTGGAAGATTTAGAATATGCTAATGAAGGTAGGTAAAAGATATGTATGTTTTGTCTCAAGCATCTTCAACATGGACTGTTCCATTTAAACTCCACACTACCCCTGTGGAAGATTTAGCAAAAGTCTTCCATGGAGGGAGTATGAGTTTCAAATAGAATAAACAACTGGGTAACTTCCATTTGAAATACTCACTCCAATTGTGGAAGATATAGGAGAAGCCATGATACTAATAGAGACTCCAACATTAATGTTTTTTGGCCGATGGCTTAGTCTTTTGGGGAAAAGTTGGTTTTGAGAACCCCTTACCCAAAGACCACCTATTTGGAAGCTGTGCCATCCAAAGATTTGACCCCAAAGTTGAGGGCTGAAGCACATCACTTTGTTCCATCCAAATTTGTTGTGAAAGTGATAATCATAGTAAGCTATCAAATTCTTTAACAAAAACGTAGTATATAAAAGGCGATTTACATGCTAAAAATGTCCATGTTTTCACTGAAAACAGTATCGATCTTTAACTTGACATTAATTGAAACTTATGGTGTATTTTATATTCTTCTTTTCACTTGTGTTATAATTACAATAGAACCAATCAGAAAACCACCAAGCAGAACATCATCTCGTCAAGTTATCCATACACCAAAAGCAGTCGGCATCAGCCTCACAGACGATCTTGTCCAGAAATCACCAAGTCCCCCTCGTGGCATCCGAGGCAACGGCATGGCACCATCACCACCAAATGGCAAACCTTCACCACTCAGGGGTGAATTCCAACCTCCAAGATCCCTCCCACCCATGACACCAGAAGAGAAGAGGGTGAGATTGATGGAGGAAGCCTTGGTACGATCACGCTCAATGACACCACCTGCATCTGCATGTAGTCATGACGATGGAGGAAGAGCTGGTCAAGAACTCTGTTATTTGTGCCACCAAAGAGCCTCAAGGAATATACCGGTGTCATTTGAGGCAGAAAGAAGGAGAAAGGAACAAGAGCAAGATCGTTTGATGCAGCAGTATCAGCACATGAAGGATACTGAAGCAATTATTAAGGAACAGGTAATTTATGATATAAACATTTATATTTTTCTGCAGTGGCGGGCGCCAGGAAATTTTTTTTCGGGGGCATTAGGGGCAAAGTGAATTTCAGGGGGGCAAAATCAAAAAATTACCGCAAAAAGTGGACATTTTCGTAATTTTGGGTTTTTCTGGGGGCAACAGGGGGAGGCAAGAGTTTTGACTGGGGGGCATCTGCCCCCCCGTGGCGCCGCCACTGTTTATCTGGCATTATCCTCTTCTGCTTCTCCTTGTTTATGTCTGATAGAAGTGCATCAATTTTCACAGCTCTTAAAAAGACCTTTTGCACTATCCACAAATAATCTACTATCTATGTTGAGGTGGTGGGCAGAAGGCTGTCAGCCTCTTTGTTGGCACATAATATACACCTCTTCTCGATTTGGCAGTGTGCGCCTCGGTGAGTTTGTGTCTCACATGTATTTGTCTCTAAGTTGGATGCTGGGGTGTGTTGTATCCAGGGCAGTAGCGGCACCTGGAATTTTTTTTTGGGGGGGGGGCAAAGTGAATTTCAGGGGGATCGTCAAATTTTCCCAAAATCGCCACAAAGAGTGGAAATTTACATAATTTTGAGGGGTTTGCCTCAAAAGTGGGGGAGGGGCAAACTGGGGGGGGGGGCAAGAAAAATATGGGGGGCAAAATCCGGCAAATCCCCCCCTGTATTGCCACCACTGATCCAGGGGCAGGAACTGTTTCTTCAATGTTTTACTTTGCTTCAATTGTTGTTTACTCCCCCCTTGCTGTTTCATCAGTGATTTAGTCTGTTTTAATAGTTACAGGCTATATCAATTGGTAATAATATTTCACTAAAGGATAAATAAGTGGTGTTTTGGGTTTTTTTTTCAAAATGCTTTATACGTCTGCTTCATCGTTGTTGGTTTATTTTATTTTTTTGTCTTTACAGGCTCAAAATTTTTCCAATAGACATCATAATCAGAAGATTGCAGCATTCAATCTAGGAGTTAGTGAAGCCATCAAAGGAAAGAAAAAAGAAAGGTCTACTGACTTCCATGTAAGTATTATTTGAAAATTACCATATGTTTCATATAAATCTGAAAGTTTTTTGAAAGCAATACCTACAAACAGTGTAACATGATCAATGTGCTCTGCAAAAAAAAGTAAAAATACACCAAATGACCACAGTAATTCAGTTAAAGAAAAAAACGGATGGATGCCAAAACTGTTTATCTTTGGCATTTTTCCTATTTTTAAAAATAAAGACAAAACTGAATCATTAATCAAGCATTTGCAAAAGGTTTGTGCAAAACCCAGGATTCAGCTGACTTAGCTGTTATGGTAAGGGTCTGAACAGAAATTTGATCAATTAATGGCAACAATTTCCATTTCTAATTTTTTGCAGAGGTCTTACGTGTTCCAAAATCGACCTTTGACACCACCGCGTCACATCAAACAGGAGGAATATTCCGACCAACTCGGTGATCAGGTTGAGGCGAAGACGACCGACAAGGTGAAGAGAACACGTGATAATGAGTTCCTAGAAAGACTTGAACAAGTCCAGCTAGCAGAAGAGTAAGTGTTTTGTGTTAGATTTGGCTAGTCCAGTTGGAATCCATACACCCCCTGTGGAAGATATGTTCTTAATCTCCCACACAGGGAGTGTAAATTTCAAATGAGATTTCCAGAATGGGTGACTTTATTTGAAATCTACACCCACTGTGTTGGCGATTTGTTAAGGTTATATCTTCCATGGGGGTGTATGGATTTCATCTGGAATACCCCTTGGAAGTGTCATTCAATGGGGGTATTAAGTCCAAACAACTATAATATGGGGCATATGCTATAGGCTCAACATGGGTCATATACCAGTCATCTGGTATAACAATGACGTACCCCTTGGTTTTTGTGTATGGATGGATATTCTTTTTTTTTAAATATTCTTATTTTTAAAGAAAAATAACCAATTTCTGTGTAATTGTAGGCAAATGTGTCACTCAAAGTCCCCATTTTGGAAGATTTATCATCCATGGGAGCAAAAAAGATAAATTCCTACTCCAATTTTGTCACCAAAAGACACAGGGATTTTGGCACCAAATGTCTATCAAAATATCATAAAATGAACACGTCTTCATTTTCACCAAAAGACCACTTTTCTCAACTTAAGTGTCAAAATGTTGCCTTTTGCAGCTCAAAAATCAAGTAACCATAACTTTTTAAAAACTATTAATTTTCAGTTGAAATGTATCTTAATATAGGCCTACTTCTTCAATTTTGTTTTGCCTTAAATATTACTTTTAATAAGTGGTTAGCAAGTTTTCTTTTGGTTTGTTTCTTATTTGAATTTCAATTTAGCATCTATTGCAAAGGTAAATCATTGTACTTTTCAATAAATGTAATTAAAAAATATTTATCTTTTCCTTTTTTTCTTAGACTGGCTGCACAGAGAGAACAGTATCTTAGAGATAAAGCATTGCATACAGAATCCTACCAAAGAGCCCTATCAGCACAGGTAAAGCATTGTATTATGAATTACTATAATATAGCCTTGCTTCGTCAAAATTGTGTTTTGTCATCACCATTGTAGTATCTCTTGAACTTATCCATTTTCATATCACATGTGTGAAAGTGCACCCAATTATTGCATGTTTGCATCTTGCATGTTTTTATATCATTTCTATGTGTAAACTGTAGTTCATACAGTGGTGACATCAAGATTTTTTTCTGGGGGAAAGGCAAATTGGGAGGGGGGGAATCCAAAAAATTTGCATTTTTGAACCCCAAAGTGGTAATTTTCATTGATTTCTTTTTTGACTGGGGGTGCAGGGGCAAAGCCGACATTGGGGAAAATACCCCCTCCCTTAATCCTTCTTGCCACGATTGTTCATATGATATTATCATCATTTATTTTTTTATTTTGATACCTTTGTTTCTTAAACAATGTGTTTAAATATGCTGCAACCAATGAGAAATAGAATTAAAGATAGGGAATTGTTTTAAAAAAGTGATATATCAGGTCTGTGTCAGTATCACATTGGTTTTAATGATTCTTGCATCGCATGGTCTAATTTGTTCAAATGTTTTTGAATTATTTAATGAAAGAAAACCAAAGCAAATTATAACAAAGGTATCAATGATCTTTCCATTGTATTCAATGTGTTATCGATATTTTTCGGATTAATCTATTATTTTCTTGCACATATTCTCTATACCTATTATTATAATAGTGTTGTTACCTTATCATTGCACTGTTTTCTTTTCTTTTTCTTTGTAATTGCCTGCACATGCACTAATATTACATTCATGCATAATGTGCACACATTTAACACCCACACCCACCCCCACACGCGCAAACAACCACCCACATACAAACACATAAAAATTACACTGTGCTCTTTTCTTTTCTTTGCAACTGCCTGCACATGCACTAATATTACATCCATGCACACCCCACACATATTTAACACACTCCCTAAAACATTCACACAAACACATGCAAATACACCCCCACACCCCAACACACCCCCTTCACATATGCTTGTATACTTGTGTAGATTCACATTAGAGATCATCTCTCCAAGCCGCACGATGAATATCAGGAGGAGCTTGGTGGTGCAGCATGTGGGGACTTTGCACCACGCATAACCATTTCCAGTCACAAACGACTTCTGGGACCACTTTCGCTGCCGGTCCCAAAAATTGTCCTTCCATTCTCCAAAATGGAGCCACTACGCCTTAAAATGCCTGATTCACGCACGGTAGAGTAGTTTGCACTAGTTTAGTTTGTAGAATATTGATGTTTTGTAAATTTGTATGCACTGTAGGACATTTGGGCTATACCAGAAATTTATATCCTCTCTATGTTAAAGGAGTTTGATAATTTCAGGAATTGCCCAGATGTGTTCATATGAAGTGGTGAACTTTGTGTTGGCCTTTGACTAAATGACAGGAAGATTGAGGGAAATTCTAGATATCATCAATTGTTTTAGGTTTAATTACCTAAAGGTGACAAAATAGATAAGAAAATATGAAGTATTAGCTCTAAAATAATTTTCAAAAGATTATGTTGAATTCAATTGTCAAAGACCAACATGGGCATAATTATTACTGTTTAATGTCTTTAGTTGAGCTCTCTTTAAATGTGTTTTTTGTTTTGTTTTTTGTTTTGTTTATTTTTTAGGAGTTTGTTTGTTTTCTTATTCAATAAAAACCTGGTATATAATAGCACAACAACTTGGTTTTCAGTTCTATCCAATATCCCAAAAGAATACTTCCAAACCTGTTTACGAAAAGACTGCATAATTGCATTCACATAACATTATTGATTACCCCCTCAGGCATTTTTCACAAACAAAAGAGAAACCTGTCGCTGGTTTCCTGATTATATTGTTAAAAAAGGAAAATGCTTTCTTTATTAATTTTTAATTTATATAATAAGAATTTTTGATTTCAATCGATGACAATTTCCTGTAAGCCATTGAATAGCGTAATAGTGGCACTTTGCTCTCATTGCTTTGTATGGTTGTGTGATGTTTGCTGGCATCCTTGTCCTTCACCATTACATGGGGCATATGTGACATGATCTGGTCCATGGAGGCCAAAAGAGGCATTTTTGAAAATTGACTTACTATGATGATTACCTTACATTAGGCTATCATATTAATTTAGGGAGGTCACACTTTAGCCTAATTTGTGTCGTCACAGCACAGAAATTTGACTCAGAGCCCGAAAGTGCTGATTTTGAATTGATCAGAATTACTGATTTTATTCATTCTAAAAGACTCTTCTTTCCTATTTCAACTCACCAATGTACAAACATGATAAATCTTGATTTTTACAGTCATGGAACGTTTTGAAATGTATTTTTTCTGCAATGGCATTTGACGCATTTTTGCTTCTGTTGTGTTTTGTTTGGTGAAATGTCATATCCGCAGAAAAATTCTAGTTTAGTTGTTGGGAAATCAAGTTACCCTACAGTGAGGAACATATGCAATGAATTTCTTGCATGCTTTTTCCTAATATTGAATACAATTGCTTTCCTGGGATATAACTTTCTCTTTTCTACAATAAATGGCTCAAAAGTTATAACAAATTCAAAATGGTACCTTTTTTGGTTGATTTCCCTATAAAAACGTGTGTGTTTTCTATGGGGAAAATCCTACCAAAATTGAAATTTTCATTTTGGTCATTTGGAAAATCAAGTTACCCTACAATGAGGAAAGTATGCAATCAATTTCTTAGGTGGTATTTCTAGATATTGAATAAAAATGCTTTCTTTGGATATAACTTTCTTTTTTCTATGGATACACCGTTCCGAAGTTATAACAAATTGAATATTGTGGTTTTTTATCAATTTGTCTGTAAAAACGTGTGTGTTTTCTATGGGGAATACTTTTCGACGGTCCTTGATTTTTGCCATTTTGCCCATTTTCCAGGTCTTTTATTTCAGAAACTGCACAATATATCATGCCTGTTATTATTTTAATTCTTTAATATTAATGGATTCAGTATAATTATACTGAATTTGGATCTTTGAAACTCATATTTAAGTTTTTATTCTATATCAAAGTTGCCACTTCGTTAAATTTGGGTGTTTTTCACCGATTTGGGCTGAAAATCGGCATTTTTGGGAATCTTAAAACTGTAATAACTTAAAAACGCTTTGACCGATTTTCACCATTTAAATTGCTATGAGTTTAGTTTTGTAAGCACTTTCAGAAAAGCTTTAAACCAAGGAGATAAAGCATTGATTACAAAATAGTGTGACCCCCCCCCCTAATATTATACTGAAAACACCAAAGGTCTACCATACTTGATTCTAATTTGTGAAGTTTTGTGATGTCTATTGTTTATGTATTTTATTGTTTGTTATTCCATATTTTGCCATTATTTCAATTCAATGTGAAAATGATAAGTGTTTGACTAAAAGAAAAGTTGTGAAATTGCAAGTGGTTTTTTTTTAATTTTTAGAGTCAGGTTTATGGTAACTTGTGGCCGAATCACAAATTTTTATTGTCAAATCAGTGCAGAGTATGTTAGATTGATTCAAAACATGTACATGAGAATCTTTTGAAACAATGTTGTTATTCATTTTTGCTTAGTTTTTTTATTTCTCGAACAAAACTCAATTCATTATTTTTCTTCTTTCACCTCAGGTTCGTTTTAAGCCACTCCCCCTCCCTGCTGCAGTATCTGACTCCAGCGAGCCCATATTTGGGAAATATGACGCATCTAACGAGCAATTAGCAGAAAAGCGCCCGTGCTATAGAAGTTTTAAAGAGCAACTGGCTGCAGTGGAGAATGCTAGGAAAGATAAGTTACTG
The DNA here is from genome assembly GCF_039555335.1 of Amphiura filiformis. NCBI lineage: Eukaryota > Metazoa > Echinodermata > Ophiuroidea > Amphilepidida > Amphiuridae > Amphiura > Amphiura filiformis. Next base: position 17,577,810 of record NC_092646.1, on the reverse strand, counting down.
CAGCATCTGAGACAACAACAAGAAGAGAGTTCAATATTGGACAAAACTAGGAGAGAGTAAGTTGATGATATAATTATACCCATGGGAGGCATGTGGCCCGCATCAATTGCAAAATTTAGAAAATCCCATAATTGAAAACGGCTTGTACCCCCCCCCCATCAGACCCGGTGCCCCTCCCCCAATCATGGTCAGTGTCCCCCATATGATGACCGATGCTATGCCACTGCAAAAGTCCCTGGCATTCTTGGTTGCAAAGTTAGGGGCTGTGCAATAATTATGAGCCCTGGGGTGAGGGTAAAATTGTGGGGGGCAAGACATTTGTGGAGAGCCGAAAGGGGGGGCAAGCGATTTTTGGCACCAATTCTTGGGGCGCCTTTTAATCAAAATGCTCTAAAAAGGCTTAGGAAAAACATAACGGAAATGCTTAAATATGCAAAGATTTTTTGGCAGGCAAAGAGGGGGAGGCAATTGATTTTTGGCAGGCCGAGGGGGGGCAAACTATTTTAGGAAATAATTATTGCACGGCCCCTTATGACCCTTTTTCATGTGCAGGTGTCAAATTCATTATTGCTGAATTTGTTCTGATGGGATTCAAATCTTGTCATAGTTTAATCAAGTTAAAATAATCGCAGTCATGATGAAGAAAATCAAATCTCTGTCATGTTTTCTTACTTTAGTTTTAAACTAATCAAAACCGGTACCTTTTTTGCTCAACAGGCTTATCGCAGACAGAGCTGCCAGATACGAAGATCACTTTGGTAATCGTAAATCACTTGAAGATGATTGGCAGAGGGCGGCATCACTCAAGCGCATACGAGAAAAAGACTATGAGCTACGTTCACAAACTCCCGGAGTCCTTCTCCACGAACAATGCGATAAATACAATCGATGTGGACAGTGCCAGAGACGAAAAGCTAATGGCGGGGAATCAAATATTTGGAGCGAAACAAGATATATACCTGGATCACGACTTATGGTATAACTTTTAAAAAAATTTAAAATATATTTTCTTGTAAAGTTTGGATGAAACACTTCTGTAACTTGTGAAAGTTTGGATTAAGGAAAAAGGACATTATACATATCAAGGTTTGTTATTAAGGCAGATAGAGCATGAATTTTATTTGTATAATTCTTGGGTGATACCTGTAAATTTCATGCATTTTACTTAACTTTTAAATCAGTATTTGAAATAGCAAATTAAATATCTGTACTTTTTTTCCCATTTCAAACTTAATCTTTCAGCTGACTTAACACATTTTCCAATAAGATAATCATAAATTTCCTTGATTTTTGTCACAAGGATTAAAACATACATGTATAGATTGGAAAAACTTTTTTGTCTTTCAGCAATCAACCCTTTCATTTGTAAGTATTGATTATCATAAGTACTTGCAAATTAAAACATTGTATTTCACTGATATTTATGCAATAATTACAGTATTTTGAAGACACATTCCGTATGTATTGACTATATGTAATCTTTCAGTCTTATGTTAGAAAACCAGACATGACACATGCTTATGAGTGCTTTTGTGAACTCAAGAAAAAGTGATAGCTGCATGCTTCAGAAAGATTAATTAACCACTTGATTTTGCATTATAAAGATATGCAGCAGCTTTTCTGTTTTCAGTCTCAAAAGATGTAAAAACAGTGTGCCATAAAGGTATATGTATAGTCCATTTGTGATGCAACAGTAAAAGGGGGAACTTTGCATGTGAAGTCGCTTTTGAGTATTTCTGCTTTGAAATCATTTTGCAAGCTTTAAAATGACACCTTATTTGATCAAGGCTTCATATTTTATAAGGTAAAAAGCATCCCAAATTCTTATTATTATCTTTATCTTGAAAAGCTGCAAAATCCCTCCATTTGACATGCTGTATCACATTTAATTAAAGAACTACTTAATATATCAGAAATTATATCAAGAAAGCTTCCAATATTCTTGTCTTCTGTAATAGACTTGTATGTCAAAACTTTGTTATAGTATATACTGTAAAAGTTTTTGTTTTGTTGATTTTTGATTTTTAGAAAATGACAAGTGCAAAAATAAACTTCCTCTTTTACAGTATTTATAAGAGTCAGTGAGGTGTGAAAAATTATCCCTTTTTATATGCATGTAGACCAACAGTACACTTTTCTAACTCTAAAATAATGATGATAACTTGATGAACACTATATACTTGTAATCATGTTATATGGAGAAAATGCAAACCTTGTAAAGATTATTTAGGAAATATCACTCTGAAAATACCTGTCAGTGTTGATTTTTTGTGTGTGAAAACAAACTGTTTAAAATAGCTGAAATAAAATAGTCTTCAAGATTATACAACATGCTTCAACCATAATGTTGATCAGCAATAACTGTAATCCTGGGGGTAAAACAATGTTTCAATTTCCAAATTAGAAGGGAAAATACAGTGGGTTTTACATCTTATCTGTACCAAAGCAATTTAAAAATGGAAGTGGTACCATTAAAATTTAAAATTAAGGATATGGCAAGTAATTGTTTTGAACTTCTTCTTGATTCAAGTTTAAATCTTCATTCCCAGAAAGTACCTTTTTTCTGTAATGGGTTGTTCCATGTGAACTTCATACACCCCTACAGAAGACATGATCTTATTCTCCCACACAGGGGGTGTAGATTTCAAATAGAGTCGCCCATTCAGGTAACCTCATTTGAAATTGACACAAGATTAAGGTCATGTCTTCCATGGGGGGTATGGATTTTAACTGGAATAGTGCAGGGGTTAAAATCTGAATGAATTCCACTGTGTTATTACACCTATGCAAATTATGCTGTTTTAAGAAATTAATTTTAAGTAATTTAAAATATTGGCTACATAAAGATTGTTTTTAAACATTGTCTTTCATCCATCAAGCAATTCATATGCTTTCTTTGCTGCACTACTATACTTATAAGGGTTAGAGCATGAAGACGCTATATATCTACAATAGCTGTCAAATTGTAAAATATAGAATGCAGAAATTGTTAAAATCTTTCAGAGCAGCTATTGCAGATGTCTTTCTGCACTAATCATGCGACATTGGGCTATTCCAGTTGCAACCCATACACCCCCTGTGGAAGACATGACCCTAATCTTACACACAGGGAGTGTGAATTTCAAAATGAGGGTTACCTGAATTGGTAACTCCCATTTGAAATCTACACCCTCTGGAAGATTGAAGGCCATGTCTCCCATCAGGGGTATGGACTTCAACTGGAAGGGTGCAGTTTGCTATCTTATTTCAAGATGTACTTTGCATTCCAAACTTGAGATATTGAGATCATGCCAAATAATTATACAGAATTTAAATTATGTACAATAATATTATAAACTTTACATGTACTTATTTTTTTTTCACAAATGATGCACACTATTTTCTATACAAAGTGAGGAGTGGGAAGTTCTGCTTAAAAGGAGTATTTTGTGATCCTCTTTTTACATCATTTTCAGTAGACATCCACGAAAAAAGCTTACTCCCAAAATTTCAGTTGATTCTGACTTTGCATGTGCAAATTAATCATCACACTACTCCATTATGACAGGCCACTGTATTGTATAAATATCTTAACCTTTTTTGAGAAAAGTGGGGGGGGGGTGTGGGTGAAGCTGTGGATCACAAAATGCCCTTTAAGTAATAAATATTTCATTTTTTAAATCTTTTTGTAATTTTATTATTATTAAATCTTTATTTACTACAACATTTTGTAAAGAGTCAAACACAACTGGAGCAATTTATAGTATAATGAAAAGTAGGATTCCTTAATTATAAAATTATTGTATTTTAAAAGCGTCCAACACATAATCATGCAGTACTATAATTGATTGACTACTCACATATACATGGATCATAATCTGTATAAAAGGAATATATCCCGACCCTAAACCTAACCTAATCCTAATCCTTAACATAACTCTAACCTAATTCTTACACTGACCCCATCTTAACCTTAACCTACTCCCTATTCAGAAAAATACAGAACTAATTTTTTGGGATTAAAAAAATATTATCCAGTTTTGCCAAATGAAACATAGCTAAATCCTACCAGTCCTAACTGGCAATAAAAGTCAAATTTTAATATTTGGTCAATTTCTTGAAAAAAGAGCCAAAAACATGCATTTTTGGCATATTATAATCAGATAATTATCTGATTGGTTATCAGAATGAAGCATGTCTTTTCCAAAAATTAGACTGCATAAACTGAAATTAGTCTTGATACAAGTCTTTGCGAAAAACACCCTAAAACGCATGTTTTTGGCCCTTATTTCCAAAAATTGACCAAATATTAAAATTTGACTTTTATTGTCAGTTAGGACTAACTAAAGGATTAGGATTTAGCTATGTTTCATTTTTAATCCAAAAAATCGGTTCTGTATTTTTCTGGAATAAGGAGTAATCACCCTTATCACAAACTGGCTGTGTCCATATGTTGTTATCTCCCATAAGCATGAAAAATATCCTGAATCAAATTCAAATTCATTTAGGTTTCCCAATAGATTCAATCTGTAACTTACAAATTTGCTCAAGTTTTTGTAAAAATGTAAATTTTGCATTACTTCCAAACTTATTAATTAGCACTGTCAACAACTCAATTATTGGTTTATTTGCTGTTTTATCCACCTGTATTTCAATTGTACAGATACATACAAATAGAATAAAATACTATGCACTTTGAAATTATGATTGTGTGTAATTTTTCATTATTGTCATTCCCATTTTTAGTGCTGAGCATGTATTTGTGGCATTATAGTCAGTGTGGGGCAAAGATCTAAACGCCTTTGCTTTTAACTCGACTCGAAAAACGGTATATCGCAGACTGGTCAAAATATTTTTTCCGTATATGGGTGTCCCTGAAAGTACTGTATCGTCGGAAACTTTAATTGTTTGGGTATTTTAACATCACAACTAAACAACTAAATAACTGATGTGGTTGAGGAATAAATCAGCTCTTACATACTTTTTGAATTTTGACAATTGACCACACTGTTCGTGAAATATAAGAATTTTACGAAACTCCCTCAATTTCAAACCTTTCCACGAATTCAAATACCTGTCGACGATCTGCATTTGGAGTGCTAATCACTGCGCATAATTAGCGCATGAGGCGTCTATTGTCATTGACAGATATTTGACTCTGTGGAACAGGCTGAAAATGAGGTAGTTTCGTAAAATTCTTTTATTTCAAAAAACGGGGCGGTCAATTGTCAAAATTCAAAAGTATGTCATGGTGAATATATTCCTCAACGACTTCAGCTATTTAGTTATGTCTGGTTTATGCGTTAAAATGCTCAAAAAATAATTCAGTTTCCGACGATACAGTTCTTTCAAGGACACCCTGTATGCACTTGTTATTCTTATTATTTCACCAGTATGGAACACTGTCGACCTGCTTTATATGTCCACCTCACTTACTCCATTTGTTTGACATCTTGTCCTCACCCATGTGCTGTTGGCCACCGTGATTCTTAGATCGTTTATTTTTGACCATTTTTGTCAAATCGTATCCAGTAGGAGGTTGTCTCCCCCTTTTCCCCCTCTAAAAATCGTGGTTGCGACACTGGGTTAAGAATGCATTTTTACCCACTCCCACCCAAAATAATATCCCTTATTTAAGTAGACAATGTCGCCCAAATGAAACTCCCAAAGATCTGGCCAAAAGATTCACGTAGGCCGAATACGTCAACCAAGGAATATCATAGTCTCTTCCAAAGACTCATAAGAAGACGTTATCTAATGACCATAATCACTCACCAAATGCTCACCTGCCCAGTTTATTATACATTCGTATCGAAACTCAAAATGGAGATGTATGAAGGGCTCAATAGACCCCATTGTTCTACTCCTAGTAATGACTCTTTTTTCGTTTTTCTCTCACCAAAAGACCCCTTTTCCGCTGAACGAGATAAATCGATATTTAATACATTGATCTTCAGTACCGTACACAGCACTATTGGAGAAAAAAATTGCGCCATCAAATAAATTAAGCTATCTTCAGTAGATAGTTAAAACACGAATTCCACCGTTTTAGGCCATCCAATGAAATCAGGAATTTGAGGCCAGATCGTCAATGATTGTGTGAATGGGCTTATCCTCCGCAGCTATAATTCCTATCCAAAGTTTCAACGTTACGCTTTTGCGAGGATCACTGTGCTAGTACTGTGAACCTTATGGGCTATAATATTTTTTATTTGATTTAGAACATTATAGGCCTTCAAACACACGTCTGGAAACACACATACTTTGCTATATATCCTGACGTTCATTATAATATTTGGAGCTCTACAATTCATATAAAGTTATTGTTATCTCGCAAATGATGCTTTAGTCGCAGAAAAGAGTTACAACCGATCATTGCATTTTCTTGCATGTCTTGGGTTAAAACAAAACTTCGTTAAAGATCCTTGTGACTTCTACAGCCTACTGGTACATGTTAAAGATTCCTGTACTATGGCCTACTAGCACTGGCGGTTGGAATTGATGCAACTGGCCGGGTTTTCTTCAGCTTCACAAAACATCCACAAAAGGCTTCCTTGAAAGCGTCCCGATAAAACGAACTGATTAGGTTGTATACAAACGGATTGAGAGAGGAATTCAGGTACAACATGCATCGCCCGAAAACCAACATAATTCCGTAGGTTTCCTCTGATTTATAGATCCGTTTACTGAAGATCCCCGATATAATGTTGTTCAGAGTATTCGTTCGGATCCAAACTTGACAGATGAAGAATATGGTACCATTGATAACCAACATACGAGCTACTTGAGTGCGTACTCGAGCGGCTTCAACCTGCAAATGCTTTTGTAGGCCTACTTCGTCTCCCTCTCCGTCTTTTTTCGTCAACATTTCGCGATGGCCAAGACTGTACAGGATTCTAGCGAACATATACCCATTCCAAATCAATGCAATAAAGAATGGAATAGTCTCCGTCAAGTCACTTATTATATTCACTTTCTCGCTGATGGTGACACAGAATTCATTTTTTTTGAGGCCAGCCGATGAAATCGGGAACTTGAGGCCAGATTGTGCAATACTGAACGAGTTTACTGTATTTGAGCGTGCGAATGGCGCTCAAAATGCACGCAATGATCCATGTGATGCTAATGAGTTTCTTCGTGCGACCTTTGCTCGCAATTGCACGATGTTGCAACGGGTAACAAATACCATAGTACCGTTCAAGAGTCACTAAGCTCACAAGTCCAAGAGAAGCGTAGTACATTGCATTTGCTATACCAAAAGATAGGGAACAACCGATGAAAGTGCCATACGGTACGTCATGTCGAACTGGAGAATCGTAAAAGGCGTAAAGATACGTACTTATTGATGTTACAATAAAACCAACATCAGCAAAAGCTAAGTTTGCCAAGTAATAGTTAGTAATGGTATGAAGTCGTGGTATTTTTGCCACTACGTATAAGAAGGCACCGTTCCCAAGAGTGCCGATAATAAGAGCTATTGGCAAGCCGATGGTAAAGATTCGAACCTCAGTGGTGGAGTACATCCAAGTGTACGCATACCAAACCAAACTGGTCAGGTTGGAGTGGAACCGGGGATCATTACATCCTTCTGGAAATGTTGTTAAGTATTCCATATTAGTGTTTTTTTGAGAGCAAAAGACTTGCGTTTTCTCATATAAACACTTGTCGCATAAACACTGACTTTTGATGATAAAATTTTAAGAGCTATTAATGGTTTATATTCGATTCATTTCACAGTAGAAATTAGACTCGCTAATGACTAACGACTTGTGGTTAACCAATAAAGCACACTGTTCTTGCAAGGCAATGAGAAACAATCCACCTCATTGGTCAAAAGTCAAACGCTCATAGCTATCATCTGACGTTTAATCCAGACGTAAAGACGTATTCTGCATTAATTGCAGTCAGTTGTAAAAGCATCAAGGCGTACTTATCATCGTTCAGGAATTAATCGTCAATAAATTATAAGAGTATCATAATTATAAGCTTAATGGAATTTGAGCAGTGATGCGCAAAGTAACAAATCTTTAAGGTGGGTGGAAGGGGAGCATCATGCAGTGTTTGCATATTCAGACAAATAAAACTGACACACACTAAGAACTGTATATCATGTACACCAGGCACAAAAAGAAACTCGTCAGTTATAGTCATCCTTGCTGTTCAACAACCTGATAATTTTGGATTATTCTGAAAAATACATTTTGTTAATTGTAGTTTGTTTTCTCATTTGACACCTTGTTTGTGAAAATCGAGCAAGAATTGGCCAAGATATGCGCCTCCAAACCCTCAAATCAAAAATTAAAAATGGGCAATTTTAACAATTCAATGATTGTCAATTGTGGCTATTACATTGTGTGCTTTATTGATTGACCCGTGGTGCTTGTGTACAATACAACCATGCGTTACCATTGAAAATCGCTGAAATTGCAACTTTTGATTTTGGGGTTTTAGGGTTTGTAGGCACATTAGAGTTTCACGAACAGGGTGTCAAATGAGAAAACAAAGTCCAATTGTGATCCGATCAAGCAAAATCAGTCGGAACTCGGAAATATTAAATTTTCAGTTTCTTATAGGATAGTAAAACACATTTACAAAGCTGGATTTGGCAGAAAACCTATTGAAATTGAACAACCAGTTCCAAAGATATGAGCAATTAAAGAGTTTCCAAAACAAAAGGAAACAAAAGAAAATATTTACTTTGTTTGGCTATATCTCAAAATCAATATTTCCGAGTTCCGAGTGATTTTGCTTGATCGCATCACAATTAACAAAATGTGTATTTCAAAATAATCCAACATTATCAGGTTTTTGATTTGATTTATTTATTACACATAGCAAGGATGAATATAACTGACGAGTTTATTTTTGTGCCTGCCTGGTGTATGGGCTCTATAAAGGAGATACAGGCTTGATATGGGTGTAGTATTTTCGCTACATGTGCATGATCTTTCTTAGGAGTAGAAAACGCCCACAACTTTCGTTTTGATGTATTATTGGCCTTAACTCAAGAACCACAAGACTGATGCTGGAAATACTCATTTCCTATCTCAATCCATTAACAAGAAGTACAATGCATTTTTTGTTTGTTAAATGGCTAAAACTGAAAAAAATATGGCTCTTGGCATCGCATTTGCCCCATAATATCAACATGACTCATCATATTGTGTATTCTTTTCCTTATAAGCTTTTAGGTCGTCAAAATCGTCAATTATTACGTAAAATGCAATATGTAAATCAATTTTGTTGTTACCTATGAAGTAAAATCTATCATAACGATTATGTTTTAAAGAAGCAATTACTGCAATTTAGGATTAATTAATGAGGTCACGTTTTACGTGTTTTTAAGTGAAATCACGCTGTATAATAACGATTAAACAAATTAAGGGAAGGGGTATGAACGTTTGGTTTTTTTATTGTGGGACATCAGAGCACATCAGACATATCGAATTGCATTCTGAATACGAAGAATGTCCTTCTGATATCAAATAATTTTGATTTTTGAAATTCGCAATGTAATACACATTTTATGGCAAATCATTAAAATTGATATTTTTGATATTTAACAGTACTCGAAGTAAACTTTATAAATCTGATGATTTATACTTAAAGTGTATGTAGGTGGGATGGAAAGCTGACGATCAATTGAAAATTTTGACCTTTCGTATTGAAGATATGGATTTTTTTCCCAAAAAAAAAAAAAAAAATAGATCTTTGGGGAAAAATCCATATCTTCAATATGAAAGGTCAAAATTTTCAATTGATCGTCGGCTTTTCCTCCCAGCTACATACACTTTGAGAATATATCATTAGATTTAAAATGTACTTCGAGGACTGTAATATATCAAAAATTTGAAAAATATCAAATTTTAATAATTTGTCATAAAATTTGTATTATATCGTGTATTTCAAAAATTAAAATTATTTGATATCAGAAAGACATGCTTCGTATTCAGAATGCAATTCGATACGTCTGAGGTGCTCTCATGTCCCACAAAAATACTGTCGAAACGCTCAAAACGCTCATTCCAGATCCCTTAATATTTTCAATTATTATACCAAATGACAGTGGTCATATTAATTAACGAACATAACGTATGAATAATTAATGAAGTCACGTTTTACACGTTTTTAAGTACAATCATGTTGTATGATAACAAATTGATAATTAATTTCAATTATTTTACGAAATGACAAGTGGCCATAATGATAACGATTAAATGTATTTTGGAAGTTGTATAGGTATACAGTATAATGCTACAGTTTTGGGGTACCTTTTGCAGCAATTTTGGTATACCAATGGGTGGGTTTTCAATGAAGACCAATGCCTCCAATTGGGCGCGTTTGGGCAAAAGTGCCCTTAAAGGCACTCGTTTTGGGCAGATTTGGCTGCTATTTGGGCGTTTTCATGAAAAAAGTGTAAAATGATGGGTTGCAAAAACAAAACTTTCTAAGTATTAAGCAGGTTAAGAAAGGCACCTTCCAAAAGTCTGCGGAATAATGATCCTTCAGACAAACTGCCTGTTCTGGTATAAATGTTGATATCTTCCATAATTATGAAAAATGCCCTTAATCAAAGTCAACTTCATTTAGGTTTCCAATGATCTGTAAATCACAAATATGTTCAAGTTTTTGTACAAATTTAATCATTTATTCCCAACAAACACATAACGTTTTACAGAAAAAGTTGAAATGTTGTGTTAGCATATATAAAGGGTGTAAAAACACGCTTTAATAGCATCCATAAAACAACTAGGGAGGTTTTTGAAAAAGAACTTCGCCCACTAGTGAGACGAAAAAAATCGTTGCACACTAGTGAGATAAAAAAAAAAAGATGAGTAAATAAAAATGTGTTACCAACCCAACTCTGTATAAAGGTATACATTAAAATTGAAAAAGACAACTTCGCTGGAGATGTATAGATACATATGATTCGTTACCAGTACTTATGGGAAAGACACAAGTGTCACCGCACTGACTGGCTGCCACTTCAAGAACGCCACAGAAGAAATAGAATCTCCTGCTTTCACAATATCCTGAATGGCATTATGGACATTTACTACACCAAATACATCCCCCAAAGACAGAACGGACCAGAAGAGGACACGACAACCAATACCAAATTTACCAGGCCAACACCGACACTTTCATTAATTCATTTTTCCCACGGACGACCAGATTGGAACAACCGGGGGAACAACTTGCCTGCATCCACCATTACTCATCAAAAAACGGCAGCTTTGAGTCTGCTCTACCTGTTGTGACGTAGGACCCCGACTCCAATCATCACACTCCCAGTTAAAACTTCTTCTTGGAGTATTTGGAGGTATAGCATCCAAGATCCAAGTGCATATTGAAAAATTGAAAAAGAAAAGACAACTACGCTGGAGATGTAGATACAAGTGTATAGATAGGGTAAAGGGATATTACATGGACCCCGGCCATTGTTCTACTTTCGGCAATGAAACCCCCTTTTTTTTCGTTTTACTCTCACAAAAATATCCTCTTCTGCTGAACGAGATAAATCAATATTTTATAACTTGATCTTCAGTAGATAGCACTGGGGACAAAAATTACACCATCAATTTAAGCTATAATAATAAAAAACACGAATTCCACCTTTTGAGGTCATCTAATGCAATCGGGAATTTGAGGCCAGATCCCGGGTGGCCAGATCTTGCCCCGGGATCGTGCAAGATTGTCAAAAAGTTTGAACACCGGAATGAGCTTATCTTTCGCAGCTATTCCTAGGTAAAGTTTCAAGTTAATATCATCTCGCCAAATGATGCTTTAGTCAGAGAAAAGAGTTCTTGTATGTCTTGGTTGAAAACAAAGATTCTTGTGTCTACTACAGCCTACTGGTTCTACATGTTGAAGATTCCTGAACTACAGCCTACTAGTGCCTTCAGCTGGAATTGATGCAGCTGGTCGGATTTTCTTCGGCTTCACAAAGCATCCACAAAAGGCTTCTTTGAATGCGTCTCGATAAAACGAACTGATCAGGTTATATACAAACGGATTGAGAGAGGAATTCAGGTACAACATACATCGCCCGAAAACCAACATAATTCCGTAGGTTTCCTCTGATTTATAGATCCGTTTACCGAAGATCCCGGATATAATATTGTTCAGAGTATTTGTTCGGATCCATACTTGACAAATGAAAAATAAGGTACCATTGATAACCCAGCAAACACAAAACGTTTTCGACATCATTCGCAAAAGGTTATAAAAGGTTGTCAGAAAACGTTTAAATGTCGGGTTATATAAAGGGTATATTAAGAGTATAAAACGTTTTCATAACCTTTAAAAACATTTTGTGATAATCTACTGCTCAGCAAACAAAAATGTTTTACAGAAAACGTTTAAATGTCGGGTTATATAAAGGGTATAAAAACGTTTTAATAACATTCCAAAAACATTCTTGAAAACTTGATACAAAACATTCTAAACAAAATGTTATTTTGGGGTTGAAAAAATATTTTGCGAAAAACGTTTACCCAAAATATTTTCAATAACGTTTTAAAAACGTTTTCATGACCTTTATATAACCCGACATTTAAATGTTATTAAAAGGTTTTGAAAAAACATTTTAAGAACATTTCTGTGTTTGCGGGGTTCAAATATTTTAACATAATGTTATTTAAGTATTGACACAATATTTGGCAAAATGTTTGCAAAAATAGTTTACAATAACATTTTTTGAAAACATTTAAAAATATTGTTGTAGTGTGTTTTCATACAAAACGTTTTAAAACGTTATCATGACCTTTATATAACCCGACATTTTAATGTTATTAAAACGTTTTTACCTAAACCAAAAGCCAAAATATAACTTATTTAAAACGTTTTTAAAACGTTTTTGTGTTTGCTGGGAACCAACATACGAGCTACTTGAGTGCGTACCCGAGCGGCTTGAACCTGCAACTGCTTTTGTGCTTCGTCTTCCTCTCCGTCTTTTTTCGTCAACATTTCGCGATGGCCAAGACTGTACAGGATTCTAGCGAACATATACCCATTCCAAATCAGTGCAACAAAGAATGGGATAGTCTCTGTCAAGTCACTTATTATATTCACTTTCTTGCTGATGGTGACACAGAATTCATTTTTTTGAGGCCATCCGATGAAATCGGGAACTTGAGGCCAGATTGTGCAATACCGAATGAGTTTACTGTATTTGAGCGTGCGAATGGCGCTCAAAATGCACACAATGATCCATGTGATGCCTATGAGCTTCTTCGTGCGACCTTTGCTCGCAATTGCACGATGCTGCAACGGGTAACAAATCCCATAGTACCGTTCAAGAGTCACTAAGCTCACAAGTCCAAGAGAAGCGTAGTACATTGCATTTGCTATACCAAAAGATAAGGAACAACCAATGAAATTGCCATACGGTACGTCATGTCGAACTGGAGAATCGTAAAAGGCGTAAAGATAGGTACTTATTGATGTAACAATAAAACCAACATCAGCAAAAGCTAAGTTTGCTAAGTAATAGTTAGTAATGGTATGAAGTCGTGGTATTTTTGCCACTACATATAAGAAGGCACCGTTCCCAAGAGTGCCGATAATAAGAGCTATAGGCAAGCCAATGGTAAAGATTCGAACCTCAGTGGTGGAGTACATCCAAGTGTACGCATACCAAACCAAACTAGTCAGGTTGGAGTGGAACCGGGGATCATCACATCCTTCTGGAAATGTTGTTAAATATTCCATATTTGTGGTGTTTTTTTGAGAAAAAGATTTGCGTTTTCTCACATAAACATTTGTCGCTAAATGGACTGACTTTTGATGATAAAATTTTAAGAGCTATCAATGGTTTATATTCGATTCATTTCACGGTAGAAATTAGACTCCAGTCGCTAATGACTAACGACTTGTGGTTAACCAATAAAGCAGACTGTTCTTGCATGGCAATGAGAAACAATCCACCTCATTGGTCAAAAGTCAAACGCTCATAGCTATCATGTGACGTTTAATCCAGACGTAAATACGTATTCTGCATTAATTGCAGTCGGTTTTAAAAACATCAAGGCGTACTTCGTTCAGGAAATAATCGTTAATAAATGTTAAGAGTATCATAATTATAAGCTTAATGGTATTTGAGCAGTGATGCGCAAAGTAACAAATCTTTAAAGCGGGTCGAAGGGAAGCATCATGCAGTGTTCTTGCAATACAATAAAGCTGACACACAATAAGAACTGTATACCAGGCACAAAAGAAACTCGTCAGTAATAGTCATCCTTCCTGTTCAACAACCTGATAATTTTGGATTATTCTGAAAAATACATTTTGTTAATTGTAGTTTGTTTTCTCATTTGACACCCTGTTCGTGAAAATTTAGCAGGAATTGACCAAGACATGCGCCTCCAAACCCTCAAATCCCAAATTAAAAAGTGGCAATTTTAACATTCAATTGTGCCTATTACATTGTGTGCTTTATTGATTGACCCGTGGTGCTTGTGTGCAATACAACCATACGTTACCATTGAAAATCGTTGAAATTGCAACTTTTGATTTTGGGGTTTTGTAGGCACATATCTTGGTCAATTCTAGTTCGATTTTCACGGACAGGGCGTCAAGTGAGAAAGCAAAGTCCAATTAACAAAATGTGTATTTCAGAATAATCCAACAGTATCAGGTTGTTTCTTTTATTTTATTTATTTATTACACATAGCAAGGATGACTATAACTGACGAGTTTATTTTTGTGCCTGGTGTATATGGGCTCTATAAAAGAGGTCCAGGTTTCATATGGGCAAAGATTATCAAGGGTGTAGTATTTCCGCCACATGTACATGATCTTTCTTAGGAGGGGGAAACGCCCAAAACATTCGTTTTGATGTATTATTATCCTTAACTCAAGAACCGCAAGACTGATTGAAATACAAATATGATTATTGGCCTCTTTAACTCATTTCATATCATATATCAATCCATTAATAAGAAGTGCAATGCAAATTTTTTGTTAAATGGCTAAAAATGAAAAAATATGGCTCTTGCCATCTCATTCGCGCCATATACATGTATCAATACGTCTCATGACTATCATATTGTGTAGTATTTTCATTATGAGCTTTTAAGTCGTCAATAATTACGTAAAATGCAATATGTGAATCAATTTTGTCGTTGTAAAAGACGTTCGTACTTATGAAGTAAAATCTATCATAACGATTAGCCAATGTTTTAAAGAAACAATTACTGCAATTAATGCAATTGATTGATTAATTAATGAGGTCTTGTTTTACGTGTTTTTAAGTAAAATCACGCTGTATAATAACGATTAATAACAAATTGATATTTTCAATAATTTTACCAAATGACAAGTGGTCATAATTATTAATACAACGAACATAACGTAAGAATAATCAATGAATTTACGTTTTACACGTTTTTGAGTAAAATCACGCTGTATGATAACCATTAAAAAACAAATTGATTATTAGTTTAAATCATTTTACGAAATGACAAGTGGCCATAATGATAACGATCACTTTGTTATGCCCTTAATGTATTTTTGAAGTTGTAAATGTTATTAAAACGCTTTGATTAAACGTTTTAAGAAAATTTGTGTGTTTGCTTGATTACTTTCAAACTTGTACTAATTAGCACCGTCAACAACTCAAATATTATTTGGTGTTTGGTGGTTTTTTTCGCACTTTGTTGCTATTTTATCCACCTATAATTGTACAGATACATGACAATAAAATAAAATACTTTGCACTTTGAAATTATGACTGTGTGTAATTTTGTCGTTCCCATATATATAGCCTTTCCCATATATGATCAAATAAGAACTTCTCGGATCATGTATTTGTGGCGTTCAGTTGTGGGGCAAAAATCTAAACCTTTTTTTGCTTTTACTAAACGGTACATATCAGGCTGGTCAGAATATTTGTTTCCGTATAATTATGCTCATGTAATTCTTATGATTTCACCCAATATGAAACACTGTCGACCTGCTTTATAAGCTTTTATATATCCGCCTCACTACTCCCTTTGTGTGACATCTTGTCTTCACCCATGGGATGTTGGCCACCATGACTTTAGATCCTTTATATTGACCATTTTTGTCAAATCATGCCCCTCGAAAGTTTCCACTCCCCTCTTTTTCCCTCTAAAAATCCTGGTTGCGACACTGGGTTAAGAATGCATTTTTTACCCACTCTCACCCAAATGTCCCCTATTTATTTTTTTCACCCAAAAGAAACACTCAAAGACCCAACACTTTGTACGCAGTTCTGGTCAAAAGACTCACGTAGGCCAAATACGATATTAAAAATAATGATATGCTATTACATCGGTCAACCAAAGAATATCAAATACACTGTCTCTCCCAAAGACGTTATCTAAAGACCTTTCACTCACCAAATGCTCACCTGCTCTGCTTTATTAGGGACGCACCAATAGATATTATCGGGGACTAGGGAGTTTTTTGAAAGAAAAAAACTTCGCCCACTAGTGAGACGAAAACAACACCTTTGCCCACTAGTGAGATAAAAAAAAAAGATGAGTAAATAAAAATGTGTTACCGACCCAACTCTGTATAAAGGTATACATTAAAATTGAAAAAGACAACTTCACCGGAGATGCTGATACAAGTGCATAGATAGATGTGTGAAGGGGATATTCCATGGACTCCATTGTTCTACTCACGGCAATGACACCCCCTTTTTAAGACCCCTTTTCTGCGGGCTTTGCTGCTGAACGAGATAAGTCGATATTTTATAACTTTATCTTCAGTAGATAGCGATGGGGACAAAAATTACACCATCTGTTTAAGCTATAATATAAATAAAAACACGAATTTCACCTTTTGAGGTCATCAAATGCAATCGGGAATTTGAGACCAGATCGTGCAAGATCGTTTGAACACGCGAATGGACTTATCTTTCGCAGCTATTCCTAGGTAAAGTTTCAAAATGACGCTTTTGCGAGGATCACTGTACCTCGTATGACCTATAATTTGCATTTGTTTATTTGATATCTAGAAGCTCCCGATCTTTGCTACATATCCATCCTGACGTTCATATTGTCAAAGATTCTTGTGTCTACTACAGCCTACTGGTACTACATTTTGAAGATTCCTGAACTACAGCCTACTAGTGCCTTCAGCTGGAATTGATGCAACTGGCCGGGTTTTCTTCTGCTTCACAAAACATCCACAAAAGGCTTCCTTGAAAGCGTCCCGATAAAACGAATTGATCAGGTTGTATACAAACGGATTGAGAGAGGAATTCAGGTACAACATACATCGCCCGAAAACCAACATAATTCCGTAGGTTTCCTCTGATTTATAGATCCGTTTACCGAAGATCCCGGATATTATATTGGTCAGAGTATTTGTTCGAATCCATACTTGACAAATGAAGAATAAGGTACCATTGATAACCAACATACGAGCTACTTGAGTGCGTACTCGAGTGGCTTGAACCTGCAACTGCTTTTGTACTTCGTTTTCCTCTCCATCTTTTTTCGTCAACATTTCGCGTTGGCCAACAGAATTCTAGCGAACATATGCCCATTCCAAATCAATGCAATAAAGAATAGGATTGTTTCCGTCAAGTCACTTATCATATTCACTTTCTCGCTGATGGAGACACAGAATTCATTTTTTTGAGGCCATCCGATGAAATCGGGAACTTGAGGCCGGATTGTGCAATACCGAACGAGTTTACTGTATTTGAGCGTGCGAATGGCCACCACTCTGCCTAGCTATTATAGTTATGTACAATACTGTATGAGTTTCTTATGAGTGCATGTCCATCTTAATAATAACGGTTCGTACTTTTCATAAACTACTTTTATCATAACTTTCGTGACCGAGGATATCTTGCAACTACGTGAAGCTCGTCTGGCAAATTCTTAATGAATAAATGAGTAAGTCGTACTTGATTGGTCAGTTTTACCTCCGAGTAATGAAAAACTCTAACATGATTGGTCAATTTGGCTCCACGGAGCAAAAAGTCAGCTACGCGTATAGCAGCTCCACGTTTATGGCAAGCCAAGGGGGCCAAAAGCGTGGAACAGCTACGCGTAGCTTCTTTCTCGTTACGAGCAGCTGTTTGACCAATCAACATAGTCAAATTTAATCACGTGGTTGGGTCGTTAGCTGCGCGTAGGTATCCTCTTTCACAATTATTATCTTGTAATTAATTTACGGAATTAGCATAGATAACGAACGGGTAAAGGAGGCCAAATCACAGCACGTGTCAAGAGAACATGTTGCTAATGCCTGGCTAAAATGACACAAAGCTAATATTTAGTGTTTCCAAGTTTACACCGTGTTTAATAGCAAGTAACTTTATACTCGGGCTGTATTAGCGGTGCAGGGGATATGAAGGTCAAACAACAACTACTACTGATGTAAAGCGCTGTGTAAAGATATTGCAGGGAAAGCGATATCACATGCCACTGTGTAAATATGGAGAGAGTAAAATGGGTCATCATTTTTTTTTTCGGAACGAGGGGGTTCCTAAATTTACAAAAAGTCGGCGTCAATAAATTGCGGCCCTCACTATTTCGGCATCAAAATGTTATGACCCCCCGACTCCCACCACCGATACACCTTACCCCTAGACAGGTTAAATTGTATTGAAATCAGTCTTTTTGAATACAATAAACACACTATCTGTAGTCATCTTGTGACTCCCTACATTTTGTCATCATCAACCCCCTCCCCCTTATTTTTTTTTCCAAAAAAGTATGACCCCCTATATTTGGGATCCCCTTCCGAAGAAAAATGATAGCCCCTAAATATAGAACAATCATCATTCTGTTCAGATATTACTTTAATAGCACCTATACCATTTTTTGCTGATATACTACAGATATTTTCATTTACAAAAATTAACAACGTAATATTTGTGAGAGAGGATGTTTACATCAGCTCCACGTGTTTAAAATCGCGAATCTGATTGGTTAATAAGCTGCACGTAACGAGAAAGAAGCTGCGCGTAGCTAGTCCCACGTTCTGAGCCGCTTAGCTTGTCATACACGTTGTGGCTGTTGCGGCCTACCATATCAGTATCCCATATGATATTTCTATTGCAAGAAAATTTTATTAGTTGTCAGGTAAATCACAGGTTTTATTTTAAATGCACTAACTGGAAAAAAAATGCACTAATTAGTGAGGACCGGTATTTTGCTGTGGATATGTTTAACTGCAATTTTGCGGTAAAAAATTGGAAATCCTGGGTAAAAATTTTAATATATTCAACTCTTTGAGAAAATAAGTATAATAAAGGAATCATGTAAAACCCAGGTGCAATACAATGTATATTATTGACACACTATCACTTTCTTTATCTACGTCAATAATAGAATAATCGATTTCAACCGAATTGAATACAATGCTCCATTTTGAGTTTGTAGTTGACTACTGAGCGACATAAGCGATCGATTGCTAGCCAATCAGATAGAATTCCTTTTCTTGCGTTCGGTGAAATACCACTCGCCCGTCGCTCACCAACGGAGTATTAAATTTCTATTTATCGTATAGGGTGTCGACGCTGTGTACCGTTCAAGAGTCACTAAGCTCACAAGTCCAAGAGAAGCGTAGTACATTGCATTTGCTATACCAAACGATAGGGAACAACCGATGAAAATGCCATACGGTACGTCATGTCGAATCATAAAAGGCGTAAAGATACGTACTTATTGATGTTACAATAAAACCAACATCAGCAAAGGCTAAGTTTGCCAAGTAATAGTTAGTAATGGTATGAAGTCGTGGTATTTTTGCCACTGCGTATAAGAATGCACCGTTCCCAAGAGTGCCGATGATAAGAACTATGGGCAAACCGATGGTAAAGATTCGAACCTCAGCGGTGGAGTACATCCAAGTGTATGCATACCAAACCAAATTGGTCAGGTTGGAGTGGAACTGGGGATCATCACATCCTTTTGGAAATGTTAAGTATTCCATATTTTGTGCAAGTTCTGAGAGAAAAAGATTAACGTTTTACTCACATAAAATCCTGTCGTTATATAGTACGACTGACCTTTGATGATGAAATATTTAAGAACTATTATTAATTACCCCGATTCATTTTATGGTAGAACGATTGATAACAAACTTGGAGTTATTTTACTAAATGCTACTTGTGTGGGTGTGTGTGTGTGTGTGTATTTCACCTCCACTTTCTATAATAAGTTGGCCTTGAGTTTTTATCGTAACTTTAAGGGGTGAGGTATGAACCTTTGGACAGTATTTATTGTGGGACATTATAGCACATCAGACATATCGAATTGCATTCTGAATACGAAGCATGTCCTTCTGATATCAAATAATTTTGATTTTTTGAAATTCGCAATGTAATACACATTTTATGGCAAATGATTAAAAATGGATATTTTTGACATTTAACAGTACTCGAAGTAAACTTTATAAATCTGATGATTTATACTTAAAGTGTATGTAGGTGGGATGAAAAGCCGACGATCAATTGAAAATGTTGACCTTTTGGGAAAAATCCATATCTTCAATATGGAAGGTCGAAAATTTTCAATTGATCGTCGGCTTTTCCTCCCAGCTACATACACTTTAAGAATATGTCGTTAGATTTGAAAAATATCAAATTTTAATAATTTGTCATAAAATTTGTATTATATCGTGAATTTCAAAAAATGAAAATTATTTGATATTAGAAAGACATTCTTCGTATTCAGAATGCAATTCGATATGTCTGACGTGCTCTCATGTCACACAAAAATACTGTCGAAACGCTCAAAACGCTCATTCCAGATCCCTTAAGCCCAACTTTATACTTCCCTTTCCTTTCTATTATCAAATTTTAACTTTTTTCTGTGGCTTTCATCTAAAATTATATCTTGTTTTCAGCATATTGAAAATTATTTTTCTTAATCATTTAACCGAAGCACACAGAATCCGTCAGAGGTGTTTAAATTTATTATGTTTTGTATTATTATGAGCCTTATGGTCATATCAATTTGTAAGCGCTCTTTAGCAAAGTCATAGTTCATTAAATTTACAACCGTATGACAAAACAGACGAAAATAGTAACTTTTTGCACAAGATTTGCAATTTAACGGTTTAAACAGAATTGGCCAATGCTCGTTGAAATGAAGCTAGTATATAAGTATTGATTTTTCATTTAATGACATAAAATCTGAAAAATATAGTACGGATCACTTGAGGTTTTGACTTTTAAAACCTACATTTTTGTCAAAAATTGTGCTTGGATAGGTCGTTTTCACAGATTTACCACATTCGCCTTGAATTGTGTTATCTGTTGACGTAATGATAAAAAAAGTGTTTTTAGGGGGAAGTATTACCTTTCGTTCGATAAAAAATTCTGATCGATGAAGGGAACACTTGAGGTTTTGACAATAACCAATCACAGATGCCTATTTTCCACTAGTCACCAGCTAGAAGCTCACACAGCTCTTATGGTGCTATGTACTCAACCGTTTAGTGTAATCAAAGACTGTGTAGAGACAATTCACTGCTTGCTTGGAAGCTCTTGGACGACATTGTCTGCTCAGGTGTATCGATGTGGAAATAGTGTATAGATGGTTTATAAGACAATCCTTTTGTAGGCAAACCGTTCCATATGTAACATTAGGATTAGTAGGTATAGTTTTAGGTAATAGTAATATTACACTCCACTAAGATTTACGATTGTTTTTACCTCTACCTCAAGACACATACAGCCCAGGCAGGGTTGTCAGTTAAGGCGCATGGGCGGTGCACGGAGAAAGCCCACACCACTACTAACTGTCTTTTGGAGACTGCCAAATAGGACGTGGTGATGAGTTGGTCAAAGATATTATGTAACTTGTGGAACCGTCGTCTTTATTGTCTCCTCTCCTCCTCGATAGTTAGCATATGTGCTTACTATCGAGCACTTTTAAAACATGCAAACCTGAATAGCCCCGTCCACAAAAGTCCTAAGGGTTTTGACAAATCATCGATACACATAATACACATAGTCATGTGAATACGCACAAGATGTGTGTCTCAACCCCATTAGCTAAGTTGGTAAAGCGCCAGACTCTGGTACAATTTCATGACTTAAAAAGCGCTCGATAGTAAGCACATATGCTAACTATCGAGTTTTTACGGCATATTCTACAATCTTCTTAATAAAGATGAAGGGCCTACAAGTTACATAACATCTTTGACCAATCACCACGCCCACTTTGGCAGTCTCCAAAACGACAATGAGCAGTGGTATGGGTTGCCAGTCTGAAGAAGATGATAGATTATCATAGAAACGTCGCTGAAAACGTGAGTAAATATGTTTACTGTATATTTGATACAATTAACTTTAAAAATCTTGTTTCACAACAATCCCATTATCCTAGTGAACTTGTTCAAAGATGTATGTAACTTTTTGAAAACCTAAGAGTGATATCATATCATGTTTCCCCATCAAGTTAAATTACCTGTATCAAAAATAAAAAATGCCAATTCTTAATTTTCGTTGAAAACTTGGATACTCCTAATTCACCAATTCATTCTTAGGCATTTGGATAAGGTTGGGTAACTTGGATTAAGTTGTCTCTATGTTCTTTAAAGGAAGTGTACGGCAATCACAACATTATGTCTTATATGTTAGAAAAATAATTATCAACTATATTGATCATAAAATCGAATTAAAACAGCCGTCTCTCAACACGCAATATTTAAAATTCCGGGCGCCAAAATTGTATATTGCAATGACGTCCCAGTAATACAATGAAGGCTGACAACAATTGAGCACAAATAACCCTTACGTCATTGCACTAGACAATTTCGGCGCGGGAATTTTGAATATCGCGTGTTGAGAGCCGGTTATTTTTATTCGTTTGTATGGTAAATGTGAGTTAAAAAAATAAAACCATGTGATTCGTGGATATTAATTATTTTCTAACATTTAAGGCATAATGTTGCGATTGCCCGAGACACCCTTTAAGTATGTTCTTCAAATGGTCTGAATATTTTTCTAATCGTTTTTCTCCTTTAAATATGACATAAGCTTATATTGTAACTTACCTTATCAGAATACAGATATTGGAACACTTTTAAGTGAGAGTTCAGAGCAATTAAAAAGTGTCAATCAGAAAAATAATTGACAAAAAGTGTCAAATTATATGTGACTTATCTGGCCTTATCTGACCTGGTGTAAGCACACTCTACGGATGCGTTCACTATTTTGTCAGCTGTTCTGAAGATAACACTTTTGGGAAAATTAACCAAATTTATTTGAAACGATCTGGACAAAAGATAAAAAAGTCAGCGGTGTCATTCATTTTGTTAATCGGCCAATGTTTATGTAAATAATTATTGAACCAAATGGAAAGTATGGTAAGTTCCGAAGTCTATTAGCCAAAATAGGAACTTAAGCGTAAACGAAACCCGAAACCGGAACTCGGAAAAGTGGAGGGATCATGGTCTACAATGGTCTAAAACTTGCTTTCGAGACTTACTTCTTTTTCGTGAACGGTTGAACGAAGGCCTGTCAATAAAGAAGCTGAAAGATAAACGTGAAGGGTGCATAGTCCTCGTACTCTTATGGTAAGTTACTGTTAGGGTTATGTTGTAAATAATAGAGAGATTGCGATTTCCAAACGTACGTATCGAACGTACGTGGAATCTATTCAAAACCACTCTCCTGTGACGAGATTTTGTATAGATTCCACGTACGTTCGATGATACGTTTGGAAATCGCAGTCTCTCTAATGTTATGCGTACGACTAAAAGGGATATTTCGTGAATGTTCTTAAAGTCACCCAGTAGTTGTAAACACTGAGAGTTTGGAAATAAATCTAATACTGAAACTTACTTTTTGCAACTATCACCTTATCAGTCCAGTGGGTCAGTTGCCTGATGAAGTCTAGTGGTTCTGTCGACAGCTCGTAAGTACAAATTGGACGATGTCTTTTTAAACGACCAATTCTGTAAGAAAGCTTATGCACACAGACATGATGTGAACGTTTTCAGATGGTATAGGAATCGGAACTTTTTGGAGTAAGTTGAGGGATCACGAAGTGCACTTTTAAAGCGAAATTCAATGTAATTCAACGTTTTACACTGTAACAAATTCAAAACTGGATGTCCCACCAAAATTGACCTTTCGGTAAATAATTCCTTGCATTAGACCCCCAGATGTCGTCACTGCGCTTTGCATGTCAACATGACGTCAAATGACGACATCTGGGGTCCAACGCAAGCAATTATGGACCGAAAAGGTCAATTGGTGATTCACCATAACTATTTCATCTAGTTATTGTTTTATTATTGAAACTACAGAATTTCTTTAAAAATGTATGATTTCCAAGGAATATACCCCATAATATGCGTTTTGATTTTGAGTGGAATAAGTGTCTTGTTAAGAATTCCGCTATCATGTGTGTGCTGATACAACTGTATGTCAACATTTTTAGCTTTTTGTATCTTCCACAGATATAAATAAATCGACCAGCTCTTAGATATTATCGCTAAGAATGAACACGATTTCCGCCAAAATTCTGTCACTATGCATTCTACTGTTGGACACCTGCATATGTGGTATGCTACCATTGTGTCTTGTCAACTGTCTAAGACGAGCTGGTACAAACACAATCACACGCATGCTGGAACTTGCCAATCTCTTTGCTGGCGGAGTATTCCTCGCTACACTTCTTCTGCACCTCATACCTGAAGCAAGTGACGCGTTACATGGAGCTCTTGAAGACAACGGACTTCATATAAACTACCCACTTTCGCAACTTCTTGTTGCTACAGGATTCTTTCTCATAGCTATAACAGAACAGATTGCTTTTTGTTTTTATCACACTGTACCTGACACTGGAGACCAAACTTTGCAACCAGTTTATGATCATTCCATCAACGCCACCTACGAAGTATACGATAACAACATAGATGATATCTCGCGCATCTTGCCAGAAGAAAGGACGCCGTGCATCACCCAACTTTCAACGGTGGACACATTGGGACAATTCTCTGTTTCTTATGAGGATTCTTGCAGCGACAACGCGCCTCTGCAAACCCATCACACACATGATCACGTTGCCAGTGAACTTGTATTGACTCGGAAGACGTTGACTATAAGATCCTTGCTGTTCTTCCTGGCCTTATCTTTACATTCGCTATTTGAAGGAGTCGCTATTGGTTTGCAGAAATCAGCCACAGACGTGGTGAAGACTCTCCTGGCAGTTGCTATTCACAAAGGAGTCATTGCGTTTAGTTTCACTCTAAGCATGACACAACAGGCTATACTCTCACGGGTTATATTGTTTTATGTCATTGCCTTAGCCGTGATATCGCCTGCTGGAATAGCCATTGGTATTGCAGTCAGCAACAGCGATGCTGATATAGCTGCTGATTTGGCAAACGGAGTGCTACAGAGCATTGCAGCTGGTACATTCCTGTTTGTAGTGTTTTTTGAAATTTTACCGCGAGAATTACACGGTCATAAGAAATGTGATGGAGGGTTAAATCTACTTTTGACATTGCTTGGATTTGGTTTAATGGCGGGGCTACAAACTATCGGTTCGCATGACCACAGTGAGATATGATGATAACCAACCTTTTATTCAAAAACGGACTGGTCTGACTGTAATGATAATTATTCGACTTGTTTCTCATATTGACGAACAATGGATAACTGTAAACCGACCCTTTGACTTGTATCATCTGACTGACTTTAGAGGGCAACGTTCTCGATTTCTTTGATGTGCAGTGCAAAGTCATTTTGTCATAGTCGCTATTCCACCCGTGGGGGGGGGGTCACTTAACACAAATGACCATACGGGTATGCTCCCCCGGAAAGACCCCCCCTTTGGATTTCGCAGCTCCGAAAGACCCCTTATATTTGACCAAATTAGAGCTCCGAAAGACCCTTGATTTTGATAATTTCAGCTCTAAAAGACCCCAAAATTGCTTATTCCTCATATTTCTGGCGATTTTCAACCAAAAAGCCAAGAAAGAGATTTATTTTGACTGTTCGCAGCTCCAAAAGTCCCCATTTAACTCGTTTGCAGCCCGGTTCGCAGTTCCAAAAGACCTCTTTTACCGGTACGCCGTCAGCTCCCAAAGACCCACCATTTCAAAATTCCGGGGGAACATACCCACCAAATTTTTGTTGTTGTGCCCCTCCGGGTATTCCACGCTAAGCGAATCTCGTACGTTACTTTTCAGGATATGTAGGTACGGTTTATATTAATTTGTATTCGGCAGTATGCGGATATCACGTGTAAGTAGGATTTATAACATATAGCACTGCCATCAAAAATGTTGTTGGAGAATATATGCAGTTAGGGATTTATAGTAGGCAGTGCCAAACTCAAATCCAACATCAATCAAAATCGGTAAAATCAAATAAGATTGGCCAATCAATGCGATGAAAGGTGTCACCTGTAGTGACATCATGCGCGCATTCCAGGGCGTACAATGGTGGAATAATGGAAATCCGTTTAGCACAGAGACGAAAAAACTACAGACCACAAAAGGTCCATATGCCTGTACAATGGTCGTTAAATGGTTTTATTAGTTGCTGCAAGGCAAATGGTTGCGGAAGAAGTTGCTTGGAAGTGGTGCTTGGACGAAAATATAAACAGTCAAAGCTAGCTGACGTCTTGTAAGCGTTGGGGGACTCAGGAATTTCAATTCAATTGCAATAATAAGGTCATGTGGAGGCACTTTTTGTAACACGTCTACCGGAGGGGGGGGGGGTATCTATACTAAACATATTATCTTGTTGTTTTGATATCAACGTATAGCTATTGGTCTTCTTTATCAATTGATACCAAAATAATTAGTCTCCATATTATATGATTATGACGTCATTATGTGAGTATACACCCTCAAGTAAATTTCATTTGTACACATTATACAGACCAAAATCGATTTTGGGCTATAGAATGTTAGAAACATGCAATTCTGTGTGGCTTAATGAAAAGAATACAATACACATTTTGAAATCAATAACCCTTAGAATATTTTCATATGAGCAACACAAATTCAGGTCAAGGATCGCCCTTAGCCCGGTTAAGGGGGTAGGTCTAATCGCTATTCCTATCGCTAATGCGATATGCTAATGCTGGTATCATACTTTCCTGGCACTTGCCGCTTTGCCGCTCTGAAGATGATTTTGCTTCACTGCGCAGTCGCACCAGAAACGCTAGCGGTGACCAGCGGCAAGCCGGTATATCGATCAATCCACCGCTTTGCCCAAGCGGCAGCATCGATTGGAATTGAATTCAAGTCAACTCGGAGCGGTGCCGCTCTGACCTATGACAACAAACTACGATTTTGGAGCGGAGTCATGCCACTGCCGCTCAGCATTGTACCGCTCCGCTTGCAGACAAGTGGAAGCGACATGATGACAAAAAGTATGAAACCAGCATAACATGGCTAAAATGAGTGCACAAAATGGTCCCACAATTAGTAAATTGTGGCCGTTTAAGGACTGGGGTATGAACGTTTGGACAGTATTTATTGTGGGACATGAAAGCACATCAGACATATCGAATTGCATTCTGAATACAAAGAATGTCCTTCCGATATCAAATAATTTTGATTTTTTGAAATTCGCAATGTAATACACATTTTATCGCAAATCATTAAAAGTTGATATTTATGATATTTAACAGTACTCGAAGTAAACTTTATAAATCTTATGATTTATACTTAAAGTGTATGTAGGTGGGATGAAAAGCCGACGATCAATTGAAAATTTTGACCTTTCATATTGAAGATATGGAATTTTTTCCCCAAAACACCAAAAAAATAGGTCTTTTTGGGAAAAAAATCCATATCTTCAATATAAAAGGTCAAAATTTTCAATTGATCGTCGGCTTTTCCTCCCAGCTACTCATACACTTTAAGAATATATAATTAGATTTATACAATTTATTTCGAGGACTGTTATATATCAAAAATTTGAAAAATATCCAATTTTAATAATTTGTCATAAAATTTGTATAATATGTGACCCGGCAGCACAAACGAGCCGTAAATTCCCTAAATTGTATTCTGTGTTACGGTGTAAAATGTGTACGAAGGTCGTATTCATCGCTAACTTAAGCTGGCCCGACATCCGTCTTATTTTGATAGTCAAAAACTAATCAATAATCCTATTGTTGAAGTGGATAATAAGCTTCTACCTTAGATGGCCGGCTATAGAACTTTTAATAGCTCTGTTCTTTGTTTGCTTTTGCTAAATCCTGTTCAATTGGTGGGTTACCAGGCATTGTATTTTGTACAGGTATGCATAACCAACAATTAACAATGAGAGAACTTTCTTAAACCTCGTTGACTTGGGGATGATTTGAAATGACCGCCAATTATGACTGTTTGATATATATTGCCAGCAATGTGGAAAAAGAGACACATGTAAAAACGTAAAAGCTATAATTTTGTTGAAGGAGCAAAGTTTAACAAACCATAACCCCGCTTCTGGATATCGTTTGAAGTCAAATGATATACCATTTTAAGTTTATGATGTTTATTTTTAAACACGAAATAAAACAAAATTCGCCGTGGACGGTCACATATCGTGAATTTCAAAAAATGAAAATTATTTGATATCAGAAAGACATTCTTCATATTCAGAATGCAATTCGATATGTCTGATCTCATGTCCTACAAAAAATACTGTCGAAACGCTCAAAACGCTCATTCCAGATCCCTTAAGGGCTGGGGTATGAACGTTTTGAGCGTTTCGACAGTATTTATTGTGGGACATGAGAGCAGCATCAGACATATCGAATTGCATTCTGAATACGGAGAATGTCTTTCTGATATCAAATAATTTTGATTTTTGAAATTCGCAATTTAATACACATTTTATGGCAAATCATTAAAATTGATATTTTTGATATTTAACAGTACTCGAAGTAAACTTTATAAATCTGATGATTTATACTTAAAAAGTATGTAGGTGGGATGAAAAGCCGACGATCAATTGAAATCGTATTGAAGATATGGATTTTTTTTTTTCCAAAACACCAAAAAAAAATTTCCTCCCAGTTACATACACTTTCAGAATATGTCATTAGATTTATAAAATTTACTTCGAGGACTGTTATATATCAAAAATTTGAAAAATATCAATTTTTTATAATTTGTCATAAAATTTGTATTATATTGTGATTTTCAAAAATGAAAATTATTTGATATCAGAAAGACATGCTTCGTATTCAGAATGCAATTCGATAGGTCTGAGGTGCTCTCATGTCCCACAAAAATACTGTCGAAACGCAATAAACGCTCAATCTAGATCCCTTAAGTGTGCCGGAAAAGGGTTTGTTACAACCCCATAGATATTCGTGTTTGTTCAAACACACATATGGAAAGGTTTCTATACAAAAACGATTCTCTTATAAACCATCATGCGCACAGTTTCCACCTCGATACACCTGAGCAGACATTTTCGTCAAAGGGCTCTCAAGCAAGCAGCGAATTGTCTCCGCACAGTCTTTGATTACACTACACGGTTGAGTGCATAGCAATGTAAGAGATGTGGAGCTTCTAGCTGAAAAATGGGCTTCTTTGATTGGTTTTTGTCGAAACCTCAAGTGTTTCCTACATCCAATCAGAATTTATCCATGGATATTTTGAAGGACAACTTAAACAGCTAAGTTAATAACATGATCGCTAAGCTATAGCGATTAGTATTTAGCCGGGGTTTTTAGCCAATGAGATACCAATACCGAGTTATTTTGTGACTCTCGGCAACTGGCGGTAGTAGTAGTATAGTATTATTATTATTATTATTATTATTATTATTATTATTATTATTATTATTATTATTATTATTATTATAATTATTATTATTATTATTATTATTATTATTATTATTATTATTATTATTATTGTTATTGTTATTGTTATTGTTGTTGTTGTCTTAACAGCTATGTCTCCGAATCTCATACCTCAGGCAACACAGCAAATTCAACCATCAAGTCAGAGACACCCTAGTTTAACTTGTTTCGATGAAATCCAGTAAATAAGAACTCGAAGTTTGTACTTAGTGACCTGAGCTTTTGATTATATATAACAGTTGATCTTTATCGAAGACATCGACAAAGTGACAAGACAAAACACAAGCATTTCTATCCGTTCATTTGAAATTGCGAATAACCATGGCTATGCAGCTTTGATTGATGGGCATGGGTTATATTAATTCGATGAAATATTCTGTATATGCCGATCGACTACTTTTTAACAATCTACTTTTTATGTTTATGTATGCTTATCTACCCAGTAAATATAAAACTGTTTTTTATAAACGGGAACATGGTGGCCGAGCGGAACGGGCTCCGACTCATAATCGGAAGGTTGCGGGTTCGAGCCCCGGCGACGGCACGATGTTGTGCCCTTGAGTAAGGCACTTTGTCTCGCTCGATAACTCCTCTCCACCCATGTGTATGAATGGGTACCGGCATTCTTAAATGCTGGGAAGGTAACAGACACTCTGTGGAGGAGGTGTAGCGATCCCCCTATAGCAACATTACATGGAGAGTCTGGCCCAAGTCGCCAATGAAAGAGAGATGGCACTCAGATCACTGTTTATACAGGATCGTCTCCTTTACCTTACCTTTAAACGTGTTATGTTATTTTTAAACGGTATAAAAACATTCAAACAAAAATTACAAATGAATAAAATAAAATTACAACAGGATTAGAAAACACTCGTTAATGAAATAAATAATGCATACATTGTACCAGATTCACTATAATAACTATACTTCGGTTATATTTATAAATGTGCTTTTATAAATGGGCACGACATACCAAGACTAGCATGCGTGACCAAATCCTCATGCATTGATCACTATACAGAAAGGGATAGGAATTCTGTAGATAAATGTCATCAAATTTAAAATGCGTAATAATTTTGCAATTCTGAATTTGTAATATGTTATCAAAAACAACATTTTGAAAGTATTTGACGACGGAACAAACGACAGAAACGTTTACAATATAGTCACAAAGTTGAACAAAATAGAAAATTTTGCTGCACAGCAGTCTCTTGTTGTTCCGCCTTTGCATTCAAATGTATAGAAAGACCACTCGCTATGTAGAAGGTCACTTCGAGACTTGATGTCTATAGGCTGTTATGGCAACGCGGAGGTGGTCACGTGCGTATTTATAAAAGCACATTTATAAATATAACCGAAGTACACTGATAATTGCCGCAACCCATCAAAACCATCCCGAAATAGTAATCCCCACGCACCGATTACCTAAAAGACCGCCCTCTGCAGCATCTCCAAAATTGGCAACAAAGATTTTCCTGTTCCTAAACATGTGTAGAACATATCCAGATAGGTGGCATCTTCTAATCATCAAAATTCTACGGACTCCTAGTTAGGACACTTTGCCACACGACTAGTATACGCTACTGTATAATTTTTATTAAATAATTAATTTATTGTTAATTATATGTCACTGTGTTTTTGTGTGTATTTGCGTGAACTTAAAGATGTGATTTTGGTCTTGGGTATATCCTACCGGTAACATTGTGTAAACAAATTATGATCCTCAGATATTTGGGACCCCCTTCCAAAGAGAATGTCGGCCACCTTAGAGTTGGTGTTGGTAATATTTTTATACAAGCTGTGTTTCCAAATCGTCACAATTCTTTGTTATCCAGAAAATATTTAATATCATAACATAAATATTGATTTGATTACTCATATCATTCAATTCGAGATAAAGAAATTCAGCAATTTTATCATTTATATTTATAGATCATGTCGATCATTGTCGTCAATTTATAAATCAAACGGAAGTGAAAAGCTGTAATGAATTCCAAAGTCCAAAAGCAGCAATACATATTATACCCGGGGAGGAGACTCAGCAACACACTGTAAGCGTGCGTTATATTGGTAAAACAAAATGGAATGGCAAGATTCATAGTGTATATGCTAGGACATCGCGACAATCGCGGCCAAAATGTTTCAACTATGTTTTCGAAGAAAATAATTTTTGAATCGAGCCAAAAAGGCAAGGCACAGTGATTGACGTAAAGCTTTTGTCAATGTTGAATTATAGTTACTGTTGTTTTTATATATCTAGGTACATCATAATTCATATACCGTAAAACCTCGTCTACAAGCATATACAATAAACAATAAACGGAATTTATATAGCGCCTTAGCATAAGTATGAACAAAGCGCTTTACAATGATCTTAAAAGTACAACTTACACTACATCTTAATATACAACTTAATTAAAAATAAAAAACTTAGTTTGGAAACAAATAGGTTTTCAGGTTAGATTTAAAAGTGGCCAGACTATGTGAAGTACGAAGTTTTACAGGTAATTTGTTCCAGAGAGCTGGAACAGAATTGCAGAAGGCATTATTCCCATATGTTGTGTGAGTTCTTTTACATTCAAGCAGACTGCCATCAGCATGTGATCGTAGGAACATACCATCAGAAAATGTGTGAGATTTTAGGAGATTTTGTATGTACAGTGGTGTTTCTGATGTATAGAGTGCTTCTGATGAAAGGTATATTAATCCAAGCGCCATTATGGAGTTTGAGCAAATAAATTACGGATCTAAGCATATACAAAGTACAAGTATTATTTTAAGACCAATCTATTGTATTGGCATATTTACGCTTGTTTCGAATTAATTTAGCTTTCATAAAACACTATATATAATTATGCTTGTAGACGAGGTTTTACGGAATACGCTTTAATGCAACGTATATGTCGATGCAGGGACGTAGCAAGAGCCTCGGGGTCCATGGACAAGGGGCAGTTTGGGGCTCTTTTAACATCTCCTTTATCAGCACTTATTTAATTTTTGCATTTGCTCGTGGCCACTGAACCCGCGGGCCCCAGGACTTCGCCCACCTGTCCACACGCTTGCTGCGCCCCTGGGTCGACCCTAGACATTGCAAATAACTCGGAACTGTCTGGCAATCATATCCACATGCAGCTTGGGATGATCTTGTTTGTGTAATAGATCGAATTCAGTGGCGTAGCCAGGGTTTTAGTGTGGGTGGGCAAAGCCAAATTTTCGTCCCCATTTAATTTATTGTCCCATTTTTAGTCATTTTAATGCCACTTTACTCTCTGCCGCCCCATTTTATCCCTGAAATTTACCTCTCTCCCAGCCCCCCTGGCTACGACACTGTTCGAATTCGACAGCCATAGTGTCAGACCTATAAATGTGAGCTATATGAAATTGTTTTTATGGTTGCCATGTTGCATTGTTTATTGACAGTTTATTCCGTGAAAAATATCAATATCTGAAATTTTGAATAATTTGAAGGTGTGCTAGTATATGCATAGTGCAGTTATGTCCACGGCAAATTCACCGTGATATTTCCAGCCATAAACCCGCTTTGTGAAGATTAAACCGATATATGCTGTACTAAACCATTATAGTAATCAATTGTCCAATGCAAATTTATTACCACGTGATAATATTAATCCAATTAATCGAATTTTCCGCTACGGTCGACTAATCCAATCGATAATGACGCTATTGACATATACGGGCGGAGCTCCACTGACCGAGTTTTGAGTTTTGAGGTATTTTTTACTGGTTTGCTGTCATTTACTCATCAAGGCGGTCCCCCGTTATTAGAAGTACTATGCTAATGATTTAAACATTGACATGTACAGAATAAACCATACTTGATTGACAGAA
This sequence comes from Amphiura filiformis, assembly GCF_039555335.1. Classification (NCBI taxonomy): domain Eukaryota; kingdom Metazoa; phylum Echinodermata; class Ophiuroidea; order Amphilepidida; family Amphiuridae; genus Amphiura; species Amphiura filiformis. Next base: position 17,544,214 of record NC_092646.1, on the reverse strand, counting down.
AGTACTAAATTTGTACCTATTACGGTTTCGTGACACCAATCTTCCAAATACGACCAAGCCAAGGCTGCCCAGTGAAGCAAATTGTGCATTGGAATAACACGGGAGTTTGGATAGATGGTAGTATTTATTTCTCATACAAATGTATGGTCCCCCGTTATTAAAGCTGGTACCGGGTTGAAAATTCAGATATTTTGAAAAGAATAAGTAATTGAAACATAGAGCAAGTACTAAAATCATAGGTTTTATACTTTTTGATATATGACGCTAACTAGTTCATCTCTTACATCTACAACACAGCGCTACCAGTAGGGTCAATTGCCTATTGTGAGTGCCCCTGTGTTGTGTGCATACATGTAGTTAACAATAACTGCATGGGTTTATTCATGCAATTTGAGATGCCCACCATTTAAACCAACAACATTTACATTAATGAGAAACGTGAGTGCCCCCGGACTTATCGAGTTGGCACTAGTATGTAACATGTACGAGATTAAAGTCCGCCTTTGTGCAGATCCGTAAGAACAGACATGATTGGACTACTAAATTAGAGAGCAAAGAGAGACATAATAATTATTTCATGTTTCTATGCCCAGCCGGATACTTTCTTGTACATTGCAGTAAGTCACATGGTAAGAGCCAATGATTCGTTTTATTATCTTTTTTATCTTGCATAATGCTACTTTCAGTTTAATTTTCCTACTTCCCGTGCTTTGTCATATAGTTCTTTTGACCAGCAGCTCGAGGTTGACTAAACCGCTTTTGTAGAAATCATCCTAGGCGTATTCGTCCTGTTTCTTGCATACAGGCAAACTTTTTCTTTTAGTTAGTCATATGTCATGTCATCGACTACATAAATCAAACATCATTGAGATATTCGCGCGCAGAATAAAATGTTGCAACGAGTTATAAATACGAGTAAGATAAACAACCCAATGTATGACCGGACATTTTGCCGGTTGGACAAATCGAGAATTGAAATACAAAGACCCAACGACCCGAACAAAAGTAACCCTCGCATTTTTTAAAATGCGAGGGTTACTTTTAGGACTCAGCGGTGAACTGACAATCGCAGTGCAAGCAAAACTCACATTTGTAGCAATAAATTTACACGTCAATCACGTTGTGCGTTGTACAGAACATACCTGAAACGAACGCAGAACATAGCTGAAAAACGGCAACGGGTTGATGTGCATAAGCAAGCTATATTGAACTTTATTAACACCTTTTTAACATTTCTCTAATTTCAGGTTATATATTATATAGTGGTGTGGCGCAGATGAGTTAGCATGTCGGCTGACCAATATAATTCACTACCGCCTCCATACTCAACCGTAGCACAACCAGTACGCACTCTGCCCCAGAATGCAGCCCTGCCATACTCAACAAGGACACAACCAATAGCAACTGTACCCCAGGACGCAACGGGCCTATTGCAGCCTCTCAACACAGTCCGTCCCATTCCCGCAGTGGAATACCTCTCTCTATCATCTATTATTATAGCAGGTTTATTGGTCATTTTCGGGATAGTTGCCATTGTAATTGAAGCAAAAGATTCCTATGTTGGTGATCCAATTTGGACTGGAGTACTGGTAAGTGTGTTTGTATGTCGGTCAGTCGGTCATTTTTGTTTGTTTTATTTCTTTTGTAAACTGGGACGCTCAAACAGTTGAAGACACAATTAATCATCTGTTCTTCTTTGATGCCCAGTCTCTGTCAATCTTCCCGTCTTGCTGACGTTTGAGATTATTTTTCCCCCGGATTTTTCCCCAGTATAATCGTCTCTATATCACCCAAGACTGCTGAACGTGATAATAATTAGGGCGCAACCATGGGCGCAGCAAGCGGGTGGACGAATGTCAGGGGCTCGAGGGTTCAGGGGCGGCCCGAGCAAAAGCGAAAATGAAAGGATTCGGGAAAGGGCTGATAAAGGAGATGTTAAAAGGTCCCGCATTACTCCTCCTTGTCCATGGGCCCGGTTCATGGTTGGCGTAAAATAACTTACTATTACACTGTTTTTGTATGTTTCCCTCTTTCTTTGTTCAGTTTGTATTTCCAGCAGGAGTTATAGGGTTGAGAACCTGGCGGCAAAAGAGATGTATTCACCGTAGTAAGGTAATGATGAGACTTTAGGCTACACAATGCTTTAAAATGTATTGTTTGTAAAGTTTACGCAAATAACCACAGCCACCACCCGGTACCCCACAATCACATCCACACACCCAACCATACCATAATACATCACGCCACCCCAACAAATCACAAATTAGGCCTAATGCTAGTGGATGAGCAACCGAGGGGATGAGCTGGCGGGGATTATAGACTACATCGTTATGAATTCGGCAAAAGGTCGAATCCGGATTCGGATTTTTGGTAAATTTGTGTTTCGCATTCATTATTTTTTATTCATTATGAATTGGAGAACAAGGGATTAATGCTGGTATTAGAGGAATAGAGGTTAGTATATCAATTGCTTAAGGGGGTGCTACACCCATTGCCTTTTTTTTGCATTGTTTTGCATTTTGTGAAGAAATGAGAAAAAGAAATTGGACAAAGTGGTATGCAAAATGAAGGGGCAAATCTTCTCGTTCAATTGGTGGCATCAGTATCAATGACGCGTACATACTTCTAATGGTATAAGCCAAAAAGTGGTACATCACTGATGTTTTAAATTCACTTCATTTTGGAAAGCTTACTATCAACGGATTTCGTTAAAATTTTGGATATGTGTTGCTAACACATTAAGGAAATAATGTTGATATGTAAAATGGGAATAAGTGGTCCCTGATTTCTTTTATGGCTTCATGAACTTGGTGCTCCACAACTATCAAAAACGAACCGGTTAAAATGCTTCTATTTTCAATGTTGAGCTATATTTTGTATTTTGAACTTGCGACACTATTTCACTGAAACTTAATTAAGCCATAGGTAACAGGTTACCATAACCACACTACAGCAATGTTGAAAAAGATTGTATTTTTTGTCATCTATACCACCATATCAGGTAGTTTTCCGTAAGCTTCATTTTTGTGATTTGGGTAACTATTTTATATTTATTTGCCCAATCCATCTCAACTAGGCAATCTAAATTGTACTCACCATTTACATCCCAAGGTATTTTAGTATATCCACCTCACAAATTTCCATTATATATCCAGTAACAGACAATATATCAAAATTGATGCCTCATTATGACATGTATGATATCACAGACTATCACATGTATTCAAAATGGATGCCTGAATTTGACCTGAACCAATTGACCTATAACCTGGCCTTTGATGACCTTATAGCCTTTTTTAATCTCTTTTCCTAACAACACATTATGCAAGATACATACATGGTGTAGTATTAAATTGTCTATGTGGAAGAGATTAGGCGTATTTAATTTATTCAGTGTTATAATCAGTGAGTACATTTCTATAGATAGTATAACAAAGGATTTAATGTATTCTATTCATGTATTCTACTTGGACATGTTCAATAGAATAAATTATGGTTTGTTATGAAACACACATCTCAGTTACTAGGTTACAGTAAACCAAAAATATATAGGGCTAAAATGGCTTACTAAAATGGTTTAAAAACAGTTAGTATGTAGATATATTTTATAAGTTCATGACATGAGGTGATGAACATTTATATGTACTTTATAAATTTGCAAGAAAAAAAAGAAGAGGGGTACTGATGAAAATCAGGGTGTTATTCCCCCTTAACAGAGACCAGATGATAAGGGCGTAATGAGTAATCAAAAGAGGGCGGCATACGGGATTAGCTAACGGTGCATCGGAGTACGGTCGACGATGGTAACCGTTAAAAAATTGATATGCTGCCCTCTATAGTTACAGCATTGATCCTTTTTCTCTAATTAAAAAAATAATGCATGCGTAACATGCATTTACCATGCCGAATTCATAACGAGTCATGATGTATTATAGTAAAAGTAAGATATAAAGGGTTATGCACTTTGCAGTATCCGTTACACCCAATGTGCCCTCGGACACATTATTTTGGTTTTATGGAATAATATTACACTCTTTATTTCTATTCTATTACCACAAAATAGTACGCACATATCACTTTCTTGCCCAAATATTTTAAGTTATTTACTTCAAGTTGGAGCAAGTACGCGTATATTACAGTGCATATCGCTGAAATATTGTACGCGTAACCAAGTCTAATACTTTACGTAGAATGTGTTACGGAATAAGGGCTCTCACGTGATGTGTTTTCACAAATCACAGTGAGTTATTTTGATTAATGAGTCGTGAGGGTAATAGAATCTCAAATAATATGCTTGTGTAAAATGGTTGAAGCATTTTTGAGTAAAAATTGGTAACCTAAACTCGTATCTTTACTGATTTTATTTATTTATTTATTCTTTTGTATTTATTTATTTACTTAGAACGTCTCGTTCATGGTGTTTAACATCATCACGTGTATTGTCAGCGCTCATCTGGTGATCTATGCAAGCATTAATGCTACTCGTGATAATAATGATTGGTACTCATGGTGTAATGGTTGGCCAGGAGAAGCTTATTATCGACATGGTTGGGATGGAGAGTGCCCGTATAGTGAGGTACTTTGTATTATTTATAATATTAGGCTTCCGAGCGGTGTAAATAAATCTGTATAGTTTTTGTGACGCACCCGGATGATGTTAAAATTTTAAAAACAAATTGTATCGTATTCCGTTTATTTTAGCACATTGACGCGTCACATCAGCAGCATCACGTAGTCCGTCTAGAAGGATTTTATTCACGCCGTCGCCTGCGAGGATAGTCCGTCTGGATGGACTAGCATCACGCGCAAAGTACCATAAACATCTCCTCAACAAGAATCAATATCTACCGGGGATGCACAGTATCAACACCCTGTATTATAAATATTTTTTCCATACAGCTCAATACTCCGTTGAAATCAATATTCTATTATTGACACAGATAAAGAAAGTTTCCATATGCATTGTGTTATAGGACGTGCACCTGGAACTTAACTAAATGGGCTAAACGCATTCCTTTATACCTATAAAGTATAATTGTCATTCTCAACATTAAATATATCTCAATTTTTACATTGGATTTCAAATTTTTTACATTAAAATGCAGTAAAAGATATCCACAGCAAGCTCCAAGGCCCCGCTAATTAGTGTACTGCTTTTCGAGTGAGTGTACTGGAAACAAAACCCTGGTTTTACCTGAAAACAATTTTTTTTCTTGTAATAGAAACATCATATGGGGTACTAGAGCATGCACAAATCGTAATAATGTGTAGAATATAGAAACGCTGTGGTATCTCATATGATAGTCATGGTATGCTTAGCCTGAGTCGCTCGGCCTATCTCGAACAAAATCGCGATGCGTAGCTGTTAAAAAACGAGAGGATTCGCTGTACTATCACGGCAATTATTAACACGAAGATATAGGGATGATGACGATGTGGGATGTTTACCAGGGTGGATTTGACATGTTGTAAAGATACTTTTCTACTTCTTTGTGGCAGTGGTCTATATGGACCCCCTTCAGACATTGGATGAATGACCTTTGACATAGGTCAAGATCAATGTTCATAAAACATACAAACTAGTCAAAATTTGCGGTTGTAGATTTCAACCTGGCAGATATACGCCCACCACGTGATTCTGATCGATTACTGCCGTCATCGGGAAATTTGATGATAACGAAATTATGTAACATATAGGTCATCATAAACTTCTCATAATAGCTACGCGATATAGGAACGTGTTCATCGTACTGCAGCCAAACATAATATTTCCTGCATCAAATATTGTTGTACGTATTATTATCGGTATATAAATAAAGATGGTTTTAATGGAAATCTATATTGCGAACGTACGGGATTTGTCAAAGCTTTTATGCAATTATAAACCTGGCATTTGATTTGTACTTTGCATATCATGATGTAGATTCAAAAATGTGCACAAGGGGCACAAGCGCCCATTTGAGGATGGGCACGTTTGCCCTATGCTTTCCTTGGGCATGCAGACTTATCCCAAATAGGCATAACTGGTATAAACGATATGATTGGTTGTTCCTCTACCACGGTATAGATGATAGTAAAAAGAAACATTCGTATCGTTTATTTCTCATTGTTTTTAGACATTGTTTTGCATTGTATTTTTAAAGGTAATGATGATAAGTTGAAGGAAATGATTTCTGACAAAATGAGCAGTTTTTGAAAAACGCGCCAAAGGTTTGGGTACATTTAAATAAAGTTATACAAAAAGAGGCAAAGCAGGGATGATGTTCGGAGTTTTTTTAATTAAGCAATTGATACAATATCATAACCTTAAGATGCTCTTAAATGCGACACCTAGTTTGCGGCAGTTCCCCGTTTGGTCATTATCATGAGTTCCTTAAAGATCATATCATATCATATCATATCATTTTATTTGCCAGCAAAAAGACACATACATTTAGGGATTCAATCATGTTTCACCGTTGTTCATCACCGTTTAACAACGATGCGGCCGCGTCGTCTGCGTGGTTTACTTCGCGAGGGCAGCTTTAGCTGCCCGAGCGAAGTAAACCACGCAGACGCGCCAGACGCGAGTTGTTAAACGGTGATGAATAACGGTGAAACATGATTGAATCCTTCAACAACGAAAAGAAGCTAAATATCGTATAATTCACGATTATTTTACGAGGAATGTCAGTTCATCATTGCCACTCAGCCTTACAAAAACTTCGATGATTTCTCTTTTGATATCAGCAATAAAACTACAGAATAAAACGGCAATGTTTAGCCGCTACCTGAAAAATACCGAATTCAACTTGTAAGCTGGCATACGCACAAAGGTTCCAGGCATGACGAATTTTACGCGCTCTCGCGTCGCTCGCGTTCGCGTATACGCTACAGTAAAAGTGTGGGTTCATCACGGTTTAACAACGGTTGGCTCCTGTACAGAGGTATAGGAAGAGTTGTTGAAATAAAATATGACACATACATATAAAATATGTATTAAAGATGATTTTAATACAATTTTTTATTATTATTTTTTCAAGGAATCAAGAGTAGCAGTGAATTCGCTGATAGCAGTATTAGCCTCCATACAAATGGTTCTTAGCATCGTGTCGTCAGCCTTCGCATGTTATGCTACATGTTTGTGCTGTTTCAAATGCTGTCGATGTCAGTCCACACCAAATAATATGGTAAGTTAATTAAGTTAAAGCGTGTGTTATACCACCCACGCGATGTTTACACTGTACGACGTACAGTGTACGTATACTAGGGGAGCTAGGACCACCTCCTTTGCACCCCACATAACTAAACCAAACCAAATTTTTTTAGGTTCCTGACATGACCTCAAAACATAATCAGGAATTTCCCAAAAATACAAGGTTTCTTTTCCAAGATTGCGTCCAAAATGGCCGCCAAATGCAGGTAATCACTATACTGGATGGTCATAATCCGTCAAACAGGACCGACCACACTATTTCTTATTTTGCGTGACAAACCCAGAAATATTACTCACGGCTTGTGCTTTCGCCATCTTGGCTGATGGCTTGATCACAAGTGTCTGTTGTGATCTGGTCCGCTGCGTTTCCCGTGGAGGTTGGATGCACTCTCAGATACGGCGCTGGAATTATTAAAATTTTCATTGCTTTACTTCAGTTGTTCGGCTCAGAATTAAAGGGGGTCTATCTGAAAGTAAAAACCACATTTTTTATGGAAATGTTACAATATGTCTTTAAAAAGTTTGTGTATGTTATCGCGCGTGTTGGGGTGTACGTACACGTTCTTATGCCTATGATTTGTGTGTTTTGCACGCGCATGTTTTTACATGTGATTGTGAAGTGTTAGATATTTGTATGAAGGCCTCTGACATGACTGACAGAAATCTCGGATGAATTGACTCCATGAGAGTCCACGGTTGTTTAATGACATGTAGAACTGTATTCATTTTAAGCAAAGTTGAACACTGATGGCGCTATTTATCTTAATCTTGTTTGTATCTTTACAAGGGGTACAAACTTGTCTAATGGCATTAAGGGTAGACGAGGTATTGTTGGTCGAGGCAACCTAAAAATCGATTTTCATTATCTAGATCAATATATTATTGAAAAATAACACCTTGATGTTTTGCAAATGTTCATTCTACAAATCGTATACTTTGCAAACTTGCTTAAATTATTGTTGTTAATGAGTTATGTACGTTTTACAAAAGTGTTGTTGTTTCAGCCCTCTTTACAACGTAACTCAAGAACCGCAGCACCTATAAAAGTATATCTGTGATATTTTAATAATATTTCTTCTACACACTCGCTATGAATTGAGCAATACAGTTTTTGCCAAAGCTCTCTACCATTCGTAAGATGCTGTGAACTACCAAATCACAACAGTTTAAAATAATTAATAACCTTAAAACATCAAAATGAGTGACATATAGCATGGAAATATTCTACTTTTTATCATGAAATGAAAGGAATGATCATATTATTGGGCTAAATTAAATTTAAAATATATGTAAATATCGCCCTCGATTTGCACACAACAGTTTATAGAATAAAAATTACCACAAAAAGGCAGGAAAAGATGAAAATTTTGATAAAGAAAAGACAATCTAAGTTGAAAATAGCTAAAAAATATATGTATATACCGGTATTAGTGTAATAGCAGTCGGTATTGTAAAGGCCTAGAATTTAAAATTATGTTATGTTTTGTTAGAAACAGTAATAAATGATTACATCAAACAACCGTGAGTTAGCTTTCGAGCTTCAAAGAAACATATAAACTTGACAATACATGATTGCCATCCAAAATCCAGCCAGCGATTCGGGAAATTTCTAGAGAATGTTCGACCTTTAAAAGCGGAATAGGTATAGGGACTAGCTCCATGCCTGCTTATCTGAGCTTTATATCCCAGGTAAGGCCCGTTATCTATAGCGAACAGACAGTGATGAAATCGGCATCGCTCTATATCATAGTTCATACTTCATGAAAATGTATCTGGACCTGTAGTTTACGGCATATATCATGAAACAGGCAGAATTCCCTTCTGTTATCACAAGAGATGATATTTCATATCATCATAATCATCAGTCGGCTGCGGAGCAGGCGACTACAAGCTTTCTCCCGGGGCTTTCTCCAACTAATGCGATCTTGGGCAAGCGAAACAATTTTGTTTGGCTCAAAATGTCTCAAATTCTTGTTAGTCTTTGTTTGATTTGTTTTGTTTTTACTTCTTTTGGTGGTAACATTTCTTTGTTCTTCCTCTGGCCTTACTGACCTTCTGGTCATCCCCTCCATAGTTCGCTTGTTTGATACTAGTATTGCCTTTGTTTATTTGTTTTTTAAGATTTATACTTGTGTGATTTCATGTGAATTATGGGAAATAAAATTATCCTATCTTGTGTCTTGTATCAATGCTTATATGTATCAATTATAATTAGAGAGGGCGGCCTATCTGCTATGTCATAGCATGACATCAGTCAATATGAGACATTAAATATTAAATGCGAGGATCCAGAGGATACATGCCTGAGAAAATATATAATAATATATGTATCAATTTAGATTGCATACACGGCATACGATAACCAGGCCTTATATGGGCATCAACATGATCAACCTGTAAACATATTTATGGTACAATCACCGACTGGACAAATTGGACAAAGTAAGAATAATCATGATAATAATCGATGGCGATTGAGGATGAATGATGCATGATGATAATAATCGATGACGATGATGATGACGACGATGATGATGATGATGATGATGATGATGATGATGATGATGATGATGATGATGATGATGCGGATGATGATGATGGTGATGGTGATGATGATGATGATGATGATGATGATGATGATGATGATGATGGTGATGATGATGATGATGATGATGGTGATGATGATGTCGGTGTCGATGGAAGTGTTGATGGTGTGATGGTGGAGGTGGTAGTGGTTGTGGCAGCTGTGGTGTTGTTTCTTTTATATCAAATATGTAACATCTTTATTATTATTATTATTATTATTAATGTATTATTATTATTATTATTATTATTATTATTATTATTATTATTATTATTATTATTATTATTATTATTATTATTCAATTGTCATCATTATTGCAATCATTGCTGTCTTAACAGTTATTTCACCGAGTCAGACCATGCATCAGTCAACACAGCAACGGTTCTTCATCATGCCGCCACCTTCTACAGAGAGACAGCCTACGTTCTAACAAACTTGTTTATAAGTTCGTGATTGTATATCACCACCATTTCAGAGATCAAACTCGGAAGATTGTTAATCATGCTAATTAAATCAAAGTCCATAATAATGTTTAGATTGTGATCTTCCTGACATAAATTAATCACCATGGCGTACTATGGAGTTATCAGTGGTCATAGCAATTTTACAAGTAATGTAATCAAGAAAGCATTGACATTAAATTAAGGACTCAAGATTCATATGGAGATTTATGAATCGTACCGTAAAGAGAAGAATTAATATGTACAACTCAAATCTATTGCTATTAAGATACGACAAACAAAAAGAACATTATTGTTGACTTTAAAGGCACTCAGTTCCAAATATAATATGTCATACATTATAAGACCCTCCTCCGGGTCCGTGGATAACGACTGGTAATGTAGACTAGACTATACCATTATCAATCAATCCAAAACTCGGACCGAATCTGTAGATAGTTTGCCTTCCACTTCCCATAAATTTCATATTCATATTCATATTCAATTTATTTCCATCAAAATCACACCGTACATAAAATAACACCAACAACATTTTTATAAAAACAAGATGGGGAGGTGCAACTGCAAGCAAAAGCCTGAGAAGACGTTGCACCACCTGACAATTAAATTAAAAACCAAAAAACCAAACAGACATACAAACATGACATGACAAGAGCGGTGGCCGAGAAACACACACACACACACACCCCAACAAACAAACAAAAAACATTATAAATATCAGTTATGAGAAAAGAATCATTTATATTACAAACATTTCATCAATTTCCAAAAGATTAAACTGACTTTCAGCACAAACATTCACTAACCTTGAATTTTCGATGTGTGACATATCTTCATCAGAAGAAGTCCTTAGATGTTGTGATGGACTTGCCCTTTTATTGACCATTGGCAACTTGTGGTCGAATGAGGGCATTGTATAAGGTTGGCAATTCCAGTCCTTGATCGCGATTTAGTTCTGGCGATTTCTTCTTGATCTTCGACCAAAAGTCGCCAATGGTCAACAAAAGGGCAAGTCCATCACAACATCTTAGGACTTCTTCTGATGAAGATGTGTGTCACACATCGAAAATTCAAGGTTAGTGAAATTTTGTGCTGAAAGTCAGTTTAATCTTTTTGAAATTGTTTATTACCAGCACGAATGAACTTACATTCGAGAACATTTGATCAATTAACTCATTCAAATCAGAACTCGAGGTCAGCCAGTGGAACCGAACCGAAATATACCTCACAAGAAGGCACATGGCACCAGAAGCCACCAGTGAGAAAGAGCCCAAATTAGAAGTAGGGAAAACTGGCAAATATTGAAATGACAAAATGATAAAACAATAAATTACGAATATTTTGATTTAAATTACATTTAAACTGGTATTATTTTTCTGGAGGAGTGATGAAATACTTTTTTTGAAAGAATTTACACTAACAGCCGTTTTAACGAAGTCAGGTAAATTATTCCAAATCTTTGGACCTGTGGAGAGGACAGTTTTCAGTTTGTGAAAATTCATAGGTTGGTCAGGCGAGTGTTCTATATCATATCGGTGATCTCACCGCCTTTGTCATTTGTGTATTAAAGCGACTACTTGGAAATCGTGTTCACACGGTCGGAAGTCACTTATTACCGGTAATAAATCACTTATGTCCGACTTATGTGAACACGACTTTATTCCCCCGGTCTTGCCCAATCAATGCAGCTCTCAGTAAGCGTGGCAATATTTGAAGAGGCTTTTCTTGATAACATAGAGCAACCTCGTGCGCAAAGTGACAATAGTGACAAGAACAAAAAAAAAAAGATAACCTGAAAGCCTGGGAATGGCATGGATGAGGGAAGCAGAAGGGGAATCCTCCAGAAGAGGAGCTCAGCATTTTATGTAGGAACAATTCTCCCAAACAGCATTATGCCGCGCATTCCAGATGGTATAGCTTGAAAGGAGGGCGAGTTGACTGAGCTCCTTCTTCAGAGGTTTGACTTTCTTCGTGCTACCCAGCAAACACGAAAACGTTTTAAAAACGTTTTAAATAAGTTATATTTTGGCTTCTGGTTTAGGTAAAAACGTTTTAATAACATTAAAATGTCGGGTTATATAAAGGTCATGATAACGTTTTAAAACGTTTTGTATGAAAAACATACTACAACAATATTTTTAAATGTTTTCAAAAATGTTATTGAAAACTATTTTTGCAAACATTTTTGCCAAATATTGTGTCAATACTTAAATAACATTATGTTAAAATATTTGAACCCAGCCAACACAGAAATGTTCTTAAAATGTTTTTTTCAAAACCTTTTAAATGTCGGGTTATATAAAGGTCATGAAAACGTTTTTAAAACGTTATTGAAAATATTTTGGGCAAACATTTTTCGCAAAATATTTTTCAACCCCAAAATAACATTCTGTTTAGAATGTTTTGTATCAAGTTTTCAAGAATGTTTTTGGAATGTTATTAAAACGTTTTATACCCTTTATATAACTCGACATTTAAACGTTTTCTGTAAAACATTTTTGTTTGCTGAGCAGTAGATTATCAAAAAAATGTTTTTTAAGTTTATGAAAACATTTTATACTCTTAATATACCCTATAATATAACCCGACATTTAAACGTTTTCTGACAACCTTTTATAACCTTTTGCGAATAATGTTTGCTGGGTAGCCTGTAAAATGGATTTCAGACGTCGTTCGTTTTCGTGAGTTAAGAGGCCATGACTGCCTACTTCAATGCAAAACAACTGACATTTATAACCTTTGGCATTATTCATTTATTCATTTTAAATGTTTTACTAAAATATTGCAAATGATATTACAATATTATTATATTTTTTTAATTGTGGTAAAACAGTTTAAATAATATTTTCAAAGCACAAAACAAGCATTTTTTTTTGCATCAGAGAGTTCAGCTGCACCACAATTTGCCAAAAACCGCACACAATGCATTTATGAATTTAATGCTGATATCGCTTGATGGGAACAAATTTTTAATTCATCAGCGGTGTCTTATCAGTCGCATTCGTATGCTCGCGGTTATATTTGTGAGAGAATAAAGTACGTTAGGGACGGTAATTTCACGATGTAGAAATCCTTATTTAAATCGGGCGTATATTTTCAAAATATTGGGCGTTTGTTGAATCATGATTTATTTGCTTAAGCAGGACGACCAAATAGCAATGCTAATCTTTTTAAAGGCTCCCCATTAACAAACTGGGACTCATCGGCTTGAAACGTTCAGGGGTACATTACCTACTCTTTTTGAAACTGACACCGAAATACATGTATACACGGGATTGACCGAAGGCTTAACGTCCCCTCCGAAAGACGGAGTATTCTCATGGTTTCATTTCCCAATTCCAAATGAACCATGGGGTAGATCGGAAGTTTGAATTTAAATCTACAGATGTTGCCAGTTAAATTCAGATTTTTTTATTTAAGTTAAATACCCCCAGCAAGTTACCACCACAGGGAATTGAACCCCGGACCTCATGCACCAAGGCGAGTACTCTAACGCTCTCCCAAAAATTAGGCTTTCTTATTTCTTAAAACATAAATAACATATGCATGATGGGTACAAATCATTTCTTATGCAAGTATATTCCTTGTTGTCACGATATTATCTAATGTCATGACATGAACTTTCAGATCTTGATATTATTATCATTTAATTTGAGATAAACAAAATTCGGCAAAATATTTATAGAAGTGGTGAATATTCTCAGTCATCCAGTCGTTAAAATCACAAGGTTTTGAATTAAATCAAATACTGGAACTTACTTTTTTTGCAACTTGCTACGTTGCGTCTGAAACCATCAGACTTCATCAGGCAACTGACCCGCTGGGCTGGTCATGTGGCCCAGAACTCCGCCGTGTACCTTCACCTTAAAGACACTGGTCATAATATTGACACCGAGGACGCAGTGATTCTCGATAAGGAGGAACAGTGGCATAGGAGAGGCATCAAGGAAGCCATCTGGGAGACACAACTTATCTCACGCATGGGACCATGGGACTGGGGCCTGATGAAGTCTGATGGTTTCAGACGCAACGTAGCAAGTTGCAAAAAAGGTAAGTTCCACTATTTGATTTAATTCAAAACCTTGTGATTTATAGAAGTGACTGTCTATGTTTTCTAGAAAATATAGTTTTGTAACATGTCCTAAATTTTTAGCTAATTTAGATGTTTGGAGAGGGTCGCACTTTTGTGTTTTAGGAAGGATATGTAAACGACAGATAACACCAAAAATATGAAGAAATTATTTCCAAACCGTGTTAAGTCAACAATCATTATGTTGCTCATTTTGAAGAATGCTGGTTAACAAAAGCAGGTCATTGTCTCATTTCGTGAACAAAGGTACACATACCATTGTTTCCTTTCGTTTCCTTTATAATCGGTTACCCAACTGAAGCTATAATACCAGCTTTATTGCGATGTCGCACATGTAAAACAGACACTTGTGCACAACCAGAGAAGATCTGATTTAATCAGTTGAGCTGCTTCAATGAGTGTTATCTTGGTTTAAGCTTTTAATGGGGTTTAAGTCCTGCAAAGGTCGAGATGAATTCTACTGTAGACATGACTGCATCATGATGTTTCATACTGTCTACCTGTTTCACCTACATTTGCGCCAATCCGGCTTGAAATGTTTGGTGGGTGGGGGTGGGGGGGGGCAATCGGCATGAATTGTCGAAAAGTGGCTGAAAAGAACAACTAATGGGTCATTTTGCCGAAAAATGTGCGTGGGTGTGTGTGTGTGGAGGGAGGTGTGCCCCCTCTCCCCCGGGATTGACGCCTATGTATGTGCACCTTTATAAGTTGAGTTACCGCCACTACAAGGAATTTCGTACACATAACTCCATTACCGTGTCCACAAATTTCCGTGTATATTTTGGATGTACTAATTGATACCGGGCGAAAGGAGATATGATGCATTACAACTTTTGGTTGATTTTGTCCTGGTATTTTGAGCCTCCCAGTCGGCATGCTTTTGCGCATAGGTAGACTTTATGGGGGTAGTAAGATTAACGGAGTGCAGACGTTGTCCTGGGAGGTTACTACCATGCAATAGTCCTCCTCATGGTCCATATTTGGCAATCCCTGCCTGGACTGCTACAAAGACCATTTTTCCCAAGCCCGAGGTCGGTTCCCATGGGGAGAAGATCATTTAAATCCCTGGACATATTTGTTTGCTACGTTTTCTCAGCGAAAGGTGAACTTTTAGAGCGCAGTGTCCTCTGATCGAATCTTATCGTTGATCAATGGTATCTTCTTCAGAGAATTTTCCTATTTTTGTAAGCGTAAACAGTTTAGACCTCTTTGCCCTGTCCTTGTGATTTTTTTGGTGCTAGTAATAATGATCTTGTTAGAGCGCAATGTCCTTTGATCGAATAACCTTTGGTATTACTTCAATTACAATATTGCTATCTTATCGTTATTATCCTTTTCAGAGAAATTGTTTTATTTTTGTAAGTGCAAACAGTCTATACTTCTTTGCCTTGTCCTTTTGAAATAACCTTTGTGCTAACTCAAAATATTTTAACACTGCTAAAGCCCTGCACCTCGGTAGTAACTAAGAGAGAGGGCAGGTGGTCTATAGAACCCCTTCGCTCACGAAACTCTCACACCACATTATAGGAAGTGTCATAGGCAAGAAATTAAGTTACAAATTAGATGAATGATCTGTGACCGTGATAAAAATCATAAACATATTGCAGTTAAAGCTGTTCAGTATTTTTAGTATAATAATTAATATTTTGAAGACGCCAGCTTTCTTTCCCTGTGGGTGTCTAGGTTCGGGCCTATTTTAAGGGTCGGTCGGGTTACGCCAATCAAACAATTTTTTTTAGGCCTAAGCATGATTAGGGGAAATCCCCTATTCGTAATGTATATTCAACCATGCACTGTAGACAAAATCTCTGCCTTCCAAATCAAGTACTAACGCTGACTACTGACTGACATGTACAAAATGTAATGTAAACAGCATGATGACATGTGCTTTACAAGCATGAGTATGACATCGATATAAAAGTTTCTTTTATTATTGTGAAAATCGAATGATTCCTCTAAATGCAATAATAATTATAAGTACTAACACTGGAGCACTGCACCTGAATATTATGAGATTGTAAAGTAAATAGCATAAAATGTCGGTACCTGAAACTAAATTTGTGCATATCTCGGAAGTCCATTTTGGAAAATTTTGCCTGTTTGCTTTAGCTGATTCATGACATTTGATGGACATGTTTTAGCTGGTACCAACCCTTCCTCCTAAGATTTTTCATCATAAAAAAAAGCGCGCGTTTACGCCCAAACTACCTAAGCTAATCGTTGATCAATCTTCTGCGCCCAATTTAGTGATATAATGAATTTTTATCCTAGCGCCTGGGTATGGGGGTTAGGACAGGCCATCAAAGATGACCTTAGAGAGGGGTTGGCTCAGTAATTCAAGGGTTAGAGGAAATAATGTAGGGAAAAATTGTGTCGATATAGTCGCACACTAACATAATATCGTTGTTGCAAAAAAGGTGTCATGTTCAGTACCCTATAATTTTCATTAAAATGCTATAAATATGTAAGCTTACTGTTTCAAATTTGGACGGCTTATCTGGAGAATAAGTAGGTACATTACTTTATTGTTTGTTTGTGGCACGTTTCCGAAATCACAATGAAATCGGTACTTATCCACATAATTTCCTGGCCTCTTTCCCGAAAAATCGTCATGCTCAAATAATTAAACAAAAATTGAAACACTTGCAAAGGACATTTTTATAATTTTATTTTATAAGCTAGGTTAAAACTATTATTTTCGAAAAATATATTGGTTCAGGTGGCTACTTGCAGCAAGTTTGAGGACAAGATTGGTTGAAATCAAGCGTAGCCTTAAGGATGTTTTGGAAATATTTTCACTGTCAATGACATCCAATTGTCAGCGAATGACCCCCATCTTTTTGGAGCCCACATGGAATGACCACCTTTTCATTCCGATAGGCACAGGTACGACATATTCGAGTGCCCCCTCCCGTTTGAGACACACGCTATATTACATATTTACCTGACATATTTGTATTTGTATTAGTATTTTTAATCAGATTATTAAAGTAAATAATATGACATAGGTACATTATACATATCATAACCTGATATTCTTATCTTTAACTAAATTTGGACAAGTAAATAGTAACGAGTCTCTAAAAGCATAACCAATCATTTTGACTTTAATACTTTGATAATCACTTCCACCAATCATCTTTTGAATTGGTAATGTAAACAAAGGCAAGTAGTAACACCCCTGGCCTTTAGGTATATATCAGTAGGTGAATCTTATAGTTTGTCATCTTCCTGCGTGACGTTGACTTCTACAGTAGGCTTATTCTATTTGCGATAGAGCAAACGCTTTGAGGTAAGAATTTCATCTTTCACTATATTCACATTATTCTTCATTATTACACTGCCTATTGTATTCAGGAAAACCTAGAGCATGCTGTATCATTACTAAGACTGATAATTAATTAATCTCATATCATATATATTCTGTTTTTGCATTGTTTATTATCACTATACAAATTTTACAAAATGCTGTTTTTTCTTAAATATTCTGCAGCAGATTCCTTGATCACAATGTCTGACAAGCCAGAGACCAGAGACGGTCGGTTTCGTGATAGACCAGCAAAGTCGTTAGAGGAATGGAGAGAATGGCAGAAGAAACATTGGTCGGCTAAATATGACGTCTCTAAACCTCAGCATGTTCTTGGAAAAATGAGGAAATCGAAATATAAGAGGAACGTGTATTCTCTTTATAGATCGAGGAGCGACAAAGAAGATGAAATTTCACCTCGTTCAAGAGAAAGGAAAATCTCGCAAAACAAGAGTAACACGAAAGAAGTAAAGAATATGAAGCCAAGGACAAACAGGTAAGTCATTTGAAATATTGTTTATATTATTATTCTAAAATATTGACTAGTATTACTTGTCTGATTGATTATTTATGAATTATGGTTAATTTCATTGGTAAAATAATTCGATACCGATAACAATATTTTAGTGATTTTAACAAGTGAGTTCCAAAAGCGCAGTCTCTAAAATCGGGTCACAAATTGTACGAGCTCGCTTTTTTATCAAATAATTCGTCGGTTTCATTCCATATACTATGAAATTTTTACGCTGAAAATCATACTGAAAATGGCGGTGTTCCACTGACAATCACAATAACAAAAGAAAACGTTAGACTGAAATTGTTTCCAGTGTAATCTTTAGGTTAAAGACCACTAATAGGCCTGGGCGATACATTGAAATACGACGAGGAACTATTTGTTTTCATGGCATTCGAAAAGACTGCATTAAAATCGCTGAAATTGATCAAGTTATATAGCCAACAAAGTACTTTTTAGAGTTTGATGCTTCAAAATGGTACATTTTCTCTCATTATATGACATTTTTGTTGTAATAGTACCAAAATTAATACGCACGGCTTCGGTTTTTAGTAAACATTCGCCTTATCATATTGTAACTATCAGCTTCGAGGGCGCACTGTCATTTTAAGGTGTTTACGGTTCAGTGCGTTAAAACAAGAAAAGTCTCAGGTCAACCTATGTTGAATTTTTGATCATTTGGCATCTAAATCATATAGTTTCACCTGATATTAGTGGCATTGAACTGTGAGAGTTCTGAATATGAGAAAATTCCACCCGAAATTAGGCATTTTCCCATTGAAACCCGTGTAATACATAATTAGTGGTCTTTAACCTATAGTGGTATATCAAGTGGTTGTTATTGTCTTTTATAATGAGTAATGATCTGAGAAAGCAGTTTCCATGAAGTGGCTAGCTCATTTTAGTGTGATAGTGGATTAAATTAATTTCCGTGGGATTAAGGGGGTACTACACCCCCGCCCAATTTTGTGCCTATTTTTTGCATTTTTCTCAAAAATTATAGCGCATTGGTGACAAGAAAGATATGTATATTATAGGGGCAAGGACTACAACTACTGCACTGGAAATTTTATTTCAACACAGACAATAAATTTTCAATAAATCAATAACTACTTGCCTTGAGATGCTGAATTTCCAGTGGAGTAGTTGTAGTCCATGCCCCTATAATATACATACGGTATCTTACTTGTCCCCAATGCGCTATAATTTTTGAGAAAAATGCAAAAATAGGCACAAAATTGGCCAGGGGTGTAGTACCCCCTTAAGGGCTCTTGTATGAACGTTTGGACAGTATTTTGTGTGGACATGAGAGCACATCAGATATGTCGAATTGCATTCTGAATACGAAAACTGTCCTTCTGATATCAAATAATTTAGATTTTTTTGAAATTTGCGATATAATACAAATTTTATGACAAATTTAATATTTAAAATTTTTTAAATATATAACAGGCCTCGAAGCAAACTTTATAAATATAATGATATGTACTTAAAGTGTATATTGAAAATTTGACCTTTAATATTGAAGATATACATTTTTACCAAAAAGGCATCATTTCTTTTTGGTGTTTTGGGGAAAAAATCTAAAAATCAAGACATTACCGGCAAATTGAAAACAATAAGTACATCAGTATGGAAAACACGTCCCGAACCTAGTTATAACCTAGTTTGCTGTTTTACCCAAAGAACAAATCATTTTACTATACAGCTATTCTTTATTACAGTTGCTATCACACAGAGAACAATATTTGAGATTACTTTCAACAAAATTAGAGCATTACAAGCCGACGACAAAGTCGGCTTGTTCTGTCTTACGCCAATTCTTTCTTTACAAGCCGACGACAAAGTCGGCTTGTTCTGTTTTACGCTAATTACAAGCCGACGACAAAGTCGGCTTGTTCTGTTTTACGCTAATTCTTTCTTTCTTTCTTTCTGGCAACCTGCCTCTTCTTCTACAAACAAAATGCGCCAAAGCTCTAATTAATACATGTTGGTCACTAGTGGCATGGGTATTCAGGGTGTTCACAGCTTGACCATTGCTTGACCTTTGACCCTGTATGCAATACAAAATAAATTTGAACAACATGATATGTCAAATCTTAGTGTTGCATATGATAGACTTTAGTAAGACAAAACAAAAAGTCAATGGTGACTTCTTTGTACAATGTTTACTTTGGGGTCAAAAGGTCAAAATGTGTAAAATTTCAAACAACGAGGTATGGCAAATCTGAGTGCTGTATATGATAGACCTTAGTGAGACAAAATAACAATGTTTACTTTGGGGTCAAAAGGTCAAAATGTGTAAAATTTCAAACAGCGAGGTATGGCAAATCTGAGTGCTGCATATGATAGACCTTAGTGAGACAAAACAATGGTGACGGTCAAAGTTTAGGGTCGAAGGTCAAATTTTGAAATTGGTCAAAATTGACCCATTAACGTTATATTTACTGCCGGCGGCTTGTACTCAGAATCTATTGACTCTAGTTCTTTCTTTCTTTCTTTCTTTCTTTCTTTCTTTCTTTCTTTCTTTCTTTCTTTCTTTCTTTCTTTCTTTCTTTCTTTCTTTCTTTCTTTCTTTCCTTCTTTCTTTCTGGCAACCAGCCTCTTCTTCTACAAACAAAATGTGCTGAAGCTCTTATTAATGCATGTTAGTCAGTACTGGCATGGGTATTCAGGGTGTTCACAGCTTGACCATTGCTTGACCTTTGACCCTGTATGCAATACAAACTAAATTTGAACAACAAGATATGTCAAGTCATAGTGCTGCATATGATAGACCTTAGTGAGACAAAACAAAAAGTCAATGGTGACCTCCTTGTACAATGTTTACTTTGGGGTCAAAAGGTCAAAATGTGTAAAATTTCAAACAACGAGGTATAGCAAATCTGAGTGCTGTATATGATAGACCTTAGTGAGACAAAATAAAAAGTCAATAGTGACATCTTTGTACAGTGTTTACTTTGGGGTCGAAAGGTCAAAATGTGTATAATTTGAAACAACGAGGTATGGCAAATCTGAGTGCTGCATATGATAGACCTTAGTGACCCAAAACAAAAAGTCAATGGTGACCTCTTTGTACTTGGGGTGAAAAGGTCAAAATGTGTAAAATTTCAAACAGCGAGGTATGGCAAATCTGAGTGCTGCATATGATAGATCTTAGTGAGACAAAACAAAAAGTCAATGGTGTCGGTCAAAGTTTAGGGGTCGAAGGTCAAATTTTGAAATTGGTCAAAAGGGACCCATTAATGTTATTGAAGAGCTTATTTCCAAACCGTGTTAAGTCCACAAGATTCACTTTGGAGAAAATCAGGAATTTTCTTTATGGCAATGAAATAAAGTTCGATTTCCATAAAATTACAGTGTAGTGAAGGTGACATATATAGGACCATAAAAACATGTTAAGTTAAAATCTAGAGACTTTTGATTTTTTAAATGAATTAATTTGTTTTAAAAATAGCATGGACTTAACACGTTTTGACACAAAACGCAATTTCTGGCATGGACTTAACACATTTTGACACAAAACACAGCATCTGTAGTGCAGAACTAACCATATTTTTCTCAAACTAGTCTTAAAAGATAACATATTTATTAAAAACATACAAAATGTGATTCTCTCTACTATAAAACACAATTTTGCCACAAAACACCTTGCATCTCGAACCCCTTCTCCCAACCGTTTTTACCCAAATTCGATGTTTAAAATAGTTCAAAATTCAAAACTGAGTTGTATTGCATTTCTCAGAATTGAATAAACATCATTTCACTGACAATAAGTGATGACCCGAAATACACACTTGTTTTATCAGATTATCAGTTATCACAATTCCCCCCTCCCCATGCTGCCACCCTAATCTCATATTGAATAAGTCATTAAGTCCTAAGTTTTTTTTTATACCTTTAACTTTAAAATAATACCTTGAATTTAGTAGCACATTTTGATAATCATACAAAATAATAATATCAAAAACTAACTCTACCACCATCCTCTAACATTAATTCTACCATCACAAACTCTCCCTCTCCCCCTTCCCACCCTTTTCATGTCTTTCGGAGGTATCTATCAAATATTTAAGAAATCCCATACAAACTAGGCCTGCTAATTATTAAAAAACAACAACAACAAAAAACAACTTTTTATGCAGACCAAATTCAGGTATACTAGTCTCAGGACCAAACAAGAAGACGCAAAGCAAGGCAATGTTATCAATCATGCAGAACTTGGGCGATTAACTATTGGAAGCCCTATGCCATGCTACTTGCCTACAAGCTGCCCACAAGGGCATTGTTCGTGGACTTAACACAGTTTGCTTTCAAACTGGATTGGACTTAACACGTTTTGGGAAAAAATCGATACTTTGTGTGTCAATATTTCGGGACTTGACTAATTGTGGAGAAAAAAAACACACATTGCTGGATAGCCCTAGTTACACACTACCCATTTTCATCAAAATCTCAATTTTGCAGGTGGGTGGACTTAACACGGTTTGGAAATAAGCTCTTCATTTACTGCCGGCGGCTTGTACTCAGAATCTATTGAGTCTAGTTTTTTCTGTTTCAACCCCTGTGGAGTTCCCTACTTAACCTTCGATATTTTCGCTAATAACTCGACAACGATAAATCGTAGATATAGGTATGCAAAGCTATACATTTGTTGAATACTTAAAACGAGAGGAATAATTATTGATACATTATTCGGAAAGGTTAGTAAAGGTTGCCAGAAAACATTTAATTGTTGGATTATGAAGGGTAAAGGGTATACAATTTTTTAATAACATTCGAAATCATTTAAAAAAAGTTATACAAAATATTCTAACATATGTTATTTAAATGTTGACGAAATATTTAGCAAAAATGTTTGCAAAAATATTTTTCAATAACATTTTGACACCATTTTCAAAATACTATTGTAGTGTGTTTTCATGCAAACCGTAATGTCACATTTCTGGCTTCCTTGCCGTACATTCCATAATACACTTGGTATCAAATTTTGCCTAGCAATATTGATCATAGGTTCAAAATTGATGGTGCATATCAAATACCAAACTCTCTAGTTTATATTTGAGCATGATCACTTGTGTAAGGTCTTAGGAAATTATGTTAATAGGCTTGTATATTTGATGTTGCATTTTAGCTCACGCACTTTTTAGTAGCAACGAAGATTCCATGAATTTGCTGCGCTCCGATTTCGTTACAACTTCGCCTTGATTATGTTGAACACTCTAAATAAATAATTACGGTACTTACTGCCAACTTTAGAGGAAGGCATATGCCTTAATGAACCTCGCGAATGCAGAAAATTCATCGTGATTTTGCAAGCTTGAAAACATCTATGTTTACTTGCTATTTTGTCCGTGTTTCCAATATCGCTCATCACACGACCTAACTGCCCGCCCAATGTGTGCAATGTGACGTCACTACAGCCCAAGTATCGAAACATGGCGACTTCCACTAATAACTTTAATTAATTAATTATACTAATTAGCAAAAGTGTTTGATTCTAACAATACCGTCAATGTAACTATATAGAAAGGCAAGTACTACAATATGTCCTTTTAAAAAATCGTCCGGCTGTTTCCTTTAAATATCATATTTTAAGATGGTTTAGCAATTTCATTGTACACTATTTTAATGATTAGATTGCCAATATTGTCATAGCCTCCACCTTTATTTACCAATTATCTTTACAATACCGGATTCAAGAATTGGTTTATCAATTACTTGACTTGTTCTCATTGAGATATAAAACCAAATGTTGTTTTCCTGTGTTTTGGATACTTGATGCAGGTTTTGGGCTTATGTTTACGAACAAGTCATTGAACTGATTTGGTGTTTCTTTAGGATTGGTAATAAATCTTCATCTTTAAATTTGCTATGTGCAAGTTTTACTTTCTATTTTTGATTGTAATGCTATAATTATTTGTTCCAGTATCCTCATATTTGTGAAAACACCTTTTGCGACGGATCAGTTGACTGTGAAACCAAGTGATACTGTAGAATCTGTCAAAGAGACCATTGCTGAGAAGTTAGGCGTGAAAATTACGGAAAGCCATATCGGATATTGTTGTATGATGATGAAATTTTGCACACAAGTCTATGGAGAGTTACATCATCATACAACATTTGTGTTGTACGATGAAAAATGTGTTGTATGATGATGAAATTTGGAAAACTACGCACGACGTGAAAAAAATGTTGCACGATGATTTCACACTCTTCGTCAAATTTTCATTGGCTCGTTATTATTGTATGTCTGATGATGAAGGTGTACGATGAACAGTGTTACGCACGACGTAGTGTCGAACGCTTTCACATCATCATACACACGCCACACGTTCGTCATGCGTGGCGAAAATCCACATTGTGCATCACCGATTTTTTTCATCGGACATCCACCTGCACAGCTTCGTTATACAACATGATCCAATTCGTCAGACATACTTCAAGTTCGTTATGCGTGGCGAAAAGTCCACATCGTTCATATTCATTATACATACATTTGAAAAAACATGCAATGTACATCATCGTACACTTCACCTGCACATACATGCATCGTACACTCAAGTATCGTTAAATAGTAATTTCAGAAAGCACGTTTTACAAAGTACGGCGTGCTATTTCCCTACAAATCTGTTTCAATTAAAATTTACTTTAAGCTGAAATTTGTGTCATTTACACTCAATTTTGGCCCTTAATTGTAATTAAATTGCATAAAAATTGGCAGATACCTATTTACCTGTTTATTGTTTGCACTACTTATATATACCATTTTTCAGTATACCAAAATGAAATTAATTAAATTCGTGCTCAATCTGATTTATATTTTATTTTGCTAGTCATTTAATAGTATTTTCACAAAACGGAGTAATCCAATCGTTAGTCGAGAGGGGTTAGTCTACTGCCCCGGGGTCTACTGAATGTCATTTTTTTGTTTCTTATAAAATAGCCTATTATGCACGTACTCAGACTCAGAGTATTTTATGAACTAGTAAGATGTGAAACAACTTCCAGTTGATGCTTTCTAGCCTATAAAAGAAACACTTTAGGAAGGTTTTGTGATCATAAGCATGATATTAAAGGGGAGGCTCAATTTTCGGTTGTTTCTGTCATTTCTGCATTTTGTCTTTTTACCCCTGCCGCGTAAATTATTGCTATTAAGGGGGTACTACACCCCTGTCCAATTTTGTGCCTATTTTGGCATTTTTCTAAAAAATCATAGCGCGTTGGTGACAAGTAAGATATGTATATTATAGGGGCAAGGACTACAACTACTGCACTAGAAATTTTTATTTCAGCACAGACAACAGTTGTGGAGTTACAGTCAAAAATGAGGGAAAACCAGTATTTGATCAATAAATCAATAACTACTTGCCTTGAGTTGTTGAATTTTCAGTGCAGTAGTTGTAGTCATTGCCCCTATAATATGCATATCTTACTTGTCACCAATCTGCTATAATTTTTGAGAAAAATGCAAAAATAGGCACAAAATTTGCCAGGGGTGTAGTACCCCTTAACATGGGTAGGCCTACAGAGATTCTAGAAGGAAGTAGATAGGCCTAATACGCATACATCCAATATGTTCCACAGTGGTACCCCACGCACGAGGGCAGCACGAGGGATACTTTCTTTGGGAGCACACCATTTGATTTCCACTGAAGGGGGGGGCATGGGAGTTTTTGAGAAAAAAAACTTCACCCACTAGTGAGACGAAAAAAGAACTGCGCCTCACTGATGAGTAAAATAAATTCTCCCACCCAACTCTGTATAGGCCTAGGTATAAATTAAAATTGAAAAAAAAAATCCGCCACCTTCGGCCTGACCCAAACTCACATGCCCCCCCCCCCAGAATCTATGGTGCGTCCCTTATCATGTTTATGCTGAAAACATAATTTATGGTGTCCTTTACTATTATGTAACACTATAAACATATTTGGACCATAGACCTTCAAAATGATGTAATCCCACAATGGCCCTACAGAAAAAGGATAAACTTGACCTGTACGACCTTGTGTAATTGTTTCTGGCGCTCAAGAGAACATGCATTTAGCATCATCACAGGTATAGCTCGATATCTTCAAGTGATGATGAGAGGAAAATATCTGGTATCTTCAATTGCCTGATATTTTAGCTTTATATTAAAAATAAAGAAGTTTTCACAAACTGTTTCAGTCTGTAATTTTCTCGGAGCTTCTCGTCCTGCCAAAAATCTTTGCCCTCCCCCTCACCCTTTGCACATGCCAGATTTTTGGGAACCCAATGAGCTATTCCAGATATTATCCACCCCCCAAAGACGACACTGGGAATTTCCTTCTCGAAGCTTCTCGACCTGCCTAAAATCTTTCCCCCCCCTCACCCTTTGCACATGCCAGATTTTTGGGAACCCAATGAGCTATTCCAGATATTATCCACCCCCCACCCACCAAGATGACACTGGGATTTCCCATTCCTTGTTCTCGCAATATTACATGGGAATTCCAATCTGGGAAATCTTTACATTCTACAATTTCTTCCCCCTTTCTCTCATTCCTTCCCGCAGTGGCGTGCGCAAAGGGGGGGGGGGGCAGGGGGGTTTGTACATCCCCCGCCCACTTTTGTTGGTCATTCGCGTGAAATCAGTCATTCGGGGGAAATTGGAAGGTCCCGGAAGGAAAAATCTCTGAGAAAGTATTTATGAAAGAGTCCGTCACTTTTGACGGTGCCAAAACGTCAAAATGTGCCCCCTCAAAATAGGATTACTTGCTCTTTAAAAACGCTAAAACCCCAGAGCTTCCCCTGGACCCCACCAGGGGCCCTAAGGCGGGCCCCTGGACCCCACCCGTGAGGGGCTTCGCGGCAAGCCGCTAGCAGTGCCCACACCTTACACTCATAACCCACACTCCATTCGGGGGAACTGAACAACCTGGCCCCGCCACAATCCCGGGCTTTGAATGTGCTGCGCACGCCATTGCCACGGTTCCTTTAAATTACTTCCCCCTAAATTCCGGGCCTAAATTACTTCCCCTTCTCGTCCTTAAGTTTCCCTTCCTTCTCTTTTCTTCTTCATTATATTCCAATTTCTTCCCCTTTCTCTCATTCCTTCCCCCTTCAATTACACTCACTTAAATTACTTCCCCTCAAATCGCTTCCCCTGTTTTTTCTAAGTTACCAGACTATACTCAGTTCAGACTCGGGGGGGGCACTTAACACAAATGACCATGCGGGTATGTTCCCCCGGAAAGAACCCCCTTTTTGGATTTCGTAGCTCTGAAAGACGCCCTATATTTGACTAACATAGAGCTCTGAAAGACCATTGATGTTGATAATTTCCCCGGGATAATTTCAGCTCTAAAAGACCCCAAAATATTTACTCATTCGTCGTATGTCTGGGGTTTTTTTTCAGGCGATTTTCAACAAAAAAGCTAAGAAAGACCTTCATTTAGACTGTTCGCAGCTCCAAAAGACCCCCTTTTACCGGTACGCCATCAGCTCCCAAAGACCCACCACCTCAAAATACCGGGGGAACATACCCACCAAAATTTTTGATGAGCCCCCCGGTTCAGACTATGATCACTATCTCACATGGTGCAATAAAACGAATCGCGAAAGTCTAGTGACTTAGGCCCGCTCTTGGGTCATTTCCCTGTCTGCTTGAAATGTCCATCAACAGATAAATTCAAAAAAGTCCCCCCCCCCCCACGTCACATCATCCATGGGTCTTTGGAAGCTGACGGCGTACCGAAAAAGGGGTAAAAATCAAGGGTCTTTCTTGGTTTCTGGAAAAGACCAGAAATGTGAGGAATGGGCAATTTTGAAGGTATTTAAGGCAGCTGTGTACTCACAGACATGCACATGAGGTGACGGTGGGGAAAGGGTCGGTATCAGTGGCGTAGCATGGGTCATCCGATGGGGGGGGGGGCACCGACCATAATTGAGTGGCACCGGGTCTGATTGGGGGTACAAGCCGCTTTTGGTCATTTTCTTATGGGATTTTCTAAAATTTGCAGTCGATGGGGGTGGGGGTGGGGCCCGTGACCCCCGTGCCCCTATGACGCTACGCCACTGGTCGGTATCCCCTCCCGCAGTGGCGTAGCCAGCACTTTTTCAGCGGGTGGGCAAAGAGGGAACAAGGGGGGCAAACCAACTTTTAAGAGGGGAAACTTTGACGAAAATGGTCAAAAATGGGCTAAAAATCTTACATATCAGGGCGGCCAGCATCCCACTGTTGGGGGAGGGCAAGACTTCTCACAGGGGGGATCTGCCCCCTTCCCCCTCCCTCCCCGCTCCTTGACTACGCCACGCCACTGCCCTCCCGTGCTATTAACTTTAGACATAATTATTTATATTTCATGCAAAATGCTTGAAATTATGTTAAACGCCCCGGAACAATTGTCAGTGATGGGGGATAAACTTATGGCGGCCAACCGAAGGGAAAACCAGTGTTTGAGGTAACAAACATGTCGAATATTGTGCATATTCTTTCCCTCAAAATTGGAAACTTTTCCTCAAGCATGTCAAGACTACAAATGCCCATTCGTGTTGCCCCTATGTGGGGAAAATACCCCCGTCAGAATTCTTGTCCCCTGTTGCCCCTAGTAAAAACCCCAATTTAGGCAAATTTCCACTTTTTACGGCATTTTGCGCAAAATTTGTTGATTTTGCCCCCCCCCCTGAAATTCACTTTGTCCCAATGCCCCGAAAAAAATTCCTGGCGCAGGCGCCACTGCAAATACCCCGATGTCTCCTTCGTGCCGCCCTTATTTGATAGGGTGCAACTGGGGGAGCCCAATGAGGGGCTACGGGCGGCAAAGCCCACTACCGCGGTGGGGGTGGGGGATAACCCAGGGATACCCCGATGCCCCTTAGTGTTCTTTTTCTTTCATGTCCTTTGATAGTTGTTGGAGCAGTTTGCACCCCCTGGATCCACCACTGAATCATGGTGAAGCAAAAAACAAAAGGGGGGGGTGAAGGACTATATGGCATATTTTGGTAGGCTATTATGTAGTATGTATCGTTCCATTATCCAGGCCGGACCGAACCGAGACTGTTGGACAGTCTATGATATCTGAGCATTCCAAATACTCATGATATTGATAATAGAGAACAATTATTAAATTCGATACTAAACGACTGGTAATAAAGACTAAGTACTACTCAAATACTGAAATTCAGTAATTGTAAGTGTGCAGAAAAGTTGTAAGATGTTTAAAATGGTTCACTTCGCATGATCGCATCTTCCTGCTTGCCGTTAACATGGTTAACAAATGCTAATTTGCTTTATTCGTGGGGTGGTGGGGGGGGGGAGCCTGGGCACATCAAAAAAATTGATGGGTATGTTCCCTCGGAATTTTTAGGTGGTGGTCTTCGGGAGCTGGCGGCGTACCGGTAAAAGGGTGTCTTTTGGAGCTGCGAACAAGTAAAATGAGAACTTTTGTTGGAGCTGCAAACAGTAAAAATCAAGGGTCTTTCTTGGCTTTCTGGTTGAAAATCGTTTGAAAAAAAAACAAAACCAGAAATATAAGGAATGAGCAATTTTGGGGTCTTTTAGAGCTGAAATTATCAAAATCATGGGTCTTTTGGAGCTCAATTTTGGTCAAATATAGGGGGTCTTTCGGAGCTGCGAAAAGAAAAAAAAAGGGGGTGGGGTGGATGGTCTTTCCGGGGACATACCTGTTGCATAGTTGCAGGATTCTATTTTTTATTTTGGCTTGGTTTCAAGTGTAGGGGGTGCGTGTGGGTAGTGTTGGGGTATGTGTGGGCGTTTATGGGAGTGTTCAGTGTGTGATTTGTTTGTGTGTGTGTGATGTGGTGGGTGAGTATGGGGTGTGCGTGGGATGTGTGGTGGGGGTGCGTTCATATGAGTGTGTGGGTGGGATGTGCGTAGGGGTGCTTGGGCGTGTGATTGGGCCTGTATGAATGTAGGGGGCCTACCCAACAAACACAAAACGTTTTCGACATCATTCGCAAAAGGTTATAAAAGGTTGTCAGAAAACGTTTAAATGTCGGGTTATATAAAGGGTACATTTATGGTATAAAACGTTTTCATAACATTAAATAACATTTGTTGGTAATTTACTGCACAGCAAACACAAATGTTTTACAGAAAACAGTTAAATGTCGGGTTATATAAAGGGTATAAAAACGTTTTAATAACATTCCAAAAACATTTTTGAAAACTTGGTACAAATCATTCTAAACAGAATGTTATTTTGGGGTTGAAAAATATTTTGCAAAAATGTTTGCCCAAAATATTTACAATAACGTTTTTAAAATGTTTTCACGACCTTTATATAACCCGACATTTAAATGTTATTAAAACGTTTTGTAAAAAACATTTTAAGAACATTTCTGTGTTTGCTAGGTGCAAATATTTTAACATAATGTTATTTAAGTGTTGACAAAATATTTGGCCAAAAATGTTTGCAAAAATAGTTTACAATGACATTTCGAAAACATTTTAAAAATATTGTTGTAGTGTGTTTTCATACAAAACGTTTTAAAACGATTTCATGACCTTTATATAACCCGACATTTGAATGTTATTAAAACGTTTTTACCTAAACCAAAACCCAAAATATAACTTGTTTAAAACGTTTTTGTGTTTGCTGGGTATGTACTGGTCAATGCTGTTTTGATATTTTTCGTAATTTTCTCGTATCGTGTATATGATTATTATTATGTTGAATTTGTATGTAAAATTGTTGCAATTCGGTTTTTATACTGTGATGACAATTTGTTAATAAACCTTTTATGAATGAATGAATGAATGAATGAATGAATGAATGAATGAATGAATGAATGAAATGAATGGGGGGGGCAAGCAATTTGGGCAGACCGAGTCGGATGTGGGGAGCCGTTCTTGGCACACCATTTGGAAATTTAAACGGGTAGGGGCTAATAATTATATACAGCCCCTTGGCTATACTAAAGTTAAGAAATAATTAGGCTATAGAATAAAATAAGAAATCATGCTTGATAAAATAAGAATAAAGAAAAGGGAGCCAAACAACCACCTCACAACATACAGGGTGGTATTGAATTCCCAAAATGAAAAAAAAAAATGTGCCGCAACCCCCCCTACCCATTAACCACGGGGTGGGGGCACAATCCGGCACATGACTAATATGACCACCCCTAAGCACACTTCTCATGTCAAACAGCCCAGCAAACACGTTTTCGACATCATTCGCAAAAGGTTGTCAGAAAACGTTTAAATGTCGGGTTATATAAAGGGTAGGCTACATTAATGGTATAATACGTTTTCATAACATTAAATAACATTTGTTGGTAATTTACTGCACAGCAAACACAAATGTTTACAGAAAACATTTAAATGTCGGGTTATATATTCGGGTATAAAAACGTTTTAATAACATTCCAAAAACATTTTTGAAAACTTGGTACAAATCATTCTAAACAGAATGTTATTTTGGGGTTGAAAAATATTTTGCAAAAATGTTTGCCCAAAATATTTACAATAACGTTTTTAAAATGTTTTCACGACCTTTATATAACCCGACATTTAAATGTTATTAAAACGTTTTGTAAAAAACATTTTAAGAACATTTCTGTGTTTGCTGGGTGCAAATATTTTAACATAATGTTATTTAAGTGTTGACAAAATATTTGGCCAAAAATGTTTGCAAAATTAGTTTACAATGACATTTCGAAAACATTTTAAAAATATTGTTGTAGTGTGTTTTCATACAAAACGTTTTAAACGATTTCATGACCTTTATATAACCCGACATTTTAATGTTAAAAACGTTTAAAAACGTTTTTACCTAAACCAAAACCCAAAATATAACCTATTCAAAATGTTTTAAAAACGTTTTTGTGTTTGCTGGGAGGGTGGCCATAATCAACTAAAACATTTTCATAACGAAAATTACTATTAACGTATCCAAGATTAATGCTTTTTGGCTTTCTATTCATCATTCAGCGTCTTTCATACATACAATTTTTCATGTGTCACATCATTCTTCAACATATCCGAAATGGTTTTCTGATGTACGACGTGGAGTGTAGTATATCGTCATACGTATCATGAGTACATCGTTTTCTCATCATGCGTTGATCTTTTCCACGTCGTACGTACACTCTTTAACATCATGCGGAGAAGCTTCTCGCATCGCACCACACTTATTTCCACGTCGTGCGTACACTCACTCTTCGTTATACGTCGCCACAATCCACATCGTACGTCGACGCACAACGTGACCATTCATCATTCTTCATGAAATCAAAGGTGTTTCATCATACAACGTTTTACGGAAAGCAATTTCGGATATGACGTCCGTGGATTCTTCATTATACAACATTTTATTTTCATCATTCAACGTCTTCATCATCATACATACAATTTTTCACTGTTCCACATCATCCTTCAACATATCCGATATGGCTTTCCGTAGAAAATAGATACTCTGCATCTTAACTTCGGAAGAATTAAAGTAAGTATTCTGACCCAATTGCTGTAAATAATTATGTCTTAAACATAGCAATCACATTGTTGGCTCTTGTCGACGGATCTGACCCCATAAGCCAAGATGCTGGGTTTGAAGCTACACAAGGAAGCCCCTGAAAGGAAATTTTGCTGATGCGTGCCGACTTTTTCCAGTTCGATTTAACCAGCGATTCCCGCTGTTGTTTTGGTTACACGCCAGCACACGACTACGCGATCAGCATCACGTACAGTACGCGTTTCCAACTGTCAATCACCGGGGGTCAATCACCTTGAGCTTGACAACGATATCTGAATAGACTATCGCCAAGTCTTACATGTAGGGCGTGTAAATTTAGGTTTAATTCTCGTGATTGAAGAGTATTTTCATGTGTTTCTTTTCTTAATAAATTAAGTTCATGGATGGGCTAAAAATGTCATTAAAATAGCTGTTCAACATTTGTAAAAAAATACCTTAATATAGCGGGTTTGAAAAAGTCTAACCATGGATAGGGCCTACAGCGAGAGACAATTTTACGGGAAATTTTCTTGCTTCAACGCGATACAACCGGTAGAAATCGCGGAAGTGTTCCAGGATACGTAATGGCAGGGTTATGGCGGATTACATACCTGTATAAATTATTTGACTAGCTGTCATATTTTTATAATGAATTTAATTAATCCCTGATACAGGTCAACCATGAATTGAATATTCTTATGGACACTATATTAAAACATTATATATATACATATAGATAAAAATCCCTTTAAAAGGGATGTACCGGCAAAAGGATGAATTACAATGAGTAACATCAGATTTCTTTTTTAAAATATAAATATACAGTAAAAATAATTTTTAAGTGTAAAGATTATGGTTGTTTGAACATTTTGAGCCAAATTCCATTTGTTGCTATTCTTTCAAAATCAGTCTTTACGTTGTTACATAAATTTGAAATAAGATGAAATAAATTCCAAACATTTGGTAGCAAATGTGATCATTTGGTACCAAATGTGATCCCTTCTACATCCTTAAGAATTATGGAAGCTAATTCATTGGCGATTTTGCCCAATAGTTAATGTTACACCCTGTTTTGTATTCTTCTCTCACACTATACTTACGTCAAAACTGTCTATATAGTATAATTGTGATTGCACAAATGAAATTTGTAAAAGCAAACAATATTCGCATCTTTTAGTATAGATTAATTCATAACAATCTGGTTTTGAAAATTTAAACACACAGAATGTTAAACACTATATCAAGAATAATTATTTTTGGAATATATAAACAACAAATATATTATAGGCCTACGCATACTGAAACCCAATGCTATTGTATTAACTTTGTTTATAGCATGGTTAAAGACTAGTGATATGCATGTACGTAGGAACATAATTCGTTACATCTGCACCAAAGCTCCATTTTTCTGATTTGCTGATTTTTCTGCAAATCATCATTATTATAGACAAAAATCTATGAAGTTAATCAACATATCCAAAAGAAGGTAATTGTTTATCATGTGTGCAAATAGCTTTTGACATACTAGACTTTTGATTATTAAGGGCATGGGGCATAACATACACCCTCTTCTATCCTAACATCTAATTATTATCCTGTGAAACTCCTAAATGTAGATCCAATTGTCCTGCCAATTATTCTCTCCCACCAACTGCCAATTAATTATCTGGAATAGATGTGTAATGACATCAAAACATTTTCATTAACCTATAGCAAGGTCGCTGCTGGATAACCTTGACCCTGCTTGAAAAGCACTATGACCATGATGACCACACACTGACACATGTATTATATTGTCCCCTGCGCTTTATACTCTAATGTGCATAGTAAGAGGACCAGCGAATTTGCCCAATTTTCAATTTAGAAAGAAAGTTCCTAAAACATATACTGATTTTACCTTAGTCATGCAAAATCAACACAAAACTTCTGTTGTCGTCACACACCAATTTTGGTATTTCTATTTGCTATGACAACAATCGTTTTTTGACATTATTTTCTGTTTTGTTCATACACTATCTAATAGAAAGTTAGAAACAACAACAAACTTGAACCAATTAATAAGTACAGCTGGCCGGTACAAAAACGCTTTGGCTTTTCCATGCCTAAAACCTGCGGTCCGGAAGTCGGGCCCGTGAATGAAATCCATAAAAATATGCGGTTGGAAAATAAATAAATAACCAATAAAAGGGTGAAAATGGTGCATCAAATGGCTTCATTTGTACTTTCATTTTGCATAAACAATCTTTCTACATTATGAAATTGCATCGCCCCCTATCAAAATACCCTGGCGCCGTGTGTTGCTAATCTTCGAGTATCGAGTTTCGAGTTCGAGTATCGAGTTTCGAGTTGCAATTTTCGAGTATCGAGTTGCAATTTTCGAGTATCGAGTTGCAATTTTCGAGTATCGAGTTGCAATTTTCGAGTATCGAGTTGCAATTGTCGAGTATCGAGTTGCGATTGTCGAGTATCGAGTTGCAATTTTCGAGTATCGAGTTGCAATTGTCGAGTATCGAGTTGCGATTGTCGAGTATCGAGTTGAAATCTTCGAGTATCGAGTTGCAATTTTCGAGTATCGAGTTGAAATCTTCGAGTATCGAGTTGAAATTTTCGAGTATCGAGTTGAAATTTTCGAGTATCGAGTTCAATTTTCGAGTATCGAGTTGCAATTTTAATTTTCAATCTGCTTTTGAAGTAGGCTATAGGATGTCCCTCTCCGACATGAAGAAGAAAGCACAAATGTTTTCCAATTTGTTATTACGTTCTCCACGGAATTCGTAAAAGCCCCGGTAAAAGCACACTAGTTGTTCATAAAAAGGGTAGGCCTACTAGTGGATAGGTATTAACCTCGGGGTATATTTACTATATATGAAAGGCAAAATACTTCAGATCAATTTAGATTAACCTTTGGCCTAAATAATATGTGTTTACCACTTTGATTAAGGGCCGCATGTGCGACAAATGCATCATTTGCAACAGAAAAGTTTAACTCGAACTTCGTTCATTTGAGCGCATTTCGAGTAACAAACTCGAAAACCTGCAAAATGAGCGTACTTCGAGTTAAAAACTCGAAAACCTGCAAAATGATCAATATTCGAGTGAAATCCATATTTACTATATATGAAAGGCAAAATACTTCAGATCAATCTAGATCAACCTTTGGCCTAATAAAATGTGTTTACCACTTTGATTAAGGGTCGCATGTGCGACAAATGCATCATTTGCAACAGAAAAGTTTAACTCGAACTTCGTTCATTTGAGCGCATTTCGAGTAACAAACTCGAAAACTTGCAAAATGAGCGTACTTCGAGTAACAAACTCGAAAACCTGCAAAATGATCAATATT
The DNA here is from genome assembly GCF_039555335.1 of Amphiura filiformis. Taxonomy (NCBI): domain Eukaryota; kingdom Metazoa; phylum Echinodermata; class Ophiuroidea; order Amphilepidida; family Amphiuridae; genus Amphiura; species Amphiura filiformis. Next base: position 17,508,282 of record NC_092646.1, on the reverse strand, counting down.
CGAGTGAAATCCATATTTACTATATATGAAAGGCAAAATACTTCAGATCAATCTAGATCAACCTTTGGCCTAATAAAATGTGTTTACCACTTTGATTAAGGGCCGCATGTGCGACAAATGCATCATTTGCAACAGAAAAGTTTAACTCGAACTTCGTTCATTTGAGCGCATTTCGAGTAACAAACTCGAAAACCTGCAAAATGATCAATATTCGAGTGAAATCCATATTTACTATATATGAAAGGCAAAATACTTCAGATCAATCTAGATCAACCTTTGGCCTAATAAAATGTGTTTACCACTTTGATTAAGGGTCGCATGTGCGACAAATGCATCATTTGCAACAGAAAAGTTTAACTCGAACTTCGTTCATTTGAGCGCATTTCGAGTAACAAACTCGAAAACCTGCAAAAAGAGCGTAGTTCGAGTTAGAAACTCGAAAACCTACAAAATGATCAATATTCGAGTGAAATCCATATTTACTATATATGAAAGGCAAAATACTTCAGATCAATCTAGATCAACCTTTGGCCTAATAAAATGTGTTTACCACTTTGATTAAGGGTCGCATGTGCGACAAATGCATCATTTGCAACAGAAAAGTTTAACTCGAACTTCGTTCATTTGAGCGCATTTCGAGTAACAAACTCGAAAACTTGCAAAATGAGCGTACTTCGAGTAACAAACTCGAAAACCTGCAAAATGATCAATATTCGAGTGAAATCCATATTTACTATATATGAAAGGCAAAATACTTCAGATCAATCTAGATCAACCTTTGGCCTAATAAAATGTGTTTACCACTTTGATTAAGGGTCGCATGTGCGACAAATGCATCATTTGCAACAGAAAAGTTTAACTCGAACTTCGTTCATTTGAGCGCATTTCGAGTAACAAACTCGAAAACCTGCAAAAGAGCGTAGATCTCGGTAAAAGCTCGAAAACCTACAAAATGATCAATATTCGAGTGAAATCCATATTTACTATATATGAAAGGCAAAATACTTCAGATCAATCTAGATTAACCTTTGGCCTAATAAGATGTGTTTACCACTTTGATTAAGGGCCGCATGTGCCACAAATGCATCATTTGCAACAGAAAAGTTTAACTCGAACTTCGTTCATTTGAGCGCATTTCGAGTAACAAACTCGAAAACTTGCAAAATGAGCGTACTTCGAGTAACAAACTCGAAAACCTGCAAAATGATCAATATTCGAGTGAAATCCATATTTACTATATATGAAAGGCAAAATACTTCAGATCAATCTAGATCAACCTTTGGCCTAATAAAATGTGTTTACCACTTTGATTAAGGGTCGCATGTGCGACAAATGCATCATTTGCAACAGAAAAGTTTAACTCGAACTTCGTTCATTTGAGCGCATTTCGAGTAACAAACTCGAAAACCTGCAAAAGAGCGTAGTTCGAGTTAGAAACTCGAAAACCTACAAAATGATCAATATTCGAGTGAAATCCATATTTACTATATATGAAAGGCAAAATACTTCAGATCAATCTAGATTAACCTTTGGCCTAATAATATGTGTTAACCACTTTGATTAAGGGCCGCATGTGCGACAAATGCATCATTTGCAACAGAAAAGTTTAACTCGAACTTCGTTCATTTGAGCGCATTTCGAGTAACAAACTCGAAAACCTGCAAAAGAGCGTAGTTCGAGTTAGAAACTCGAAAACCTACAAAATGATCAATATTCGAGTGAAATCCATATTTACTATATATGAAAGGCAAAATACTTCAGATCAATCAAGATTAACCTTTGGCCTAATAATATGTGTTAACCACTTTGATTAAGGGCCGCATGTGCGACAAATGCATCATTTGCAACAGAAAAGTTTAACTCGAACTTCGTTCATTTGAGCGCATTTCGAGTAACAAACTCGAAAACTTGCAAAATGAGCGTACTTCGAGTAACAAACTCGAAAACCTGCAAAATGATCAATATTCGAGTGAAATCCATATTTACTATAATGAAAGGCAAAATACTTCAGATCAATCTAGATCAACCTTTGGCCTAATAAAATGTGTTTACCACTTTGATTAAGGGCCGCATGTGCGACAAATGCATCATTTGCAACAGAAAAGTTTAACTCGAACTTCGTTCATTTGAGCGCATTTCGAGTAACAAACTCGAAAACTTGCAAAATGAGCGTACTTCGAGTAACAAACTCGAAAACCTGCAAAATGATCAATATTCGAGTGAAATCCATATTTACTATATATGAAAGGCAAAATACTTCAGATCAATCTAGATCAACCTTTGGCCTAATAAAATGTGTTTACCACTTTGATTAAGGGTCGCATGTGCGACAAATGCATCATTTGCAACAGAAAAGTTTAACTCAAACTTCGTTCATTTGAGCGCATTTCGAGTAACAAACTCGAAAACTTGCAAAATGAGCGTACTTCGAGTAACAAACTCGAAAACCTGCAAAATGATCAATATTCGAGTGAAATCCATATTTACTATATATGAAAGGCAAAATACTTCAGATCAATCTAGATCAACCTTTGGCCTAATAAAATGTGTTTACCACTTTGATTAAGGGTCGCATGTGCGACAAATGCATCATTTGCAACAGAAAAGTTTAACTCGAACTTCGTTCATTTGAGCGCATTTCGAGTAACAAACTCGAAAACCTGCAAAAGAGCGTAGTTCGAGTTAGAAACTCGAAAACCTACAAAATGATCAATATTCGAGTGAAATCCATATTTACTATATATGAAAGGCAAAATACTTCAGATCAATCTAGATCAACCTTTGGCCTAATAAAATGTGTTTACCACTTTGATTAAGGGTCGCATGTGCGACAAATGCATCATTTGCAACAGAAAAGTTTAACTCGAACTTCGTTCATTTGAGCGCATTTCGAGTAACAAACTCGAAAACTTGCAAAATGAGCGTACTTCGAGTAACAAACTCGAAAACCTGCAAAATGATCAATATTCGAGTGAAATCCATATTTACTATATATGAAAGGCAAAATACTTCAGATCAATCTAGATCAACCTTTGGCCTAATAAAATGTGTTTACCACTTTGATTAAGGGTCGCATGTGCGACAAATGCATCATTTGCAACAGAAAAGTTTAACTCGAACTTCGTTCATTTGAGCGCATTTCGAGTAACAAACTCGAAAACCTGCAAAAGAGCGTAGTTCGAGTTAGAAACTCGAAAACCTACAAAATGATCAATATTCGAGTGAAATCCATATTTACTATATATGAAAGGCAAAATACTTCAGATCAATCTAGATTAACCTTTGGCCTAATAAGATGTGTTTACCACTTTGATTAAGGGCCGCATGTGCGACAAATGCATCATTTGCAACAGAAAAGTTTAACTCGAACTTCGTTCATTTGAGCGCATTTCGAGTAACAAACTCGAAACTTGCAAAATGAGCGTACTTCGAGTAACAAACTCGAAAACCTGCAAAATGATCAATATTCGAGTGAAATCCATATTTACTATATATGAAAGGCAAAATACTTCAGATCAATCTAGACCAACCTTTGGCCTAATAAAATGTGTTTACCACTTTGATTAAGGGTCGCATGTGCGACAAATGCATCATTTGCAACAGAAAAGTTTAACTCGAACTTCGTTCATTTGAGCGCATTTCGAGTAACAAACTCGAAAACCTGCAAAAAGAGCGTAGTTCGAGTTAGAAACTCGAAAACCTACAAAATGATCAATATTCGAGTGAAATCCATATTTACTATATATGAAAGGCAAAATACTTCAGATCAATCTAGATTAACCTTTGGCCTAATAATATGTGTTAACCACTTTGATTAAGGGCCGCATGTGCGACAAATGCATCATTTGCAACAGAAAAGTTTAACTCGAACTTCGTTCATTTGAGCGCATTTCGAGTAACAAACTCGAAAACCTGCAAAAAGAGCGTAGTTCGAGTTAGAAACTCGAAAACCTACAAAATGATCAATATTCGAGTGAAATCCATATTTACTATATATGAAAGGCAAAATACTTCAGATCAATCAAGATTAACCTTTGGCCTAATAATATGTGTTAACCACTTTGATTAAGGGCCGCATGTGCGACAAATGCATCATTTGCAACAGAAAAGTTTAACTCGAACTTCGTTCATTTGAGCGCATTTCGAGTAACAAACTCGAAAACTTGCAAAATGAGCGTACTTCGAGTAACAAACTCGAAAACCTGCAAAATGATCAATATTCGAGTGAAATCCATATTTACTATATATGAAAGGCAAAATACTTCAGATCAATCTAGATCAACCTTTGGCCTAATAAAATGTGTTTACCACTTTGATTAAGGGCCGCATGTGCGACAAATGCATCATTTGCAACAGAAAAGTTTAACTCGAACTTCGTTCATTTGAGCGCATTTCGAGTAACAAACTCGAAAACTTGCAAAATGAGCGTACTTCGAGTAACAAACTCGAAAACCTGCAAAATGATCAATATTCGAGTGAAATCCATATTTACTATATATGAAAGGCAAAATACTTCAGATCAATCTAGATCAACCTTTGGCCTAATAAAATGTGTTTACCACTTTGATTAAGGGTCGCATGTGCGACAAATGCATCATTTGCAACAGAAAAGTTTAACTCAAACTTCGTTCATTTGAGCGCATTTCGAGTAACAAACTCGAAAACTTGCAAAATGAGCGTACTTCGAGTAACAAACTCGAAAACCTGCAAAATGATCAATATTCGAGTGAAATCCATATTTACTATATATGAAAGGAAAAATACTTCAGATCAATCTAGATTAACCTTTGGCCTAATCATATGTGTTTACCGCTTTGATTAAGGGCCGCATGTGCGACAAATGCATCATTGCAACAGAAAAGTTTAACTCGAACTTCGTTCATTTGAGCGCATTTCGAGTAACAAACTCGAAAACTTGCAAAATGAGCGTACTTCGAGTAACAAACTCGAAAACCTGCAAAATGATCAATATTCGAGTGAAATCCATATTTACTATATATGAAAGGCAAAATACTTCAGATCAATCTAGATCAACCTTTGGCCTAATAAAATGTGTTTACCACTTTGATTAAGGGTCGCATGTGCGACAAATGCATCATTTGCAACAGAAAAGTTTAACTCGAACTTCGTTCATTTGAGCGCATTTCGAGTAACAAACTCGAAAACCTGCAAAAGAGCGTAGTTCGAGTTAGAAACTCGAAAACCTACAAAATGATCAATATTCGAGTGAAATCCATATTTACTATATATGAAAGGCAAAATACTTCAGATCAATCTAGATTAACCTTTGGCCTAATAAGATGTGTTTACCACTTTGATTAAGGGCCGCATGTGCGACAAATGCATCATTTGCAACAGAAAAGTTTAACTCGAACTTCGTTCATTTGAGCGCATTTCGAGTAACAAACTCGAAAACTTGCAAAATGAGCGTACTTCGAGTAACAAACTCGAAAACCTGCAAAATGATCAATATTCGAGTGAAATCCATATTTACTATATATGAAAGGCAAAATACTTCAGATCAATCTAGATCAACCTTTGGGCTAATAAAATGTGTTTACCACTTTGATTAAGGGTGGCATGTGCGACAAATGCATCATTTGCAACAGAAAAGTTTAACTCGAACTTCGTTCATTTGAGCGCATTTCGAGTAACAAACTCGAAAACCTCAAAGGTCTTCTACGAAGATCGGAAGAGCGTCGAAAACCTACAAAATGATCAATATTCGAGTGAAATCCATATTTACTATATATGAAAGGCAAAATACTTCAGATCAATCTAGATTAACCTTTGGCCTAATAATATGTGTTAACCACTTTGATTAAGGGCCGCATGTGCGACAAATGCATCATTTGTAACAGAAAAGTTTAACTCGAACTTCGTTCATTTGAGCGCATTTCGAGTAACAAACTCGAAAACTTGCAAAATGAGCGTACTTCGAGTAACAAACTCGAAAACCTGCAAAATGATCAATATTCGAGTGAAATCCATATTTACTATATATGAAAGGCAAAATACTTCAGATCAATCTAGATCAACCTTTGGCCTAATAAAATGTGTTTACCACTTTGATTAAGGGTCGCATGTGCGACAAATGCATCATTGCAACAGAAAAGTTTAACTCGAACTTCGTTCATTTGAGCGCATTTCGAGTAACAAACTCGAAAACTTGCAAAATGAGCGTACTTCGAGTAACAAACTCGAAAACCTGCAAAATGATCAATATTCGAGTGAAATCCATATTTACTATATATGAAAGGCAAAATACTTCAGATCAATCTAGATCAACCTTTGGGCTAATAAAATGTGTTTACCACTTTGATTAAGGGTCGCATGTGCGACAAATGCATCATTTGCAACAGAAAAGTTTAACTCGAACTTCGTTCATTTGAGCGCATTTCGAGTAACAAACTCGAAAACTTGCAAAATGAGCGTACTTCGAGTAACAAACTCGAAAACCTGCAAAATGATCAATATTCGAGTGAAATCCATATTTACTATATATGAAAGGCAAAATACTTCAGATCAATCTAGATCAACCTTTGGCCTAATAAAATGTGTTTACCACTTTGATTAAGGGTCGCATGTGCGACAAATGCATCATTTGCAACAGAAAAGTTTAACTCGAACTTCGTTCATTTGAGCGCATTTCGAGTAACAAACTCGAAAACTTGCAAAATGAGCGTACTTCGAGTAACAAACTCGAAAACCTGCAAAATGATCAATATTCGAGTGAAATCCATATTTACTATATATGAAAGGCAAAATACTTCAGATCAATCTAGATCAACCTTTGGCCTAATAAAATGTGTTTACCACTTTGATTAAGGGCCGCATGTGCGACAAATGCATCATTTGCAACAGAAAAGTTTAACTCGAACTTCGTTCATTTGAGCGCATTTCGAGTAACTAACTCGAAAACTTGCAAAATGAGCGTACTTCGAGTAACAAACTCGAAAACCTGCAAAATGATCAATATTCGAGTGAAATCCATATTTACTATATATGAAAGGCAAAATACTTCAGATCAATCTAGATCAACCTTTGGCCTAATAAAATGTGTTTACCACTTTGATTAAGGGCCGCATGTGCGACAAATGCATCATTTGCAACAGAAAAGTTTAACTCGAACTTCGTTCATTTGAGCGCATTTCGAGTAACAAACTCGAAAACTTGCAAAATGAGCGTACTTCGAGTAACAAACTCGAAAACCTGCAAAATGATCAATATTCGAGTGAAATCCATATTTACTATATATGAAAGGCAAAATACTTCAGATCAATCTAGATCAACCTTTGGCCTAATAAAATGTGTTTACCACTTTGATTAAGGGTGGCATGTGCGACAAATGCATCATTTGCAACAGAAAAGTTTAACTCGAACTTCGTTCATTTGAGCGCATTTCGAGTACAAACAAACTCGAAAACCTGCAAAAGAGCGTAGTTCGAGTTAGAAACTCGAAAACCTACAAAATGATCAATATTCGAGTGAAATCCATATTTACATTTTATATATGAAAGGCAAAATACTTCAGATCAATCTAGATTAACCTTTGCCTAATAATATGTGTTAACCACTTTGATTAAGGGCCGCATGTGCGACAAATGCATCATTTGCAACAGAAAGTTTAACTCGAACTTCGTTCATTTGAGCGCATTTCGAGTAACAAACTCGAAAACTTGCAAAATGAGCGTACTTCGAGTAACAAACTCGAAAACCTGCAAAATGATCAATATTCGAGTGAAATCCATATTTACTATATATGAAAGGCAAAATACTTCAGATCAATCTAGATCAACCTTTGGCCTAATAAAATGTGTTTACCACTTTGATTAAGGGTCGCATGTGCGACAAATGCATCATTTGCAACAGAAAAGTTTAACTCGAACTTCGTTCATTTGAGCGCATTTCGAGTAACAAACTCGAAAACTTGCAAAATGAGCGTACTTCGAGTAACAAACTCGAAAACCTGCAAAATGATCAATATTCGAGTGAAATCCATATTTACTATATATGAAAGGCAAAATACTTCAGATCAATCTAGATCAACCTTTGGGCTAATAAAATGTGTTTACCACTTTGATTAAGGGTCGCATGTGCGACAAATGCATCATTTTGCAACAGAAAAGTTTAACTCGAACTTCGTTCATTTGAGCGCATTTCGAGTAACAAACTCGAAAACTTGCAAAATGAGCGTACTTCGAGTTAAAAACTCGAAAACCTGCAAAATGATCAATATTCGAGTGAAATCCATATTTACTATATATGAAAGGCAAAATAGGCTTCAGATCAATCTAGATCAACCTTTGGCCTTCATATAATAAAATGGATTTCACCAATTTGATTAATTTTGTAGGTCGCATGTGCGACAAATGCATCTTTTTGCAACAGAAAGTTTAACTCGAACTTCGTTCATTTGAGCGCATTTCGGTCAGGAAACTTTCATATATAAGGCAAAAAATATTGATCATTTTGCAGGTTTTCGAGTTTTAACTCGAAGTAAACCTGCTCAAAAAAGATGCGTCGCACATGCGACCCTTAATCAAAGTTAAACACATTTTATTAGGCCTCGAAAGGTTGATCTAGTAAAATGATCAATATTCATTTTGTAGGTTTTCGAGTGCCTCCATAGTTTGTTACTATAAATAAGGATGTTGCAATGAATATTGATCATTTTGCAGGTTTTCGAAGTTTTAACTCGAAGTACGCTCATTTTGCAAGTTTTCGAGTTTGTTACTCGAAATGCGCTCAAATGAACGAAGTTCGAGTTAAACTTTTCTGTTGCAAATGATGCATTTGTCACACATGCGGCCCTTAATCAAAGTGGTAAACACATTTTATTAGGCCAAAGGTTAATCTAGATTGATCTGAAGTATTTTGCCTTTCATATATAGTAAATATGGATTTCACTCGAATATTGATCATTTTGCAGGTTTTCGAGTTTGTTACTCGAAGTACGCTCATTTTGCAAGTTTTCGAGTTTGTTACTCGAAATGCGCTCAAATGAACGAAGTTCGAGTTAAACTTTTCTGTTGCAAATGATGCATTTGTCGCACATGCGGCCCTTAATCAAAGTGGTAAACACATATTATTAGGCCAAAGGTTAATCTAGATTGATCTGAAGTATTTTGCCTTTCATATATAGTAAATATGGATTTCACTCGAATATTGATCATTTTGTAGGTTTTCGAGTTTTAACTCGAACTACGCTCTTTTTGCAGGTTTTCGAGTTTGTTACTCGAAATGCGCTCAAATGAACGAAGTTCGAGTTAAACTTTTCTTTTGTAAAAGAAGAATTTGTCGCACGTGCGACCCTTAATCAAAGTGGTAAACACATTTTATTAGGCCAAAGGTTGATCTAGATTGATATGAAGTATTTGCCTTTCATATATAGTAAATATGGATTTCACTCGAATATTGATCATTTTGCAGGTTTTCGAGTTTGTTACTCGAAGTACGCTCATTTTGCAAGTTTTCGAGTTTGTTACTCGAAATGCGCTCAAATGAACGAAGTTCGAGTTAAACTTTTCTGTTGCAAATGATGCATTTGTCGCACATGCGGCCCTTAATCAAAGTGGTAAACACATATTATTAGGCCAAAGGTTAATCTAGATTGATCTGAAGTATTTTGCCTTTCATATATAGTAAATATGGATTTCACTCGAATATTGATCATTTTGTAGGTTTTCGAATTTCTAACTCGAACTACGCTCTTTTGCAGGTTTTCGAGTTTGTTACTCGAAATGCGCTCAAATGAACGAAGTTCGAGTTAAACTTTTCTGTTGCAATGATGCATTTGTCGCACATGCGACCCTTAATCAAAGTGGTAAACACATTTTATTAGGCCAAAGGTTGATCTAGATTGATCTGAAGTATTTTGCCTTTCATATATAGTAAATATGGATTTCACTCGAATATTGATCATTTTGCAGGTTTTCGAGTTTGTTACTCGAAGTACGCTCATTTTGCAAGTTTTCGAGTTTGTTACTCGAAATGCGCTCAAATGAACGAAGTTCGAGTTAAACTTTTCTGTTGCAAATGATGCATTTGTCGCACATGCGGCCCTTAATCAAAGTGGTAAACACATTTTATTAGGCCAAAGGTTGATCTAGATTGATCTGAAGTATTTTGCCTTGGTTACTCGAAGTACGCTCATTTTGCAAGTTTTCGAGTTTGTTACTCGAAATGCGCTCAAATGAACGAAGTTCGAGTTAAACTTTTCTGTTGCAAATGATGCATTTGTCGCACATGCGGCCCTTAATCAAAGTGGTAAACACATTTTATTAGGCCAAAGGTTGATCTAGATTGATCTGAAGTATTTTGCCTTTCATATATAGTAAATATGGATTTCACTCGAATATTGATCATTTTGCAGGTTTTCGAGTTTGTTACTCGAAGTACGCTCATTTTGCAAGTTTTCGAGTTTGTTACTCGAAATGCGCTCAAATGAACGAAGTTCGAGTTAAACTTTTCTGTTGCAAATGATGCATTTGTCGCACATGCGACCCTTAATCAAAGTGGTAAACACATTTTATTAGGCCAAAGGTTGATCTAGATTGATCTGAAGTATTTTGCCTTTCATATATAGTAAATATGGATTTCTCTCGAATATTGATCATTTTGCAGGTTTTCGAGTTTTTAACTCGAAGTACGCTCATTTTGCAGGTTTTCGAGTTTGTTACTCGAAATGCGCTCAAATGAACGAAGTTCGAGTTAAACTTTTCTGTTGCAAATGATGCATTTGTCGCACATGCGGCCCTTAATCAAAGTGGTAAACACATATTATTTAGGCCAAAGGTTAATCTAAATTGATCTGAAGTATTTTGCCTTTCATATATAGTAAATATACCCCCGAGGTTAATACCTATCCACTAGTAGGCCTACCCCTTTTTATGAACAACTAGTGTGCTTTTACCGGGGCTTTTACGAATTCCGTGGAGAACGTAATAACAAATTGGATAGAGAAGGGTTGCAACTCGATACTCGACAATCGCAACTCGATACTCGACAATTGCAACTCGATACTCGAAAATTGCAACTCGATACTCGACAATCGCAACTCGATACTCGACAATTGCAACTCGATACTCGAAAATTGCAACTCGATACTCGAAAATTGCAACTCGATACTCGAAAATTGCAACTCGATACTCGAAAATTGCAACTCGAAACTCGATACTCGAACTCGAAACTCGATACTCGAAGATTAGCAACACACCCTGGCGCCGCCCCTGTCAGAGACGTCCGTTAATTATGAACGCCCCGAACTGAATTAGCATTATCCCATTAAATATGGTAACATAGGCAATTTTCGGTGTTTAACCTATCGCTAACTAACTATGCATTTTTTGATTTTGCACAGATGTGTGACCTGCTCACATTAGAAGATCACGGGATAACGGATCAGTGCAACATTATGGCCCAGCTTACTACAGGACTACGTGGAGGAGCAGACAGACAGCCAGCAGAAGAAGGTTCTGGGAAAAAATCCGGGATGTCACATGTACGATACAGGTATAATGGTTCTCTGTACCAAGCAAACACAAAACGTTTTCGACATAATTCGCCAAAGGTTAGAAAAGGTTGCCAGAAAACGTTTAAATATCTGGTTATATAAAGGGTATATTACGGGTATAAAACGTTTTCATAACATTTAAAAACATTTTTTGATAAATTCCTGCAAATATTCTAACATAATGTTATTTAAGTGTTGATAAAATATTTGGCAAAAAATGTTTGCAAAAAATATATAATTATTTTGAAAACATTTTAAAAATAGTTTTGTAGTGTGCTTCCATACATAACGTTTTAAAACGTTTTTATGACCTTTATATAACCCGGCATTTTAATGTTATGAATATGTTTTTACCAAAACCAAAACCCCCAAATATAACCTGTTTGAAACGTTTTTAAAACGTTTTGTGTTTGGTGGGTACACGATACCGACGGCTTAATGTCCACTCTGAAGAACAGTGCTTGTTTCACTTACCTATACTAAATCAACCATGGGAGAGCGGAAGTCTGAATTAAATCTACAGATGTTGCCAAATGATATCAGACTTTATTCCCTTAAGTCGATATCCCAGCAAGTCTCCACCACCTAAAATCAAACGTAATCTATAATGGGCAATTAAAAAAACAAACATAAGCGGACATTATTAACGCAGTCTTTTTTAAATGGTCGTTGTTAACTGTCATCCTTTTTGGACGTGAGCCATTTTTGGTAACACGAACTGCGAAGGGGTATGCATCCCCCATATACAGTCTGTCCACATTGAAGTACAAAGTAAATAGACCTCGGAAACTGGAGGTATGAGAATATTCCAGTGCAATGCGTGTGTAAATGCTTCTTTGACGCGCCAACTGCTGCGCAATTTGTACTTGCCGCACGCACCATGCTCTTTACGCGTCGCGTTTTTTTTTTTAACACGCAGTGCATGTGACGCAAAGCATCAATCCCCGATGCCACAGATTTGGTTTGTATTTCTGTGGACAGACTGTAGTTCCATATTTTGCAACCAATGTTTCTGGCTAAGCGATACCAAAACAAGTACACATTTCCCACGAAACTCGCTGTGACGTCATAATTTGGACATTTTGCCTATGTACAAAAGTAAAGGAATCAATTTATTTTCGGATAAAAATTATTTCACAAGAGCAGCAAATATAAATTATGGATTTTACTGTAGAACCAGTATGGCTTGACTTCATTCCCCTCTAATAGTTGACTTTGATGGTCGGCCTTTTGACTGCTGAAATAGCCAAATATACTCAAGAACATGGAAGAACGGGAAATTCAAAATGGACAGTCAGGGATTTGACACGTAAATATGGCGAAAGGGAAATCGACTTTATTTTAAGTTAATTGAAAAAATGAGATCAGATCAAAATGCTATACCTAATATCATTTGCCAATTGCACTGTCAAAATCGGGTAAATTAAGAGATGATTTTGTCTCAAAAATTCCAATGAAAATTTAAAGTCAGTAAAATATGTCACAATTTTTGACCAAAAGTCGGCCCTAAAAATTCTCAGGCTCGGTAGGTTTCACTTTTTGAAACCCTATTTTTACCTTGATTTTCTTCAAAGTATTTGATAACGTCGTAGCGGTATACCAGACATCGTGAACAAAAATATGAGAATTTAATGTAAAAAGCATGATTCGGACAGCATGAAGAGTCAAATAGGTCACACGGCTTTGGTCCGATCATTTCGCGTGCGAGCAGACGGTACGACTGGTGAACATATCCGATACAGAGCGATTACCCGTGACTTAATCATGTTTCCGTGTACAAGTATTACGGGAACCGGAGTGTCAGCTTTCAATATTCTGTCTATTGTTATTGAACAATTTCTTTCTTATTCCAGCCCAGCTAAACTAGTCCGAACTTTGGCTGGACTGTTGCATTTCAGCAATTACAAACTCGTTGTCACGGCTGTGTCTTTTTTTTTTTTTTCTAATATAGGTTCTTCTAGTAAAGGTCATGAAGGGGTCACAATCTTAGAAATGTATTTTCTGGACATCTGTAAGGGTATGGGGCTCAAACTTGATAACCACACACCTCATGACCAGGGAAATATTTTGGAACATTTTGCAGGGGTCAGACCAAAGGTCATCTGGGGTCAAATCTTAGAATTGCGTTATCTGAACATCTGTAAGATGTACGGGGCCCAAACTCGGTGACAACAAACATCATGACAAGGAGAACATTTTGGAACATTATGCAGGGGTCATATCAAAGGTCATCTGGGGTCAAATCCTAGAATTGCATGGTCTGGACATCTGTAAGGGGTACAGGGCTCAAACTAGGTGACAACAAACCTCATGACCAGGGGAATATTATGGAACATTATGCAGGGGTCAGGTCATAGATCGTCTTTGGCCAAATCTTAGAATTGCACTTTCTGGACATCTGTAAGGAGTAGGAGTACAGGGCTCAAACTCGATGACAACAAACCTCAGTGTTGGGGTCAGGTCAAATGACATCACCTGAACAAACTTCCACAAAGCATCACATTATTTTTTAAGAACAGAAAGACTTCAAACAGCAACTATACAAGCACTTAAGAAACTAATAATCAAATACATGTGCACTCACCCGTACGGCTTACTCCCCCCTGCAATACCGCAAATATAGGAGTGTTGAGCAGTAACGATACAGATACAATTTTAAATTTTAGATCAAAGAAGGAGTGAATAAAGTTACCAAATTAGTTACCAAATTAGAAGAAATTAGAAATCATCAGGAGTAGGAGTACAGGGCTCAAACTCGATGACAACAAACCTCAGTGTTGGGGTCAGGTCAAATGACATCACCTGCATATATGCATCGGCTATACACAGTGTCTATAGGGCGTTCACAGAATTGGGGTCAACGTTCATTAAGGGGTCATTTTCGGTCCGTCTAAAAAAGCTTCATATCTGCTACATGCAACATAGTATGTTGATACCACTTGCACTGATGCATGGTCATTGACCAGTATTTGGGGTCAAAGGTTAAATTTTTGAATAGTCACTTGTTAAAGTGATTTTTTGAAGGAAATAATCCATTTTTGCCTACAGCATTTTGTTTTGGGTCAAACTATAGTACCCTATTTAGATTTGCAACACACTGTAGATATGCAATCAACCAACTTGTGTTTATAAAAATAGAACGATATCCACCACTAACTGGTTAACCCTTGACAGGCTAATGGACAGATTTAGCATTCCTTATGAGGTTACCATTAGCTGTGCCCTGTAATTGAATGCCTACCTCTAATGCATTGGTGAAATATCATGCTACATCTCATTTGTAAATATTATTCAAGCTCCCATAATGCAACTTTTAAATTATGATATAACTTCCCATGATGAATTGTTGAAACTATGCTGTAGTGTCGGCCTGTATCTCGAGGAAGGCAATCCCCGGCACTTGGGGAGTATGACCGCAAAGGTCATCCAAGGTCAAAGGTCAGGTCAAATTTAAAGTTGCTCTGATAGAAAAACAATCCCCGGCACTTGAGAGTAAGGTTATCTGAGGTCAAATTCAAAGTTGATCCATTTGGGCAGTGACTCGAAGAAAATGATCTCTGACACTTGGGGAGTATGAAACCCGCAAAGGTCATCATAGGTCAAAGGTCAGGTTAAATTTGAAGTTCCTGCAATCAGGCTGTAACTTGCGGACAGTGGTCCCCAGCACTTGGGAATATGAAACCGTAAAGGTCTTCCGAGGTCAAAGGTCAGGTCAAATTTGAAGTTGCTCCAACCGGACTGTAACTTGCGGAAAATGAGCCCTGCTATTTGGGGAGTATGAAACTGCAAATGTCATCCATGGTCAAAAAGGTCAGGGCAAATTCGAAATTGCTCCGATTGGGCTGTAACTCGGGGTAAATGATCCCTAACACTTGGGAGTATTAAACCAAAAAGGTTATCGAAGGTCAAAGGTCAGAACTTCTTCTTCTTGGGTTCAAAGGTCATTAAGGGATCATTTTCGGTGTCAAACAAAATACTTTCAAAAAACCGTGTTTTTGTACTCAGAATTGGTAAATTCATAAAGGTGTTGACCTGTTGACATACTTCAAATAAACAAACGAAAAATGACTTCACTAATCCAAATATCAATGGTATATCCCATAAGTCGGCCTTACCCCACGTAGTAATGGGTTAACATTACTACACAAATGTTTTAATATGCCATTTTGGTGTTGTTTGAACCCACCTTTCATATCCCCGGGATTGATGTTGCCACATTTTGATTCAATTTATATGTTTTGCTCTATTTGTATTTGTATTTTCAGCTGGAAAAGCGTGAGAGCGTGGAATTACAGACTTCTTTTATCAACGAACTCAGAAATTGCGTTAGGCAATATTATACAAAGACACCTGATGATCGTTTTTTCACAATTTTAGGGATAACAGACTTTAATAACCCCCAAGTTGCAATGGAAAACTTATTTTCTCAGCTTTCAAAAAATAGAAATGTTGGCCAAACAATGAATTCAATTGCTTCTAAATTGCAAGGTAATAGAACTCCTCCTAGTGACATATTTCTACAAAATTTGAAAAATGTGGTCGAAGCTGTAAACACTCCAGCTAATATACTAGTCAATGAATACGGGGGGAAAGTACAAATATCGTACGACAAATCCTACGTCAATTTACACCAGGTAATCGGTGAAGTGCGTAAACACCGAGTTCATCATCGAGATGATAGAGATATCTATGAACTACGGGTTTTCGCGACTGAAATGTTCTTACTAAATTGCGATCTTCCAAATATGCACTGGCATGGGAAAAATATAGTGACATGCTCAAAGGAGATTATTGTGACGGAAAAGTGTGCATGGGACGTGTCTGGTCTATCACCAGAGTCGCACGGGATCCACAAAGCACCTGATGGCAATAATCCTGGACAAGATGGGGTTGCTGGAGAACACGGATATCACGGCGAAAGTGGTGGAAATGTGCTTATTGTTACCGACCATTTACAAAATGGACAGTTGCTTGAAATAAAATCAAATGGTGGAAATGGAAGTGACGGTCAAGATGGCGGGAATGGTAAAGATGGACATGATGGTACAGATGGACTTAGTTTAAGTGAGGACGATTTCAAACGGATGTTTCCAGATCCAACTAACTTTGTAGCTAAACAATCATTCGATAACGCTAATAAATCATTGTCAAGTGCAAATTCGAGACGTCTTGTAAACGACGGGAAACATATGAATAATGATTACTATCGCGAAGGAAGAACCAATGATGGAAATCGCGTAATTTTAGCATACTACTCAATTTTCGGCAAAAGGCAATCATATTGCATATGTTATGGCATGGAAGGTACGCCTGGGACGAATGGTAGTGATGGAGGGAGCGGAGGTAATGCTGGCCTTGGTGGAGATTCAGGAACAATAGACTTAAATTCCCCAGGAAGGATTCAAACAGCTTTGGTTGAATTTCAAAAGTCCGAAGAATCAGCAATAACGGTAAGAATGGAACAAATGGTAAAAATGGAAAGGGTGGGAAAGCAGGCAGGCAAGGTAACAGAGGATTAGACAATGCACGTGTCACAGGAGGAACAAGACACGATACAATTTGGTATCGTGATTATCTGTACCTTACATATTCTGCAGACTATGAAAACGATGAGGAGTTCGCATGGTGTCCAGGAAATAAAAAGTATGCGTCAATTAAGCGCATTCCATCTCCCAATCATCCTACACTTGCCGGAAGTGATGGTAAAAATAAGACAACTTTGTCTGGGAAGAAGCAAAACCAAAGGAGAGGACAAGCGGCAATAGTTGCTGGTGATGTAAAGCGCCAATTCAGAGAACAAAATAGAAATACACTCAATTGATAAAACTGTTTAACCAGTGGCGTATCGTGGCCGCTCCTATGCCCCGGGGGCTAAAGAAACTGTAAATTTTACCGCCCCTTGCAGCAACAGCCCGAAAAAAGTTGACCCTTTTTTTCAGCCAGGATGGCTCTCGAAAATCTAAAAAGTTGGGGGGGGGGGGAAGCAAATGTTTTTTTTATTAACGAATTAACACCCCTGATTACTCCCCCGTGTTGGCGGTCAAAAGGCATAGTTACATTTAGTTTTCCATAAATTTCCACCTTTTTTCATTGATAATACTTCTTGCCGCCCCTTCTGTTCCGCCCTTTTTTTCTTAAATCGTTCTTATTGCCACCCCTTCATCTTCCGCCGCCCTTTTTTTGTAGCCCCCTGCTTAATACCCGGGGGCTCTCGCCCCCAAAGCCCCCCCCCCAAAAAAAAATTCCACGCATCTAAAGGTGACAAAACCGAGGGGGGAGGAGGAAGATGTGACTGTTTGTTTGATGCACTAAGAGAGCACTCAGAGACTTCAACCCAAGAAAGACTGTTATAATATTAAATGTTTCCTCGGACAATCACAGATTGGAACAAACTTCCACAAAGCATCACATTATTTTTTAAGAACAGAAAGACTTCAAACAGCAACTATACAAGCACTTAAGAAACTAATAATCAAATACATGTGCACTCACCCGTACGGCTTACTCCCCCCTGCAATACCGCAAATATAGGAGTGTTGAGCAGTAACGATACAGATACAATTTTAAATTTTAGATCAAAGAAGGAGTGAATAAAGTTACCAAATTAGTTACCAAATTAGAAGAAATTAGAAATCATCAGTTTGGTTATACATTTCTAACAATTACAGCAGCGCTCACCAATATATTTGTGATTATATCCATTTGAATTTTGCGCCAAATATGTTGTTTATTCAGTCATTGAGTATGCCTAAACGAAACGCCATGTAGGTGGCGGAAACTGATGGGCGGGGTAACACAAGTCCATTTGTTCATGTAAACATGATTATTTGTGTTTTCTAATAGTTCTGCCAATATGGGCCTAATTTAATTCTATTCATGTGTAGATAGATAGATTTTATTTGGCAATTCAAAAGAACATTATACAATGCATCAGAACAGAATAAATGCATTAAAATACATCACACAACATATTTATAAAACAATATACAATGCCAAGGATAGCCCAAGAAAGCCCTAAAAAGGGCGTATTTCCATTGGGGTCCTTTATATAATAAAACATTAATTACATAAAAAATTATTGCACATTTGGTGAAACAACTGCATATGATAAAACTGCATAATTATGATAAAACACATTCTATCCTTTTTTGTAACCTTTTAATGTATGGTGGATGCACCGTCAGATGTCTGATGAGTAGTACAGGGCGCTATGGGTTTGGCATACATTACTACATTAGTGGAACCAATGTTTTGGTATCCTTAAACCTGAAAGTATAAGAATTTGATTGGTTCCATTTTTTGCCCGTGGGGTCGAAGGTCACAATGGGGCCAAAACTTAAAAGTCAAATCATGTTGTAATGTATCTCAAATTGTTCCTCTTTCCTCTTCTAGTTACCAATTCTAGTTTTATCATTTGAGGTGTAAGGATGCCAAAAATCATTGGTTCCACTAATGTAGCTAGACAATTAATGCTAACTCAAATATCACCACTTAGCAGCCTGTACTAGAGTGCCACTGTAATGAAAGTGTTATTCCAATAAAATTGGATTTGATTTTATATTTACCAGAGCAACACAATTATAGTTGACATACATTTTGTTAAAAGTATTTGAAAACGTAGCCGGGTTTTGTATACTGTAACTGTGTTAAATGGGTCACTAAAGACCTTTTGAATTAACAGAATCTGTAGTATATTCAATCATGTAACTGTAAGAAGCGTAAAAAGGCCACATACATCAATTTCTCCTGCCTATGTGGTTTGTTATATAAAGTAAATTATCTGTTATATTATGTATCTTTATACAATGGCTCAGTTCAAATTTGTTGTAATGCTCAACAATGGCTAAACTGTACATTTTCGTAAACGTTTATTGTCGTATCTTTTGTATGAGCAGGTACTGATCACAGAAATACCAGATGTGTGTAAATAACAATCCACCAAAAAAACGTTGGCAACGTAAAGAAAGCAGCAAGTTTAAAAAGCCCCCACCTCGGCTCACTTTTTGAAACTTGGTCCCATTTGTAAAAGATACTGATTTAATCTTTGTCATAATTATCAACTTAAAACATTTCCAGAAGTGTTATGTATCTTTAATGTGCCGATGCGATATTAAGTTGTTAGCATTCTGGAACGATCAGAAAGGTTATTATGTTGTTCTTGGCCAATATCCTATATATGTTTTGTTTTATAATAATTATTAAGTTCATGACCAATGATTGAATTAAACGAATAACAAGTAGGCATGTTAATGGCAATGATGCTATTGTTTAAACGTTAAAAACACCGATTTACTGTTGATATTCAAAATGGGACCAAGTTTCAAAAAGTGAGCCGAGGTGGGGGCTTTTTAAACTTGCTGCTTTCTTTACGTTGTCAACGTTTTTTGGTGGATTTTCTTTCCTTTTTATGAATGTAGCCAAGCAGCTCTAAGCTTGGAAAGTCATCGGGTTACGAAGTACTCCATAAAACGAATAAAACGAAAAATAGATGTTTGAAATTATGGTATCCTTGATTTATGACAGTAAATAATTTAATAAAACTTTATCAGCCGTTTATTTTGAAAACTTGCTGGTCACTGCTACCGCGTGACTGTAATGTTAATAGGGATACATATATTTTAATATACTTTAATTATTCAGGGCAACTAAGAAAATGTAAATATGAACAACACATACCCAATGTTGACGATGCCAGCGAGACACAGAGTCAGCCCGATTTACTTCAAATTGAAACTATGTAGCAAGGCTTATACTACGGAAGCGTCTAAGTGCCACGACTTAGCAAGATAATTATATTTTAATGATTGTGGTTTTTGTAGCCCTGCGGGGCAATATAGTTGGATATCCAAATTTCGCGGTTGATAGTTCTTTGTAGCCCTGCGGGGCAATCTAGTTGGATTTCCCTATTTAGCGGCGGTAGTTGGCGGTCTTTCGCGGTTTGTAGTTTTAATTTCCCTCATTCTTCAAGCCCTGCTCTCTATCGAGGGTTAATTAAATAGCTTAAGCTTGTTGGCTATCAAAATTTCGCGGCTTGTGGTTCTTTGCAGTCCTGTGGAAAATCTTGTTGCACATTCCTATAGGCTGTGCCAAGTTGTTCTGTGTGTCTGTGGTGGGGATAGTCCCTCCTTTCAATTGGCCTTTAGTGTATTTTTGCCGCTTTGCTAATTTGTCTTTACGTATGACTTTAATGGCCTTCCATATTTGGTTGTCTCTTTTTGGATACGTTTTTGTCCCTGCTGGCCTTCCATATTAGTGGAACAATTTTTCACACCTATTCGCTGTCGTAGTGCACGTTAGTAACCATTGGTTACTGCTCCAAGCCTGGGCTCATACACCTGTTCCGAATTTTGATATGCCATAGGCTTTGTGTTGTGATCATTTCGATCAGTGGTTCGTTTCAAAGAAAGCGTGATCCAGTTGACCTAGCAACGGCCGTATTGTAACGTGCACTACGACAGCGAATAGAGGCCTTGCATGTGACGTATCATCCCGTAAATATGGCGGACTACTCAAATGCATTCAACAAAAGCATGATTGCAATCTACCGTGACAGTTCGTCTCACACACATAACCCTGCACTACGATCAAATAGGTTGATGACAACATTTGATTGAATGGACTGTACTCCGCCATAACTACGGTGAAGGACACCGGTTCAAATCCTTTGTTTGGAGCCAATCAATAATTTCATGCAGGGCCTCTATAGAGTGTATGCAACAAACCAACCGGAACGGTATAACAATTGAAATGACAGTCATGTAGGAATAAAGTTCATACATATTACATGTTTTATTGTTCTATTATCATGCGAATCGCCCCGTGGTAGGACAGAACTTTATTTAAATGAGAAAATATTGGTAACCTGATCTAGTTTCTTGTGTTATTCAGATTGTTGTGTTGTTCAGATTTAAATAAATAAAGAAAGTAATAAAGAGATTTCTTTTATTATTTGTTCTGCTAGCGGCTGCACTATAGGTTTTTTTTAAATAGGCCCTTAATATAATAAATAATAAACCTTACAATCAAACATCTTGCTTTGATAAAAAGAAAATAATATCACAATAGCACTGGATGATTAAAATTGTGTTATCCTTGATTATAATAATAAAATTATTGTTTAATACAATATTGAAAAAACAACAACAGTTGGTCATCGGGTTTCGAACTCAGATCCCCGGATCCGGAGTCGAACGGCGAAACCATTGAGCTGCGGGACTCTGATATAAATTGCTGTGTCGAAGTACATTATTTATTATATGAATGGGTGCATCGTCCGGAAAGAACAAAAGAATTGTGAAAAACTTGATTTTTTGGCGAATGGGGCTCAGAAATTTTATGTAGGGTATCTCAGAAAATGCTAGGGTATAATTGGAAGTAAATCTGAAAAAGTAGTGTGTAGGTGATTGCCCGCTAGTGCTGTAGCCTTGTCCAAAAATTCTGGATCAGCATTATTTTCCACTAATTTTCGCTATGAAATACCGGGTGAAATGAAGCAAAAGTGTTTGTTTATTATTAAACAATGGTTGACTGTAGGATTGGTGTCCCATTTTGAATTAATGAGTTGTCAAGACTCAAGATATTACATTTGGGACTCTAAATAACATTAAACATGGTTTTAGATACACTTCGTACCCAGCGAAAAATATCATAGAACAATAGAAGTCAAGTGTTTTAATGTTAGGTGTAAATATAGTCTCGCGGGAGCATCTTATTAGTCTTCTTTGACAGTCTTTTTTTTAAAAACTTGCTGGTCACGGCTACCGCGTGACTCTAATATATTTAGTGGAACTACTTTATATGTGTATAAGAGGTTTTAGAGTTTTAAGATTAATTGACAGCTATTGGTGAGGTACCAAAGTTTGATTGACAGACATATAAACATTAACGTTGCCAAAACAGCTAAGCGTTTGATTTCGTATTGTATATTTTGTATGAGTTACCGAAAGTGAGCATATACGCTGGCGAAGTTACGTAATTAATCGGATTAACTACCATAGCAATAGGTGAAAACAATTTTGATTATATCGCGCTTCACTACAAGCAGGTTATACTCATCACCTGTGTATGTCTGCAATCATAGATTTAATACAATGCCGCTCCTTTCAAAGATACTAATCTTACAGGTGCGAGTGATCAGCATGATACGGTTCAATACAGAGGAACCGTGTGGACGTAGTAGTGCAGCGCGATATAATTAAAAATTGTTTTCACCTATTGCTATGGTAGATAATCCGATTATTACGTAACTTCGCCAGCGTATACTGACCAGAGAAGCCTACAGGGATACAATGACTGTTGACAAAAAGCGTGTTTAAAGTGGCTGTACGTGGAAAGATTATGATAAGGATAATTCACTGAGCAGAGTGCATTAGTCAAGATAATCGCACGAGACCGTAGGGTTATTGCATTATAAATGCAATAACTCTGCGGTCAAGTGCGATTATCTTGACGAATGCACTTCTGCGAAGTAATTATCCCTCATACACTTCAAGGGCATCACTTATAATAAAAGAAACACATTAAAATATGATTAATATTAATTTTTTAGTCTAAAAATTATTAAAACATGTATTAAAAACACTGGTCAATGACCTGTCTCCACTATCTGTTTATTTTCTCGTCATAGTCAGTTTGATGGCTGCTTATATAACTGTTAATAATGGTGTTACATTGAGCGTGTTTAGAGTGGCTGTATACGGAAAGACTATCCTTATCATTGCAATTGATTTCGCAGTACTTTTACACTTATATATACGCTAAATAATAGATAAGCTGGTTAACTATAAACACGCTCATTGCGTACCCCAGAATCTACTCCCCTAAAAAAATTGATCAATTACTGACATGATTGATACCGTAATAATAACAATGATTTTACAAGTGCGATTGGAAATACATTGACTCATCTTTATGTCAAATTTCTATAGAATTACGATCCAGGTGTTTAGTTCAAATCATCTTCTAGATGATGCATGGAGTAATACAATTACCTTTTGAATTATAAAGACACGTAATTTAAATATCAAAGCAGTGTCAATT
Organism: Amphiura filiformis; assembly: GCF_039555335.1. Taxonomy (NCBI): domain Eukaryota; kingdom Metazoa; phylum Echinodermata; class Ophiuroidea; order Amphilepidida; family Amphiuridae; genus Amphiura; species Amphiura filiformis. Next base: position 17,484,728 of record NC_092646.1, on the reverse strand, counting down.
TGGCAGAATGCACTCCTCACTGGCTCCTCATTCAACTACTTGTGCCCCGAGAGGAAACATCTTCAACACAAACCTTTGCATGTTTACACTATGGAAGTTACCAATGATTTAGGCCTATCACTGTCTTCGATGTACAAAGTAAATTATAGTACCAATTGTTTCCGACATATCTGGACATATATGATATGACTGGATAATATCAGCGAGCATGGTGGTTGAGGAAGGAAATACAACAAGAAGGAAGTAACGAACAATGTCTCGTGATCAAGATCGCTCGACGAAAAGGTAAGAATCACTTTATTAAAGTTTTTAAAAACATTAGGCCTTGCAATTCATTAAGGGCTGGGGTATGAACGTTTGGACAGTATTTATTTTGGGACATTAGAGCACATCAGACATATCGAATTGCATTCTGAATACTGAAGAATGTCATTCTGATATCAAATAATTTTGAATTTTGAAATTCGCAATTTAATACACATTTTATGGCAAATCATTAAAATTGATATTTTTGATATTTAACAGTACTTGAAGTAAACTTTATAAATCTGATGATTTATACTTAAAGTGTATGTAGGTGGGTTGAAAAGCCGACGATCAATTGAAAATTTTGACCTTTCGTATTGAAGATATGAATTTTTTTCCCAAAAAACCAAAAAAAATTAGGTGTTTTTGGGAAAAAATCCATATCTTCAATATGAAAGGTCAAAATTTTCAATTGACCGTCGGCTTTTCCTCCTGCTACATACACTTTAAGAATATATCATTAGATTTATATAATTTACTTCGAGGACTGTTATATATCAAAAATTCGAAAAATATCAAATTTTTATAATTTGTCATAAAATTTGTATTATATTGTGATTTTCAAAAATGAAAATTATTTGATATCAGAAAGACATGCTTCGTATTCAGAATACAATTCGATAGGTCTGAGGTGCTCTCATGTGCCACAAAAAATACTATCGAAACGCAATAAACGCTCATTTAAACGATCCCTTAAAGCCATGCCGTGATACCGAAAACGGACGAATTTCATGGAATCGGAGGTAGAAAACGGAAAACAGAGTTTCATAAATAAAATTGAAATAATTGACAAAAGTGAATAAAATATCAAAAAAATGTGTCTGTTGTTGTTTTCAATCAAACAAACGTGTAAAAAGTGCGTATAACTTCTTAAAACGACAAAACATGGTAAAACGGACAAAACACGATAAGTCATAAGAAAACGGCAAAAACGTGGAAAGTGACATAGACAAACCGGAATTTCGAAAGTAGAACACAGCAAACTTCAAGGTTTATATTCAATACATGCATGTATTTCGGCTGATCACACAACAAAATTTGGGATTTAAAGATGTAGGCTTATACGTGTAATATAAACTGGGATATTAATATCAGCAAAAAGCTCTGTGTTTTCTCATTGATTACCCGGGTAGGCCTATTAACATCGCGACGGTCGCGACGTGTTTCGTTTCGTAAGTAGGCCTATAATGTCCAAAAGAATTGATCAAAAGTGGTAACCACCACCACCACCACCTAAAGTAATATCCTCCAATTGGGTAAAACTAAAGCAATACATCTCAAAAATGGGAACAGAGTAATTTAATTGTAAGCCTAAAAGTAAGAGAAAAGAAAAGTTTAAAAAAACGAAAGTAAACGGAATAATGACACAATCTTACCACCCAAATTCGAACAAATATTGTATCAATAATTATGATACTAAGACACAATTAACTTTTTACAAAGACACAAAATTTTAATTGGTCAGTTGAAAACGTGATCAAAGACATGACAGAACAGTCTTGTTATAGGCCTATCGTCGGACCTAGGGCTTCTAAAATACAACTTCTTTCTCGCTGTTGTGTCGATGAATCTCTTTTAACTGTTTGGACTAAAATTCGGTGAAATTGAACAACACATAATTTAATAAACTGAGCTCAAAAAGAAACTTATAATTTTTCACAAGGTCATATCTTGAAATCCTGTCCATCAAAGTGAACCAAAATTACACACAGATTTACTTCAATACTCTACTCTTAACACATGTCAGTAACCAAGCAGTTATCCAACTGACACAACAGCAAAATGCACTGACATTGGACAGCTTCCTGGACCACATTCACAGCCCATCCCTGTTTTATGAAAAAAAGTGTATGAAAAGCAGAAAACAGCACTGTTTTATCATCTGTGAAAGGATCTTTTGTGCATTCTCACAGATTTTTTGTCCTGGGTGCCAAATGTTGGGCTGTGAAAGTGAAGGAAGTCCAGGAAGCTGTCCCATGACAGTGCATTTTGCTGTTGTGTCAGTTGGACAACTGTTTGGTTACTGACATGTGTTTTGAGTAGAGTATTAAGGTAATCATGTGTAATTTTGGTTCATTTTGATTGACAGTATTTTAAGATATGACCTTGTGATTCACAAGTTGTAAAAATTATAAGTTTCTTTTTGAGCTCAGTTTAGAATTGACGCTAACAAAAAGTGTTGAAATGTGAAAGCATGTTAGCTCATAAGATGTAGACACAATTTTCTTTCATGACATTTTAAACATGTTTAAAGAATAATAATACTTCAAGATTAATAACATCAGTTTGAAAAAGGCTTATCGACCGCAAGCCGAAAGGTCATGTAAGTGAACAATTTTTGTTGCGAGAAATAGTCAAAAATTCATCAATAAAACATTTAACATGCATGTCAAACAAATTGAGCGTAGAAAGCAAGGTCCAAATAATTTAAAGTATAGACGAATCCAAATACACGCATTCCTACACCTGACTAGCAGCATTTAGTTGGGTAGCCGTCGGCTACAATGCACTCAAAATGTGAAATGATTCGGCCTTGGCGGAAATTTTAAACTGCATTCCATCACCCGTTTTACACCTTCCGCGAAAACACAGGTAGACAAAAGAATAACACAATACAGTTCCCTTCGACAAAACACACAGCATGGTCTATTCGCTATTGAAGTGGCATAATCGGATTAACTATACGCGGTATCTATGCATTGATGTACTTGCGAACAAAAGGACTATGTAGATACGACGGGATTACCTGCGGAATTATCTCCATTAGGCCTATATATATTATTAGCTATTATCGGAGTTCTATTAACCCTCCTCGTCCTTGCATCTTCTCTAGGTGTTAGGCGGCTTTTATTTGCACAATTGGACGCTCAAAACACCAGGTTGGTGCTAGCGGCTACCCAAAGATGTCCGACCAAATCCTGACCATGACTTGGCTACTTGGATTCGTCTATAGGCTTATAAAATGAAGTCTAAATAAGCATTAATTTCCAAAGTGAGGGTATACACACATCTTGCATTTAAGGGATCTGGAATGAGCGTTTTGAGCGTTTCGACACTATTTTTTGTGGGACATGAGAGCACATCAGACATATCGAATTGCATTCTGAATACGAAGAATGTCTTTCTGATATCAATAATTTTCATTTTTTGATATTCACGATATGGTACAAATTTTATAACAAATTATTAAAATTTGATATGTTTCACATTTTCGATATATAGCAGTCCTCGAAGTAAATTTTATAAATCTAATGATATATTCTAGTGTATGTAGCTGGGAGGAAAAGTAAGGAAAAAACAAGTGTTACTGTGTCCATTACGTAACTAGAAAAATCTGCCCAAGCTTATAAAGACATACCATTATATTTTTAGGGAACATAAACTTGTAATCGGGCAAATCAGAGTTTGCTCCTAAATTTATACACACAAAAGACACGCTATAGTTGATAAGCTTTTTCAAGTTTCACTAAGTACACAAGTAACTTTGTAAAATGGCGTGTTGTTTCGTTATTAATAGTGCAAACTCTTTGAATTCACGGAATAACCCCCTGCATATACCCATGTACCATTTCCTGAAGCTTTTACCATAAACGAATGTCACTATGCTAAATTACGTCACTCGGAATATCTGCATAAGTTATAAAAGACATACCATTATATTTTTAGGGAAACATACAATTGTAATCTGGCAAATCAAGAGTAAGGGCACTACAGGCACTTTATAAAATGGCGTGTCGTTTTGTTTTTAATCAGAGTATAGTGCAAACTCTTTGAATTCACGGCTGAATAATATAGTATTACCCCTTCAAAATCTGGTGGTCTCACCGTAGTTAACCTCCACTAAGACTGTTAATATATACTACAAACCGGCCAACCCTTGCACAGACTGTTAAAAAGACAAACTATGTTTATTCTCTTTCTCAGTCATGTACAGCCATACAAAACAAACTCATAAAAATACAGAATGTGCTTGCGCCTAACCTACAATTTTCGATCTCATATGAGCTCAATTATCGTAATGTATTTTGAATGGTGTATCAACGAAAGTTGAGGAATATCACCTACTCGTATGCAAGTCATTTCGGTGAAATTAAATAGGGAAGCATCGCCTGCGGGCGCTGCTTCAAAAAAACACGTTTTGGGCAATAATGACCTTGCAAAGACATTTGCGCCAGACATTTTCGCATGACATTTGTGGCACCCCCAATGGTCATAATAACCAATTTTTTGGTCAAAATTGACAAACGAATATGGCTACGATGGCTCATTATACGATTGGTAGAAGAAAGAAACAAAGAAAGAATCATTAAATCTAAGAAAAAGAGACCCTTAGCCAGATGCCATTTGGCTAAGGTAATCAAACAATTTAGACGGAGCCATTGTATTTTTTCAGCATTGACTTATTTTATTGTAGTCTTATAATAATGTATATGGTATAATCATCATACGTGGTCTTTTGACTTTTACTATTGATATTTCAATAGCAATAGGGCAAAATATGTCTTAAAAGCTGATGCGCGCTTTTTGATTTGCGGTTCGCATTATTTTGTCAGTTTATTTTCTTTTGGGGGGGGGGGGTGCATTTTGCTTTTGATTTCAAAAATCGTCGCAAGCTTTGAGACGTATTATCAACATAATGAAAGAAAGTATAATGTATTATGTAGTATGCTTAAAGGAACATCTTGTGATTCTATGCCATTTATCAGTATCGACGAAAAAGCTTATTCCCAAAATTTGATTCCAATGTTGCTTTTGCGAGTTTTGCATGATTAACTGTACCTGAAAGGACTTGGTCACCTGCATTTGCATAATATTTTTCGTGGGACCTGAGATCACATTATACCCACCAAATTGCATTTGAATTCAAATTGAATACGATATTCTTCTGATATCAATTAATTTTGATTTTTGGAAATTCTCAATGTAATACCAAAAGAAAAAGTATTGTGCAAAGGTGGATTGCAGATCCCCTAACAGAACGTAAATACACATTTGGCGATATGAAGCAAATATGGAATACAATAAATAATATTCTTGGTCGAGGAAAGCAGAAATCTTCCCAGAATAAATTTAAGGATGGTAATTGCAACATATGTACAATATATCAAATCAATTTAATGATTTTTTTGTGTAAATGTAGGCCCGGAACTTGCATCCAGTATTCAAGATTCCGACAAAAAATATTATGATTACCTTCATTATCCAAGATTTAGTAGCATGTACATGAAACCAATATTGTGGAAATGGATATAATAAAAATTATTGATAAATTTAACCAAAATAAAAGTGCTGGTAATGATAACATAGGAAATTTCATTATAAAAAGAGTAGCTAAGGAAATCGTAAAACCTCTTACAAGCATATTTAATATGTCAATCTCAACAGGTATTGTTCCTGAAAAACTAAAAATAGCTAAGGTTATACCAATATACAAAAAACAAGACGCTGATGTCTTCTCCAATTATAGACCAGTGTCACTTTTACCATGTTTTTCAAAGATTTTAGAAAGACTTGTATTTGATAAATGTGTTAACTACATAGATACTCACGAAATCCTTAATGACAAACAATTTGGATTTCGATCCAATCACTCTACCTATATGGCTATATTACAGCTGGTGGATAAAATTAATACAGCAGTGGAAAAAAATAAAGCAACTATTGGAATTTTCTTAGACTTATCAAGAGCGTTTGATACAATTGACCATAAAATACTTCTTCATACATTAGAGCATTATGGATTTCGTGGTGTGGTATTGGAATGGTTTACAAATTATCTAAGTAATAGAAAGCAATATGTATCCTACAACACGTGTGACTCACAGCTTAAAGATATTGTATGTGGTGTCCCGCAAGGGTCAATATTAGGTCCACTTTTTTTAAATATTATATGTTAATGATATCACTAGTACCTGTAATATTCTGGATTTTATACTATTTGCTGATGATACCACTATCCTTTACTCACATGAAAATATTGAGAATCAAATGAATGTCGTGAATGCTGAATTGAAAGAAGTAAGCAATTGGTTTAGAGCAAACAAATTATATGTTATTAGGAACGCCTCATATGACATCAGTCAAAGTGCAGCAAGATTTAAACATCGTCCTAGACAACACACGTCAGGACCGAGTGAAAGATACCACATTTTTAGGTGTCTTAATAGATGAAAACCTCACCTGGAAATGTCATATTGACTGCGTTTCCAAAACTGTGTCGAGAAATATTGGTATCATGATAAATTAAAACACTTTATTCCTGATCGAATATTACTTACCCTATAGTATACTTTTATTTTGCCGTACCTCAATTATGGAATTCTAATCTGGGGGAATACATGTAAACTTTACTTAGATAAACTGACCAAACTCCAAAAATGGGCAATAAGAACAATTTCTAACAGTTATAATAGAAGTCATACCAGACCTTTATTTGCCAAATACAACATTTTAAATATAGAAGATATGTATTCTCTTGAACTCGGTGTATTTATGTACAAGAATTCCATACATGAGCTACCTAATTCCGTTTTTTAAAGTTGCAAATCTTTTAAAAACTAGATTGTCTCAGCAGCAGGGGACATTAAGCTGTCATGTGCATCTAGGTGTAGAGGCTTATCCTCTTATTCCCACTTGAGCATTCTCAAGTACACTTAAAGTTTTTTGGTCTCCTGGTCAATTCAGTTTTAATTTAGGGGTTGTTGTTATGTTGTTATAGCAACAAGCTCAGTTTTTCTGTCCAGTCAGCTGTCACTTTAGTGGTGTGCAGCCATTCAGGTCTCCCGTTTTATTTTTTCATTCCTTTGTTATGTCCATAGTTCTCCTAGTGATGCACTTGCAATTGTTCCTTCGATCTTGATGGACCAAAAAATCCCACCCACCCTCCCAAAAGCTGGAAGGGTGAATCAGTTAACTAAATATGGTTAAAGATACTCCAATAAAATGGTATGTCCAATTATGCTGCTTTATGCTTAAAAATAGAGGCTTTGTATGGAATTTCTTCAAATCTTGAAGAATATCATTAGTAGATTGTCTCCACTTTCTACTGCATTTTATAGAAGGGGAATGAATGCTTTGTATGGAGTTTCTTCAAAACCTGAAGAATCTCGTCAGTAGATTGTCTCCACTTTCTACTGCGTTTTTATAGAGGGTGGTGGAATTTCTTCAAAACCTGAAGAATCTCGTCAGTAGATTTTCTCCACTTTCTACTGCGTTTTTATAGAGGGTGGTGGAGTTTCTTCGAAACCTGAAGAATCTCGTCAGTAGATTGTCTCCACTTTCTACTGCGTTTTATGGTATTGATTGGTTTTATTGGGCTATTGAATGCTTTGTATGGAGTTTCTTCAAAACCTGAAGAATCTCGCCAGTAGATTGTCTCCACTTTCTACTGCGTTTTTATAGAGGGTGGTGGAGTTTCTTCAAAACCTGAAGAATCTCGTCAGTAGATTGTCTCCACTTTCTACTGCGTTTTATAGAGGGTGGTGGAGTTTCTTCAAAACCTGAAGAATCTCGTCAGTAGATTTTCTCCACTTTCTACTGCGTTTTATGGTATTGATTGGTTTTATTGGGCTATCGAATGCTTTGTATGGAGTTTCTTCAAATCCTGAAGAATCTCGTCAGTAGATTGTCTCCACTTTCTACTGCGTTTTATGGTATTGGTTGGTTTTATTGGGCTATTGATTGCTTTGAATGGAGTTTCTTCAAAACCTGAAGAATCTCGTCAGTAGATTGTCTCCACTTTCTACTGCGTTTTATGGTATTGAATGGTTTTATTGGGCTATTGAAAGCTTTGTATGGAGTTTCTTCAAAACCTGAAGAATATCGTCAGTAGATTGTCTCCACTTTCTACTGCGTTTTATGGTATTTGTTGGTTTTATTGGGCTATTGATTGCTTTGTATGGAGTTTCTTCAAAACCTGAAGAATCTCGTCAGTAGATTGTCTCCACTTTCTACTGCGTTTTTATAGAGGGTGGTGGAGTTTCTTCAAAACCTGAAGAATCTCGTCAGTAGATTGTCTCCACTTTCTACTGCGTTTTTATTGAGGGTGGTGGAGTTTCTTCAAAACCTGAAGAATCTCGTCAGTAGATTGTCTCCACTTTCTACTGCGTTTTATAGTGGGCTATTGGTTGCCTTCATGCTTTCCTCCCTTTCTACTGCGTTTTTATACCAGGGTTATAAATGCTTTGTTACTTATTTGGAGTATCTTTATTTACTTGGTTGTAAATAACAGTGGATTTAATATATTATATATCAGTAAATGGTTTAAGCATTGATGCCAGATCTTGCTGAATACAAAATGTTTGTTTGCTAGTGTTGGCATTGTTTATTCTTTTGGAGATTTCTAATTATTTAATTGCGGTTAAAAATGCTGTTTTCAATCCAATCCTCTGTTTGATCCAAAGATGTATCTGTTTAAGATATGCTTAAGATTTGCTTAAGATGAAATTTGGTTTAATGTGATTCAGAAGTCAACTTTTGTTTGTCCAGCCTGTATGGTTGGCTTGTACACATTTTTCCAATAATTCGTGTATTTATTGATTTATATGAAGATAATCAATAATTCCAAATGCTTGCTGCAATTAATTATCTCAATGTATATAATTTGTTTAATTGATATGAAATCTGTTATTATCTCAATATAGTCTTTAATTTCTATGAGATTGTGAAATTATTATAAATAAGCTTATGTGTATTAAATGGTCCTCATGATCGTGGGGGCAATGCGGAGTCTATTCTTTGCGTTGTTGTGCTTTCCTGCTGTCTCGAGACAATTCATTTAATGAGTTCTTTACAAAACGTTCTGACATCGATGACTACCAGACAAGACGAAATAATGATCTCCAGTTAACAAAAAATAAAAGAGTTTTTTCCGACCATTCCATTCGAACGAGCGGGCCCATGCTTTGGAACTATCTAGATAAAAAAATTAAAAACTCAAATTCCATAAAACATTTCCGCAAACAGCTTAAGGTGGTACTACACCCCTGCCCAATGTTGTGCCTATTTTTTGCATTTTTCTCAAAAATTATAACACATTGGGGACAAGTAAGATATGTATATTATAGGGGCAAGGACGACAACTACTGCACTGGAAATTTTATTTCAGCACAGACAACAGTTGTGGAGTTACAGTCAAAAATGGGGGTAAACCAATATTTGATCAATAAATCAATAACTATTTGCCTTGAGTTGCTGAATTTTCAGTACAGTAGTTGTAGTCCTTGCCCCTATAATATACATATCTTATTTGTCACCAATGTGCTATAATTTATGCAAAAATAGGCACAAAATTGGCTAGGGGTGTAGTACCCCCTTAAACAAAATCTTATCTCTAAGTACAATTAGGCCATTCTCGAGCACTGTAACTTGTCATGTCTGTTAGTCATTTTTATTTATATTTGTTGATTTCATAATCTTTGTTGTTGTTTTTTTCGTCAGGGAAAGGCAATTCTCAGGCCTTATTGGCCTTCCTGCCTTTTCCGCCATATTGTCTTTCTTTTGTACTTTATTGTAATTGATATATTTTTGATGTAGTTGTACCGGTATATTTTTATATATGGAAATAAACGAATGAATGAATGAACGAATGAATGCATAAGAGAAAAGTGAGGGATGAACTTTGGATCACGAAATGCCCCTTTAAGCTGATAATAAGTGTCTTCTTTAAAATATTTTCTCAGTAATATATCTAAATACAATGGTTTTTGATATCAATGTGACTTGCATTTGCTCGTTGTGTATTAAGTTAGGCATTATTATTTTCTGTATTTTTTATACATTATCCAAGAATTATCTAAGATAAGTTAATGTATAAAATACATGACAAGGTGTTTTCAACATAAAAAAATGAGATCGATAATGACACTTAATGATTCCTACAACAGTATGGGTAAATTATTTTAAAAAAAGTTGCAGTAAAATCCTATTACTTTGTATTCATTATCAATTTAAAGGCCCATTTAGTGATTTGCTCATCCTGACTATCGCAAAAATCATAAAAATTCAGATTTTGGTACCTTTTTCATTGTCAGATATGTGCCAACAAAGCCTGCGAGTGGTTCAGCCGAAAGCCCTGTATTTATGAGGCATTTTACATGAATCTGTAATTTAAATACTGACAGTATATAAATTAGCTACATGTATTTGAATGGGGCTTCAACTTTGTCAAAGCACTGTTTTCTTCGTTTTTTGCAAAATATAAAAAATAATTTCAAAAAAATTAATACCAAATGATAATTTGAATGATTTATCCTTCACTTTTATGCAATTTACAAACATTTTTAATTTTTTTTACATTTGCGCTGGGATCACTGAATGGGACTTTAAGGAAATCTTTCCGGCTCTCATTGGATTATTTTTATCGTTTGTTTCATGCAGCTGTTCAAAACATGTAATAATCGGTATTAATTGTCATTATTTCACATCAGTGGTCATTATTCACTTAAAGCCAAAAGTGTGAGTTGCGTCATAGCGACGCCCTCAATTTTACTCGGATTTCTACTTTTTGCATAATTATAATGCCCAGTGGTGTACTAAAATACCACGTAAAAGACTAAGCCTGAAGTGCTTTAATGACAGTAAAATTGAACTTTTTCTATTAAAACCGGGGAGACCCGGTTTTATTCATAGTTCACCGATCAAGTGCTTGTTAACTTGTCCCGTGGATGTCAGCTTTAATATGTGTACACACGTTGATCGGTGAGCGTAGTACACGCAGGCGCTGGAATGAAATCGCAATTTTCTTCGTTATACCTCATTTGTTTGGCTCGAAATTAAAAGGGGATAATGTGACCAATAAAAACAAAAATTTAAATAGGAATCTATTCTTTATGCAAATCACACATTATTGCTTTAATGTCAAGTTGAAACATAGAGATTTTGAGTATTGCCTAAAATTGCAAGTTGTCTTTAACGGTTATGTAAAGTTTGTTTTAAAGGAGGATGATCCGATCAGCAGGCTCATCTCCATTTTTAATTTGTGGACATTAAGATTTTGATATCAATCTTTTACCTCATTGATTATGAGAAATATTAGGACTTTTTTAATGAATGTTTTGTAATTGACCTTTTCGGTAAATCCCATAAGCCTTTGCGAGTACACATGAGAACTCGTCATTTGACGTCACACCGACTTGCAATGCGCAGTAACAATGTTCGATAAAGCGCATCGGCGCAGAACTGCGCCACGTCAAATAACAAAATATAAAAGTATAAAGTATGAATGTCATATCAAAAGTGATATCTGAACCATTTTGGAATAATAATGCTGGTAAGCGTACTATCCAAATGAGAGCAGTTAAACTCTGGGATAATCTTCCTGCTAGTATTTGTAATAATTTGAATATATTACAAATGCAGGACGCCACTTTGGTTAAACATGTCTTATTATAAAATTCTAAAATTTTATTATATTATTGTATTATGTACATGGAGATGTCATGTAAAATAGTTTTAATTTAAAAAGGTCACAATTCAACATCTGAGTAGAAAATTACTCAACATTGAGCTCATATTAATAAAATTTACTCAACATTGAGGGTAATATCTATTAAAATGAGCTCAATGTTGGGAATTATTTACTCAATTTGAGTAATGTTTTACTCATTTTGTTGAGTTATGACCTTTTTTTACTCAAGTTGAATAAAATATTTCAAAGTGTGTATTGTACAAAGCGGTATCTCACACTTTGTTATCATTGTTTTAATATACTCGTATGTTAAAAAGCTTGTTTAAATACAGTAAGCTAAATAATTAAGGTAGCAGTTGTGTTTACCCCTGTATATCCTAAATAAAGACAAATGTGTCAAAATTAAAACAAATAGCCGGTGCCTGTACTCTTTAGCTCTGATTTAAGACCTTAGTTCTTAAAATTGGTTGAGAATTAAAGAAACAGTGATCCAAAACATAATGAAGATATGAAATAAAAAGTTGCACTTTTGTGTTCTAATCAATGAAAGCACGACGCTAGTTTTTCGTGCTAATCAATGAAAGCACGGCGCTAGTTCTCTTGCTCACTTATGCTTTGTGTACAAATCAATGTGGCAAATTGCAACTTTTAAGGGGGTACTACACCCCTGCCAAATTTTGTGCCTATTTTTGCATTTTTCTCAAAAATGATAGCACATTTGTGACAAATAAGATATGTATATTATAGGGGCAAGGACTACAACTACTGCACTGACTGGAAATTTTATTTCAACACAGACAACAGTTCTGGAGTTACAGTCAAAAATGAGGGGAAACCAATATTTGATCAATAAATCAATAACTACTTGCCGTGAGTTGCTGAATTTTCAGTGCAGTAGTTGTAGCCCTTGCCCCTATAATATTCATCTTACTTATCACCTTATGCGCTATAATTTTTGAGAAAAATGCACAAATAGGCACAAAATTGGCCAGGGGTGTTAGTACCCCCTTAAATTTGAATCATCCTTGGGTTTTTTGATCGTCGTGTCTTTATTTCTTGAGCAATTGCAACGAATGAGGTCTTAAATTCAAGCTAAAAGATGCAGCTATTGGCTGTTGGTACCAATTATAACATACCTGCCTTTATTTAGGATATACAGAGTGTGAACGTAACTGGTACCTTAATTATTTGGCTTATTGTAAATTGATGCGTCCGGCATTGTAACCATAAGGAGAAAAATCGATGTAGCCTATTGATGAAATCGGGGTAGCCTCCTTTAATATGACTTAGAGTGGTCGAGATTTGGATCATTTCGATAGTTAAATTAATAAGCAGATGTGTGCTATTGTTAGCAATTATGCAAATTAGAGGGCGGATAGACTATACAATACATTAGAAGTTCCCTGAACATTATTTTATGCATGTATTTTTAGCAAAAATATTGGCAAAAACTACATATTAATGAGCCTTTTCAGTCAGTAGTGATGTAAGGCCATTGTGGTAAGGCTTAGTGTATAAAGTAGAAAATGGCAAAAGCGGAAGCGAAAGTGTAAAAAGCAAAGTCAGATTAAAAAAAAAAAAAAATTGCGTTTGCAAGTGTTAATGGGTACGTACGAGCATGCGCAAGTGTGTATGGGTACGCACTTGTGTTTGTAGGTACGCACAAACTTGCAAAAGTGTTTAAGGGTACGAAAAAGAGTCCTGGTCAGTAGATAAGTAGAAAATCCCAAAAATCTCCATTTTCGCTTCGACTTTGCCAGCCGTTTTTAGGGAAGTAGCACCAGCTACCACTGGTTGCAAGCAAAAACGATTTAGGACTTATATCCAGTAACGTGGCAATGTCAATAATTAATATAATATCTTCTTTTATATGTAATATGATAATAATTTAGTTTGAATTTGATTTTATTTACTGCAATTCAATCCTTTATACTGATGACAAAATGTGATAATAAACCAATGAAATGCATAATGTTGTGGGTTGACTCTTACTATTTCAGTACCCAATGTGCTACTCCTAATGTACTGCCAAATGACACGAGTTGCATATGTCTGGAATGAGATTTCAAACATATGCATTTTTTTAATTGATATTTGCAACATTTTTTCAATCAGCCTTCAAAAATTTGAAGAACAATGAAAATCAATCCTTTCTACTTAAAATTCAATCGAAAAAGATTTGCCCCTAGCTTTAATCGCTTAAAGATTGCGAATCACTCCTCTTGATTAACAAATCCTGAAAACGATTGTCCCTAATTCGATTTACAATTCAATATTTTTGATTGAATATTCAATTGAGATATGTGACTGGATACTACGAATGAGCCGTAAAGTCGGCAAATTGTATTCTGAGTTATAGTGTAAAATGTGCGTGAAGGTCGTATTCATGGGTACCTCAATTTGGTGCGACAAATATCTCATCAAATACTGTTTAAACCAATCAATAATCCTATTGCTGAAGAGGATAATAATCTTCTACCTATTTCTATAGAATCATTAAATAGTTCTTGTCTTTGTTTGCGTTGGCTAAATCCTGTTCAAGTGGTGGATAACAAAGCATTGTATTTTGTCTATATGTAATATAACCAACAATTAACAATGAGAGGACATTCATGAAGCTCGTTGACTTGGGGATGATTTGAAATGACCGCCAATTATCAATGTTTGATATTTATTACCAGAAATGTGGAAAAAGAGACACATGTAGAACAGAAAAAAGGTACAATTTTGTTGAAGGAACAGAGTTAAACAAACAATAACCCGATTCTATCGATTGAAGTCAAATGTTATATCATTTTAAAGCTTATGATATATACCGTATTGTTTGTAATAAACGCCCCGAGGGCGTTGCATTTTTCCAAAAGGGGGCATTTATTGGAAGTGAATTGTCAATGAAAAACCTTAAAAATCTGGTTCAATTTCCCGATGGTACTCCTGTAGAAAGGAGGGATTTACAACTATACTAATGCTATTTTAATGCTATTTCCATGGCGCCGCCCATAGAAGTCGAGTGGAAAATGATATTTTTGTGGTAAATACAACAAAATTACACCCGTAAGTGCATCATCAAGCAATAATCTGGTGAAATTCTACCATAATTAGGCAATGAAATGGATGGAAGTTTGAGTCATAATAGTTGTCCATGAAATTTAGCGATCAGCACTGCATGACTGACATGACTGATGCACCAGTTTTAAGCTTACTCCCACGATATGATATGCATTTTTATCAATTTTTCACTGAAATATTGGAGGGGTCGTTTATTAGAGGGGGAGCGTTTATTACAAACAATACGGTATATTCTAAACACGAAATAAAACAAAATTGACCGGGGCCGACTTTACGGCTGATTCGCGGTGTCCAGTCACATATATAGCAAGGTTTACAGTCAAAAAACACATTTCTATCAGAATGGCAGAATATTATATATAACAGAAGTATTTAATTAATTCAGGACACAATTATGAGAAAGAGAAGTTTCACTTCTACGTACAAGAAATTTCCATAAAAACAATAATATCACGTTATACGCGAGGAAACATCTATCACATGTCTAATATCCGATGCAATATTTATGATAAAAACAAATATAAAATGTAACATATTACCTGTAGTATATTAACCTGTTCCCTTCAGTCTTAATGTAAAATACGTATACGTATTCACATATGGCAGAATAACATAAAAGTGTCTATAGAGTGCTGATAAGCAGGGTCCGACCTTAACTTTTTTGGCACTGGCCAGTCGGGCGTGTAACTCTAATAAACTCTAATAAATGCGAAAAAGAAGACGATAGACGATATTAATTTTAATGTAACAATTTAGATATGAGTCCTGCTTGTGATTTGTTCTTCATTGGTGTTGGCGTGGATTTATTTTTGATATGGAGGGGGGTGAATCCAGCACCTTTTGGCGACAAATTAATGCGAAAATGTTTGCTAAAATGTTGAAGGGAGCTTTTGGTGCAAAAGTAGAGCAAATTAGCATGCATACAGAGAGCAAAAATGGACAGTTTAAGGCTAAATTGCCAAATATGAGCATCGAAATTCCACACGCCAGTCGGCGTGTACTTTTAGAAAGCTACACGCCCGACAGCAAAAGTACACGCCATTGGCTTGCGGGCGTGTGTAAAAGTTGAGCCCTGCTGAGGACCGAGTTCCAAGTTATTGGTCGATGGAGAAATAAGTGAAATGTTTTTTTTTGACAAAATCAATTATTTCAAATGCAGTTATAAAAAACAATTTAAAAGCACCACAAGCGTGGATTTGGTTTGACTTTGCCCCTAAACAAGGATAGACATTGCGTGTGTCGGTATGAGGGTCATTCAGATATTCTAGTTTGTAAAATCTCTCGGAAACCACTCTTTTGTGCCGAATAACTTGATAAATTTGTCACCACTAAAGCCGTTAATTGGGTCACTTAAAAAACTACCTTGCAGGGATCATCCTTAAAGGAAACATCCCTTCTTCTAGTAATGAGTGTTATGAGACCCTAATCGCGGATCCGCATGGATCCTTGTTTTGCTTTTCAAAACCACCCTAAATCCGCGTTTTCTTTCACGCGGATGCTTACAACATACATAAGTGGCCCCCGGGTATCATATACAAAAGCTTTTTAAAAAGTAACAAAATGTAAAAGCTATATTTTTTATACGGCATGAATAGCTGTTCCCTTCTACACCAAGTACATTAAGTATGATAACATATTATTTCTATACGTGAAGGTTGGTCTGAACCCTGGAATTATAGAAACTTTTGCGCCTCATAATCACGATAACTGCTTTGTCCAAATTTGAGAAATTTTCACCAACAATGGTCGGAAAATGCTCAATGCTCAAATAAATCATAAAAAAGCCTAAAGTTTATCGAAAGTTTATTTTAAGAAAATACTGTATAATTTGTTTTGTTATGTTGCTCAAAAGTATGGATCAAAAAATGTTTTTTGTGTCTCCAGAACTGAGCAATTTTGCCCAAATTTGACCCATTCAGTTTCATCAAGTCTTTGCTATTCTAAATATGTATACTTTTATATACTTTAGAACAACGATTTATAAGGTATTAGGCCCAAAAGTTTTTATAATTTCAGAGTTAAGATTAACTTTACGAAACACAACATATACAAAGAGTACTGTTTTTTAAATGACTTGCGTGGAAATATACATGTATTTGGTATAAACACATAACAACTTTAAGTAATCATTCCATGAAACTTGCAAACTTATACTATAGTACCACCATTCATATAAAACAGAATGATTCCTTTCTGTGAGCGCAACGATTCCGAAACTTGATTTAAACCAACACTAACACCTCAAACACGCGACATATTTTTATACACTCTAGGAGTGTTTTTGTTTGGGCTATATAAAAGGAATCAGTAACAGTAGCAACTGATCAGTGATATTATATATTGCAACTTATTTACATATTATACAGCTGTATTGCAGACTATTGAGTGACAGTGATTGTCTTGGTTTTGGTTATCAAAAAACTTCCAGTCCTACCGGAAATGTGATAGGAAAGGGGTCTCTTAAAGGCCACAAACATAGAGGCTGACAGCTTGACGAGTTATCTATGGCAAGTTATAAAACACGACACATTCGATAACTCAACGGACAAATATAAAAGGGTCAGTCCATGTCGAAACAGATTGAGTGTACACCCACCCTCTTGGATTTTGCTCTCCTTTGGCTCAGGGGTACCTTTCATGGATCCCTAGGTGAGGTCACAAGAAAAAAATTTCGTTTGCGAATGGCGGGCAATCAAAGTTTGGCGACCTCGACCAAAATTGTGAATTTAAGGGGTCCAAATGACAAAGTGCTCTCTTTGAGGGGCACTTTCTTCTTAATTGAATCAGTTGTGATCCTCTTTTTGAATGTGGTCACTCACTGGCTGTGTCTGAAATACCTAAAAAAAAAAAAGATAGATTTCGGAATTTCGTTGGGATTTCAGAGGGGGTCAAAATCAGCACTTCGTACTGTTCAATCAAATTATCTTGATTTTGAAGGACCCATGATAATGTCACAGTGCACTTATAGGTCCTAATTATGTTCAGAATGGATTAACCATATGCCAATGTCTATGAGCAATTAAAAAAAAAGAAATTTCTAGACCCTACAGAATTTTAGGCCACCCCTAAAGTGGTTCAGCCACAAATGGCACTTAAAGTCGGCAAATTTTGACCCCTAATAACTTTAGGTGTACACCAGATATGAATTTCTAGTCTTTTGCATCTGAAAGAATGTAGTTTAATGTTACTAGGAACATAAGATTTGTTTTGTATTTTTGTGTTTTAGTATTAAGTTGACGCTTTCAAAAATAGTCATTTTTGCCTAACATACCATGCATACAGGATACGGTACAAAATGCCAATTTTAGTATATATTTTTAAATATTTTTGATCACTTTATAGCCATTTGTATTATTTATCCTGATATTTCAAGTTGCTCTTGAGTCAAGTAATAAGAAAAAACTACTTTCTAATCCTCTGTATGGATTTTTAAGGGGGTCAAAAATGCACTTCCTGGCAACGATGCACATGCAAAGTACAGGTTATGTGGGTCAAATTTTCAGAATGCTCCCAATTATGTCAAGTAATATATCAAATTACTCGTATGGTCATGAGGATTCCAAAATGTATAGTTTGTTATGTGTCAGACCTTTCAGGAGGGCGCTATGACGAAAAATGTTCATAGGTCAATGACCTTTTGAAAGTATCAAAACACAAAAAATACAAAACAAATCTTATGTTCCTAGTAACATTAGACTACATTCTTTCAGATGCAAAAGACTAGAAATTCATATCTGGTGTACACCTAAAGTTATTAGGTGTCAAAATTTGCAGATTTTAAGCGCCATTTGTGGCTGAACCACTTTAGGGGGGCCTAAAATTCTGTAGGGGGTCTAGAAATGTCTCTTTTTTTTAATTGCTCATAGACATTGGCACATGGTTAATCCATTCTGAACATAATTAGGACCTATAAGTGCACTGTGGCATTATCATGGGTCCTTCAAAATCAAAGATAATTTGATTGAACAGTATGAAGTGCTGATTTTGACCCCTCTGAAATCCCAACGAAATTCCGAAATCAATCTTTTTTGGCATTAGGCATTTCAGACACAGCCAGTGAGTGACCACATTCAAAAAGAGGGTCACAACTGATTTAATTAAGAAGAAAATGCCTCTCAAAGAGAGCGCTTTGTCATTTGGACACCTTAAATTCCCAATTTTGGTCACGGTCGCCAAACTTAGATGGCCCGCCATTCGGAAACGAAATTGAATTTGAATTTTTTTCTTGTGACCTCACCTAGGGGTCCATGAAAGGTACCCCTGAGCCAAAGGAGAGCATAATCCAAGAGGGTGGGTGTACACTCAGTCTGTTTTGACATGGACTGACCCAAAAAGAAGTCGTATAACTCGTAGTTTATCTCGGTAATTCGTCAATCCGTCGAGACCCTTTTGAGCCACCGTAGACTGACTTTAAACTTTAACAAAAGAGTTAACGAACGGTAAAGCACTGATTTTTAATCTGATTTGCGCAGACGCATTGTGTATAGCATATGTCTATATAAACATTAAACTATTTCTATCAAATCTTTTTCGTCATGGAAATCGTCAGAAGCTGTTTGGCCGTAAGATATTGTCACTTGACCGGTATCCGATATCGTTTGTTTCTCGTCGGGTGTAGTTAACGGCGTACCATCGGCATTCGCAGCGGTAAGTGCTGTGACGTTCGTACTTGGTGAAACAACTGTATTTTGGTCAGATTCAAGTATTGAAAGAATGAGTTAATTGTACAGTGATAATGTACATAGTTTAATCACGGAAATAATAAAATATTATTTAGTGCAAACTATCCTAATATAAACCCTACTATAACACGTTTACGGGACCTTTGGACCTTCTAAAACAAACTGGGATTTCCCTCCACATTTTCTTTTTCAAAGAAAGTTTTCAAGCTGGAAATAATGTCACAGATATTTTTGCTGCCAAGTTTAAAGATATGAAATACCTGTGTGATGGTTGCTGAAGGCTCTGATATCAACTATAGGCACATTCTCCGATAAAGTGTTCAAAATGCCAAATATGTGTCGCCTATATATATGATTCTTAATTACAAAGTATTGGCGATTGGCGTTAAACATGTTTAACGCCTGCATTTGTAATGCTTGTTGGGAGTAAACAAAATATTCTGTGTGCCTGGCCTGAACTAAAGGCCTGTAGTGCAAATCTGTCTATTTATCCAGCGTTTAGAGAATGTGTACTCAACCATTGCTGTCAAAAGACCTTTGATTCGGGATACTCGTCCGAGTGTTCAATGACATTGTACCATAATGCCTATTGCGGATGAGGTGGCATAGCATAATTCTCCACTGACGTATATAGAACATCATTAACAAACTTTAGTACTTCACGGACCTAAAGATTATAAGAGTTTATACACTTGGATGATGTTGTATTCATACTTCCATCTACCAGCATCTACTGCGACGTCGCCCGAAGCTAGCCTTTCGAATATGCTTCTCGTGTGGCGTGTGTAATTAAACGAATTAGGTATGACACATGCACGCAAGGTTAACATCGTCACACGTCTGCGCATGTCCGTAGGTGCTAGGCCAAGTATAAACTTTCATTTAACATTCTAACCAAGCACATGCACCTCAAATCTAGCCTTCTACCTCTCTTCCGGTAAACATAGTCCAAGGGTCCCTTAAACGTACTATAGTAAATATCGATTTTTTTTTCTATGGGCGGGATGGGGGACAATCGAAGTCGATAATGGGAAATTTAAAATTAACGTCTATATTATATTATCATGTCATTAAATTGTTGATTTTTAAAATGTTGTAGTGCTTCCGTAATTAAAATGTTGTAGTGCTTCCGTATTGGCCAAATTAAACGCATTCAACGATCGTAATCAGAGTTAGTGGGTCATTTCAATTAAGATATGTTACATGTAAATTTACGTCCGCCATCAGCCATATTGACTATTACATGGCATCTCGCTTTTCAATAGCTATAACACATATTGTACAAAAGACCTTTTATTTAAAACTCCTTGATGCAATCTATGCCGACTGCATGTATATAACATGCTAAGTGCATTGTATCTTTTCTTACGTAACGAGTCATTGTGACCGAACGCCCCGATGTGTCACTTTGTATATACTTGTGCCCACCAATTACTTTTATCTTTTAATTTTGTAAAAACTTTTCGAATAAGTCTAAAAATTCTTAATCAGTTTGCTCCAAATGGCCAATTGCAGTTGTAAATCCCTACACCCCCTGTGGAAGACGCGACCTCAATCTCCCACATAGGGCTTGTGAAATTTAAAAGTACATAAACAGGTGTAAGGATTTCAATTGAAATTGGAATTTGATACAAATACTTTTTCTTATTTCACCATTTCTTACTTAGTCCTGCAGGGGCCTGCTGTACCATCATAAGGCTAACTGGTTGATATCCAGACGGTGCATTGTAACCACTAACAGATACCAGTTGACATGTTCCATCTTGAGCTGTGTATTGCATCTTTGAAGATATAAAATATTTATTAAAAGATACAATTATGGTAAAGCGTGTTATCATTAAACTCACAGAGGGAGTGAAGAACGAGAGCAAATTATTAAATTACGGAATGAAATTAATAAAAAGAAACTATCTATCTATGCCGTCATTACTACCTAACTTTTATTATTGTCTGTCCAAATAACTTAGACACCCGGTTTTTAGGATATATTTCGAAAAGTTTTCACTTTGGCAAAAAGTCATGAAAGAAAAGTTGCTAAACACGGTCAGACCTAACAGAAATTATTAGTAAAGAAATAAAAAAATATTCTTCCTTGTCTACTTTTATTCAATTTTGACCGATTTACAGCAAGATATCTGGGTCCAGCCGAATATTCCTAATGACTTGAAACTTTTGATGGGATAATCTATTTACAGTAAGGGGTGTTTGAACATTGTAGTCATGCATATTGATCAGTGATGACACCCTTTTTCTTTGATCCTTTTACTAATTCACAATAATGGCGGTCTACTCAAATGCATCCAACAAAAGCATGTTTGCAATCACCGCGAGAGGTCGTCTCACACGCATAACAAATACACTACGATCAAATAGGTTGATGACAATATTTGATTGAATGGACTGTGGATTTCGGTGAAGGACACCGGTTCAAATCCTTTGTTTGGAGCCAATCAATAATTTCATGCACAACCTCTATAACTCAAAAGATGTCACAGTTGGTGCATTATAACAAATGATAGGGCAAGTTACTGTGCGTCTGGAGTGTATTGTGAATTATACTCCTCACCAATAACATCGGAACATTCATAGGGCATATAATTTGTATTTTCTTGGAATTGGGCCAAGCCAAAAGCATGCACAGAACAAGATTCAAATACCGAGCCGAATTGGTTGAGGGACAACTGGGATCACTGCGTTAATACACTAAGAATAAATATACCAATAAGAAACACTGTCTGCATTTTATGAACTGAATTATATTTTTCATTTTTATAAAATGTTTTTGGTGAGGAGTATAATTAATTTACTATTCATCCATTCACTATCCAAAATCACAATACCTACAAATCTGTATAATGAGACCTTCCAAAATAATGGTACCCAACTTCTACCGGATTATTTTTAAAGTGTTGAGAAAAACCTTCCAATTTCAATAGCATTTCTGGTAAACTCTCACTCAATGCTTTGGAAACACAAAAATCCCGTTAGGTCTCAGCGAATGTTAACGCTTTTCTTTCATGACTTTCCTTGAAAGTGGATATTTTTTCAAATAAGTAACAAAAACTGTGTGTCTAAGTTAATTGGACAGACAATAATCCATATTTTGATGTGTAACTGAAGATGTATCGCTTAACTAAAGAATATCTTCAAAATGTGACACAAAAATAAACCGATTTCATTTGTCCTCGCAGTTACTTTATGTCAAAAGCCATATAGCCATATTTCGTTATACATGTATGTAAAACCGAGTAATATGTGTACAAATAATTAAACCACTCACCACAACTGGCGGGGGTACAGGGCGACAGCACATACACGTCCCATAGCAAGTGAAACCCAAAGACACGATGGTAAGAACGAGTTGCACGAAGGCTAACAGTACTATCATGACATCCACTGCTATTCGTCCACTCTGAAATCATAGACAATGAATGACCAGGGATATGAGGTAAAAGTCAGTACCATAGAGTATCTATCCTTGAGAGGGCACTCTATTCACGTGGTTTCTTTTCCAACGCAAAAAGATCACAAATTTTGATGGTTTGCTAGTGAAGAGTGTCCACACACACTATCGAATGATTACGTAACGGTTATGAATAATTTATTAGGGTTTTCAATGCAATCGCCTCGACCAAAGTAGTATACGCCGTAGAAGTGACGTCATAATCGGATTAACTACCATAGCAATAGATGAATACAGTATTTGAATATACCGCGCTGCACTGCAGCAGGTTGCACTCATCACCTGTCTTCAATCACATAATAAATTGAATACAATACCGCTCTTTTCAAAGAGACTAATCTTACAGGTGCAAGTGATTAGCATTTCTGTGACATCTATGGTTCAATGCACCGGTACCGCATGAACGTTGTAGTGCAGGGCGATATAGCCAAAATTGTATTCATCTATTGCTATGGTAGTTAATCCGATTAACTACGTCACTTCTACGGCGTATACTGGCGAGTAGAAACGTTCAACTCGCCACATTCAATGATTTGAGACATTAAGGTATCAATTAATATCGAACGAGCACGTTCGAAATTAACGAGGCGTTCAAATTCCACGTCCGAAATTAATGTTTTGAATTATTCAGATTCTGGGACGCTCACTCGTCAGATCGATACTGAGACGACGTAATTTTTTAAAAACCGAAAAAAAAGTTTTTTCACGATGGACCGACTTATCTCGGTTCTGGGGAACGTATCCGGAGAATAAAGAGAGCCACAAACGTAAGATATGTACAATATTTTATTTTTTTATAAACGTTTCTACGTAGGATATTTTTACAATACATACATACGGCATAAATGTATATAATATTTTATAAGATCTACAAGCAACTCCCTATGTACGTAGGCCTTTATATTTACATTATTTTACGGTATAAATCAACACCCTATGTACGTATATACGATATTTTGAATATTTTACCCTATATTTCCAAAAACAATTAACTGGTACGTTCGAATGTTTCGTGGTGTTTCCTAGAATTTTTTCGACGTTATTTTGTCGATTAATTAAATACAAACTCCTTTAAAAATCGATACGAACAAATCCGACAGGTTACCATTGACTTTACACACGACGACGAGGAGATACGAAACGTTCGATAATTATAGAGTCATAAAAATCGATACGAACAAATACGACAAAACTCCATTCGCCACTTGCACGGTTCCGCCATTATGCACTATATGCGGGAGAGCCTCGAACTGGCAGCATACATGAAAGGAAGAATTACGTAACCTTACACAGAATGTTATATGACTGGTTCAATTCCCATTCATGTATGCTGCCAGTTCGAGGCTCTCCCGCACATAGTGCATAATGGCGGAACCGTGCAAGTGGCGAATAGATTTTACACGTGTCGACGAGGAGATACGAAACGCTCGATAAATATAGAGGTACAAAAATTGATACGAGCTAATATGACAAAATCCCATAGATTTTACACACGACGCCGAGGAGATACGAAATGCACGACTGGATGTATAGAAATCGATAAGAACCAATACGACTAAATCCCATAGACTTTATACACGCTGGCGAGGAAATACGAAGAGGCATGAAAATCGATACGAGCGAATCCGACGAGTTATCATCGAGTACGATAACGAGAGCCACCAGGGAAGTGAGCGAATGAGCGAGATTGCGTGTTTTTTTTTATTTTCATTTCTTTTTAATGAAAGAATTAAGGGTTTCCACTGCACGTGGGCCACAAGGGTGATACTAAATTAATGCTATATATATTTAAATGAATACGTATTCCGGGTTGGCTCTTTAGCGATTTCACAGAAAAGGTATTTCTAGTACAATGCGGCGTCGGACTCTAGCTAAGAGTGTAGCCTAAGTCATTATAGACTCCAAGAATGGCTCTCCATACACAAATGAACAAACACAAAGGAGGGTAGTCTCCTCCGTGACCAGCTTGATTTCGATGGAGCGGAACCAAATTGGCTGTGGAGGAGACGGATCATTTTGCCATGCAAATTTTCCAGTGTCAACCGCCTGGTCAGTACAATCAATCAGGGATATCCCTGAATCAATTAAGACGGTTAAAGCCATAACGTGTGATTTGCTGCACAGTGACGCCCTTCACAAATGTCTACTTTTTGCACGATTGTAATACTCGATATAGTACTAAAATACCATGTGAAAGACTAAGTCTGTAAAGGTTTAATTATAGTTAGGTGAAAATGTCCCTCGCGAAAATCCCGGCATTTTTCGCTTGAGGCCAAAATCCAAAATGGCCGCCGCCACCATTTTGAAAATTTTAAAAGCTTTGGACCAGAGCACCTATAATCATGCACAAAGACACTTTTTCGGATATGTCGAGTACAAGGATTCCGATTCTGACATTAGTTTGACATTACGGCATCATTTTCACCCAGAAATCCAAGATGGTGGCCGGCACCATCTTGAAAAATTTAGTTTTGAACAAGAGGACCTAAGATTGTGTACAAAGACACTTTTTTGGATAAGTCGACAAGGATTTCAAACTTGACATTACTTTGACATTACGAACTCATATTTACCCAGAAATCCAAGATTGTGGCCGCCGGCGCCATCTTGAAAAAAATAAGTTTTGAACCAGATTACCTAAAATCGTGTACAAAGACACTTTTTCCGGTAAGTCGACCCCAAGAAATCCGAATCTGACATTAATTTGACGTTATAACATAATGTTTGCCCAGAAATCCAAGATGGCCCCTATTTGGTAGAGCGTAAATGTGATTTTTGAATGAGAGCAGAAGCATAAGTGTGTCATTTCCGCCTTATCTGGGGTTCATGTCCCTTATATGGGGTTTAAACTGCCTTATCTTGA
The DNA here is from genome assembly GCF_039555335.1 of Amphiura filiformis. Lineage (NCBI taxonomy): Eukaryota > Metazoa > Echinodermata > Ophiuroidea > Amphilepidida > Amphiuridae > Amphiura > Amphiura filiformis. The sequence continues at coordinate 17,458,938 of NC_092646.1, read as the reverse complement.
GTTTACATCCCTTATCTAGGGATAAGGCGCCTTACCTGTGGTTTAGACGGCCTTATCCTGGGTTTACGTTCCTTACCTGTGGCTAAGATGCCTTAACCTTAGCATATCGCAGTCTAAACCCAGATAAGGTATCTAAACCCCAGATAATGCGCCGTAACCCTTTTCTAACCTTTTATATTTTGCATTTTGTCTTTTGTAAAATGAAAACACCATTACAACAAATTCGTTTATTTTGGCTCGCCGTACATGTAAGATAAACGATTCAAAACAGACCATTACCATAGATAATCGGTGTCTTGTTGAGGTATGGTTCACATGTTAGTCGCTTGATGGGGTCTCGCCTTCCGAGCGACTAACCTGCTCACCATACCTCCACAAGACACCGATTATCTATGGTAACGGTCTGTTTCTCACCCTTTATCTACTACATAGAGGTCAGTGGTGCGATTATCTTGACTAATACATTGCACTCAATTAATTATCCTTATCTTAGTCACTAGTACACGCTGGAGAAGTGACGTAATAAATCGTATTAACGCCCAAAATGGCGCCACTTCCGGTTCAGAGGTCGCTTCCGGGTCAAAGGTCACCTCCAGGTCACGGGCCACAGGGCCCGGATTACTTCCGGGTCAAAGGTCATGTCAAAGGTCACGTAATGACGTCATAGGTCAAAATTGTCCTATAGTGCCGGGTATCACTTCCGGTAATTTTTATCGGCGTGACCTCTGCTGTTACATAACAAAATGTAGCAAATAAGCTGGCGTAAGTACTGTGTTTTGAAAAACACTCAAAAATGGAATACACGAGCCATTTCTCGCTTAATTTACACAATGAGGCCATAGATAAGATATGAAACATGAGTATAAAGCAAACAGTAAAGTGTAAAAGTTGAATTATTGCGGCAAAATTAATGTTTAATGTGCCCGAAGTAGCCTAAAATGAGGGAAAATGCATGTCACGATCACCAAAATGGTTATATCTACAACTGTGAGCAAACGCTGGTCGTCAGAATCGTTCGGTGATGTTTATTTATACATACAAAATACTGTCTTGTCTAAAGTGATATCAGCTCATTTGACTGAGGTACAAACAGTTTTAAAAAGAGTATTGTTGACTTAGACACTGAATGACAAATAAGTTTGAACAGCGTACGAATATAATCTAGCATTTTGATTTTTTCTCTTTTTTGTTAGGCCTATGAGTAGCTATGAGTGTAAGTGTGTAGCCCAGGCAGTTATAATTATTCGTAAAATATCTATCTAACCCGTTTGTTTTACCCCGGTCCTCACTGCAATGTTTTTCTTTATGCATACATATCAAATCACGAGATAGATTCAGCCATAATGCACGAATTTCAAACCTAATTTTTGGCATATTTGTAATTTGTACACAATGCCCAACTTACACCCCGTTTTTATTATATTTGAAATAACTAAACTTAAAATTTGCCCGAAATCGTATATTATAGAAAAATAAAAAACTAAAACTAGGATTTAAAAAAAATGAGTTAAAAATAAAATCAAAAATCAAACAGGGGTGCTAGCTTGGTTCGCACAAATATCGAATGTCCAAATATTTACCGCTAAGCCATACGAGTGATTCTTTATTAATAGCAATCTTATTCTCACTCAGTGGCTCACTCGTGCATTCTATCTCTGGAATGATATTAACACCGTCTAAATAATGTAACTCAAACGTTTATGCTGACTTTAAAATTATTTGAACGTTGGTAGTATTATTTTGAAGGTAAATAACCAACAATGGACAATTGACAATGAAAGTGTCTTTATACATGTTATGGGAAAAACATCGGCCGTATAATATATCGCGTGACAGTAGTCACGCACAAAGATAAACATTTCAACGTGTTCAATTATACGACTAGGAATATACCCCAACCAAATTTCATGAAATTCTCAGGCAAGCTAAGTTTCGTTTTTATTTAACATAACACCCATTTTGGCGCTTTTTCTTGCTTGATGATATGAACATTATAATTTACCTTTACACGTTATTTTTTTGCTGTAAACAAATGTTTGATATGTTATCTGTTCCATGGTACGTAAATGGAGATGGAGCAATATACGACCCGTGTCTTCCATTTCTGGAGCTATTTTGATAAAACGCGTTTGCCGGCTAAAATGTCAACATTGTGTTACGTAACACCGTGTTCACCAACCCGTATAAATTTTCTGTGGAACAAAAGAGGTCACGAAGTTGCCGTCGTACTGTATCGCGCTGCAGTACAAGCGGGTTGCACTCATCACCTGTGTATGTCTGCAATCATAAGCTGTGTTCACACATGCAGTTATTACCGGTAATAATTATTTTGTCTAGGCTCACATCACTTCGTCAGCGTATACGTCTTTACAAGTCACAACGTGAAGCCTCGCTCATTAACGATCGACAGGCTAACACGCATTGGCGGTAGCATGAAATAGCGATTTTCTTTGTTTTATCTAATTTTTAGATTCGAAATTAAAAGGAGACATACCCGGAGACATAATGTGATGGTGAAAACTAACATTTTCTGGAAAACATAATAAGAATCTATGTTTTATAGAAATCGCACATTATAGACTACGTAAATTTGTAAGAAATGGTCTGGTTTATGAAAATTCTATTAAAAAAAGCAACATACCGGACCGTATTCGCATTCTACAAAGTCCTCATCATGGTGATCGACCCAGTTATATCCGGCAGATGGGTCACACTTCACGACCCCAGTGTAGTAAGTGGAATGATGATCACGTACAGCGTTTAGGCTTCCATAGATCACCAGATGTCCGCACGCAATACATGTAAAGACGCTTAGTATCAAGTACATCACATTCTGAGAATAAGGAGAAAGAAGCTTGTGGAAAATTAAAGCCATTTTGTGGGCCATTTTGGTACTATTATTGCGTACAATATTAGTTTGAAGAAGCCGAAAATGGTGAAATGAAGGTCCACATTGAAGCCATTCGTTTTCTATTGTTTAAATTATGGCCTTTAAACATATAGCGTTGGGTTTCCAAAGCAGAAGTGAAAAGGGGGATTTGTTTATCCATACACAGGGGGGTTACAACTATTTATCAAAATAAAGGTCATATTGCAGTCACACTGCACAGCAAACATAATTCGACCTATTCCAGCAAAATCAATCGACTCTAGTCTCTCCTCCACATTGAATGGGGGACTGCACTTATGCCCAAATATGGCACTTGCCAATCAATAATCACCCACTTGAAATCCCTGACTCGCTGCACTGACCAAAGTTATGGACAGATATGGGAGCTGTTTTTGGGCGAAAAATGCGAAGCATTTTTCGTCCTTATTGCGATGGGTTTTGGCCTACTTATTTCCTCACAGCGTTGCAGAATAAAAATAAAATAATCATGCTGTCTATGTAATCAGGAAACTACAGAGGCGATAGTGTACATTTAAATTTGTCATTACTACTTCATGTTGATATTCAAACAGTGCTATAAAGTTGTCTTACCAAGGAATGTGTTTGTATTAAAAGAAATAATTGTTTTACAACTTGGATGAACTAGAATTACTTTTATGCAAATCCGAAAATTGCAACAGATATTTTTCATTTCTTTAAGATTTAGCGGTATTGCCAGATTGTACGTACAGTTGGGCTACATTAATAGCCTCATTATGGTTTTATTGATACTGGCAAAATACTTGCCTGTATGTGCTTGTTGGTGTGCTATAGCGTATAGAATCTGTTAATGATAACCACAGTCAATTAATTTATGTCAACATGTCTTTTTCACGAGGCTGTGTTTATATAACTGAATTCATTTATACAAACACAACCTTGAATAAATTAAACAGAGTACTTAAGGGATCTGGAATGGGCGTTTCGATAGTATTTTTTGTGGGACATGAGAGCACATCAGACATACCGAATTGCATTCCTAATACGAAGAATGTCTCTCTGATATCCAATAATTTTCATTTTTTTTGAAAATCACGATGTAATACAAATTTATGACAAATTATTAAAATTTGATATTTTTGATATATAACAGTCCTCGAAGTAAATTTTATGAATCTAATGACATATTCTTAAAGTGTATGTAGCTGGGAGGAAAAGCCGATCAATTGAAAAATTTTGACCTTCATATTGAAAATATGGATTTTTTTCCCTAAATGACCTAATTTTTTTGTGTTTTGGGGAAAAGATCCATATCTTCAATACGAAAGGTCAAAATTTTCAATTGATCGTCGGCTTTTTCATCCCACCTACATACACTTTAAGTAAAAATCATCATTTGCGAATTTCAAAAATCAAAATTATTTTATATCAAAAGGACATTCTTCGTATTCAGAATGCAATTCAACATGTCTGATGTGCTCTAATGTCCCACAATAAATACTGTCCAAACGTTCATACCCCATCCCTTAAATGGGGAAACTTAGGCAGGCGATAAAGAGAAAATATATTTACTTAACCAATCCTGCCAATTGAGACTTAATGTCTGTTAAGTGAGGGCTGTTATTTGAACAGTTATGGGATTAGTTAATAATATTATTTTGATAGGTTTCAGGTGGTGGCCGCAGTGCATTCTCTAAATTCAGTAAATTTCCACCGTCAACCGTGTAATTGAATGGGATTATTTTGAAATTTTAAAACGCTTGAAATATCACAAACAAGTAGGCCTATGTTAATAAATAATATAAATACAAGCTAAAACCGTTGGGGTTCGATAATGAACCCCACAAAATTAACCGAGTATATTGGAAAATGCCATACACAAGTTGCCGGCTCTATCATGCCACTCGCCGCTTGATAGGTTTCTACCTCTTACAAAATAATGTTATTCGGGTCAAATTTATTGTCAGAGCACGGAGATAAAATAGCATTGAAATAGAAATATATGTATCAAGGACGTTTATGACCATTAATAAATAGATGTATCGAGGATGTTACGTTTATGAGCATTAAGACATAGATGTAACAAATTGTTATACGTTTATGAACGTATAGAGGATGTTACGCTTATGAACATGATTTTCAACATTGTTAACAATATTGCTAGTATGTCAACAAATGAAAGTTCTGTAATTTGTTGAATTTCTTCAATCAGCTGTTCAATGCTAAATTATTTTGAATGTCATCAAATTGTAAATCTCTAGTCACATTTTCGATGTATTAACAAGTAGCTATGTAGCAAAGACGTTAACTTCATGCACAAAACATTAACGCTCTTATTTTGTAAACATTGTATACCCATAGCTACTTTAATCAACAATAAATGTTCTGTAATAATGTTCATTATCCTTCATTTCTATTAGACTTTCAGTGTATTGTATATAAGTAGATGTATATATGTATAACAGATGTTATTCGTTTGTAAACACTTTTTTTCATAAACATAGGATACCCAAAGCTACTTATTATGCTAACAATGAACGTTCATTGACTGTTAGGCTAAGTAAACGTTACAGGATAACATGTATTCAAATTCTGCCTCAAGGTTCCTGCTTAAATTGTGTTCAAGAATCAACTAAGATTTATTTGGCCCGCCTTTTGCCAGTAAATAGGCTGTCATGAATTATCCAGTGTATTTTTATTATACGTGCCCGGTCTTATCACTTGGTACACAATTAATAGCTCACCAATCTGAAAGCCTGTTTTAATCACAATGGTCAGAATTAAATAGTCAAAATGATTAGACAAATAGGCTACACTGTCCATACACTGAGTACAGTCTCATTGCAAGATCATGGGCTAAGTAGGCCTACCGTAGTCCTTGTCATTTGAGGTACGTAAAAACATACTCATTGTGATCGATGCGAATTATAGAAACAGTTCAAACAATAAAATAACTACACCTTTATCTTGACACTTCCTCATTTGCTCGCCCTGTTCCTTTTTAAAGGAATTTTTATTGCTGTTATCTGTCATTTACATATCAGGGAGGTACGAACATTTCCAGATGACCCACATACTCAATTTGTAGCCTATATGTAATGTATATACATTATTCTTGATTGACAGTAAGTATATACAAAAAATATCCGTCAAGTGGTTTAGCTTAAATGCCCTTCGAAAGAGAGCGGTCTAAAAGTGAGTGATAGTCATTAAAAGTTGCATTCGATTTACACAGGGAATTTTGCAGGCCACGCCGTGCCCTACTTACTAAAACACCAAAGTGTGAATATTTCCAAATATCTAAATTAGCTAAAAAATAAGGACATGTTACAAAACTATATTTCCTAGAATGTCAGAGAGTACAATAAATATTGGCCGGTTATTTTTCACACAGTGACGTTAACTTGAAATGCCCTATACCTCTAACATACACTGTTTGTAGAGGTCACATATCAATGGTGAGAGCACTATGTATTGTGTATAGGAAAATAAACAGTAACTGCAGTATGTCCAATTTTAAGCCATTTGGTGCATCACACTTTAGAATAGAAAATTGATTATTTATGTTCACCCAAACATCTGACACACAGCACACTATGGGTTTGATTAAAGTGGGGGGGGCAGGCCCCGGTCGAAAAAGTTTATGGCACTGGCCCCCTGCCCCCGGTTCCTGCCCTCGGTTCCTGCCCCCGTTGTTCATAAGTATAAACTCGATGATAATTCCTTTTTGAAGTGTTCATTGGTCTTGGGGCAATTTGACCTAGGGGCACTGATCAATAAGGTAGAAGTGTACGGTGCCGATTTCGATTAGGCAGTCAGAGGAACGGAACAACGGGTCAGGCTCATAAACTCAGAAAAGGGTTCTAAAGAATGAATCCAGTCTCTCCTTGCCTTTCTCCCCTTCTTCTCTTGTCCCATTTCCCGCTTCTCCGTCCCAATTTTAGGTGTCCGGGGGAGGTTGCAGTCTGCCCACTGCCCGCCCCTCCCCCCGCTGGCAACGCTACTGCTCAAAACCTAATGCCCTAATGATCAATATATTTTGTCAGGTTGTAGGATTCCTCTACAAATTTCAATGAGTCATTGCACATACGACAGTGCTTCTTAAACTTCTTTTCCCGTGATCCAAATTTCACAAGAAAAATATGGCGCGACTCACAGCATGATTCAAATGCTGTTATTGTGAGAAACCAGTGGCGTACCGGACAATTTTCCAAGTCGTCCCGCTGACCGGTTGCCTAGCGCGCAAAATGTTGGCACTTTAATGCAAAAATGGGTCAAAATGATAGCACGATGGTACCATGCTCTTTGACGCACAGAGATGCATTTTTTATTTTCTCCGGCAGGTCCCGTTAAAAGAGGCCGCGACCCCCAAAAGGATTATGACCCACAGTTTGGGAACCACTGACTTAAAGACATACGACTTTTTTGCACTCACATGACGACATGATAATACGAATACAGAGGCTAATATCGCTAAGACTTACCAAGCAAAGGCTATTTCCTTTCCAGTAAGTTGCTAAGCCAAGAATTCCCGTTGGTAGTAGGAACTGAAACGACAAATTTAAGCAAATATTGTCTTTGAAAACGGGACAATTGGTATTTTATACTTGATTGTGATTAAGATCGATGATTTGGTACAGCTTGAGTATCCTCATGGATTCACGAAATGCGCAACTTTAAGTTACTTTACTGCAAGCAACTATTCTTAAATAAATATAAACTCTGGTGATCTGGTGATTGTGATCTAATATACTGCGCCGAAAAATTATCCTTACACTTGGAAAAATAATCACAATTTTCAAACTGAACAATATTGGGGTAAAAAAATAGATGCACCATCTAATCCTGCACATAATGACACCCCATTGAATCCAATGTGACCTCAAGAAGTAAAGTTACAAGCAATTGAATAGACGAAGGTCCTGTTTTAAAAGTGCCAAACTGGCCTATACAAGGCGCAAAAATATTCCAACTAGCGCAACAAAGAGACAGCACAGTTTCTTCAATGAAGCTTTACTTAAAGCAGTTTTTATTTCAGTTTTTACTTCTCTGTACCTTTCATAACTTTCATTTTATTTGTCAGTTCTTTTGTTTCGGTTTTCTTTTGTTCCTTTTCTTTTAAATTAAAGGCACTCATAAATTAGCCATTCAAAACTCTCAAACCAGATGTCTATACTCCGTTGAGTTTTGAATAAGCCAGTTTGCTTTTTGCTTCTTGAAGTCACATTGGATTCAATGGGGTGTCATAATGTGTCGGATTAGATAGTGCATATATTAAATAAATAAATTTACCCAGATTTGGTTTAGTTTTAAATTTAGGATTTTTTTCCAAGTGTAAGGACACTTTTTGGCGCAGTATATACAATGAACATGACGAATGGGCATCCAATTAATCCTAAAACCATTTTTTTGACCTTTACTTGTGTATGTTCAATTAGTTATACGCTTTACTCAGGGGGGACGGGACAAGCTCCTGGATTATCTATACGAATAACATATTATACGATATGTATATTTTGATACATGCAAAACACTATAACGAATAAGATTTATTTTTTCCGTAAGCAGTTTTTACCGTCCTTTCCCCACTTTCCCCACAATACATTGCGTTTATTAAAATAAAAGTATGTACAAGAGTTCCACTCAAGTGATCGTAGTGAAAATAGTATAGCAAGAGGGTGAAAAGCTTCCCACAAAATTTCACGCGGGATATTTTATTTATAAGATGTGTATAAGAAGTCATTAATTAAAACGTAATGATTACGCAATACTCTAAATTGGTTTTTAATTAAGTAGAAGGGGGAGGGGCCTACGAGTCCAATTCTGTCATTTTCCGTGTAAATCGCCCCCAACCATCAAATACACAGTAAAATCACAGAAACCTGTGTAACTACCGTGTAAATCGACTCAACCATCAAATACACAGTAAAATCACAGAAACCTGTGTAACTGCCGTGTAAACCGACTCAACCACCAAATACACAGTAAAATCACAGAAACCTGTGTAACTGCCGTGTAAACCCCTACTCTTCAAATACACAGTAAAATCACAGAAACCTGTGTAAACCCCTACTCTTCAAATACACAGTAAAATCACAGAAACCTGTGTAACTGCCGTGTAAACCCTACTCTTCAAATACACAGTAAAATCACAGAAACCTGTGTAACTGCCGTGTAAATCGCCCCCAACCATCAAATACACAGAAAATCACAGAAATGCTGTGTAACTGCTGTGTAAACCTCCACTCTTCAAATCACAGTAAAATCACAGAACTCCCCTAACCTTAGTGTCATTTTTTCAGGGCAAAATACAGGGGAAAATTCCACAAAAATAACAACACAGGATTACACAGAAAAACAATTTACACAGGATTACACAGTAAAAAATTCCTTACAACCAAAAAAAATGCAGGGGAAAAATTCCCTGCATCTCAAAATTCAAAAATCCTCAAAAAAAAATTAAAATAATTTTTCCAAAAATTATTTTAATTTTTTCCCGATTAATAAAAAATAATTTTTGGTTTAAGAAAATCCCAATTAATAAAAAACAAAATGGATCAATTACAAACACTAGCTAAAATTACAAAATTCGGTTCACTGGAGTCACTTAGCTCGGGGTTATACTACCCTGTTAAGAATGATAATGATGAAACAGTTTACGTCTCATCACCCGATTATAAAAACATGGATAAAGTCTGTAAAGAATTTGGCGCTACTAGCTTTGACTGGGTGGTGAGGGGTGCAGCATACGGTGGGCACAAAAACATCGTCAAACTCTGTATAGAATGTGACGCTGCCGATTTTGACCGCGCGATGAGGGGTGCCGCATACGGTGGATGCAAAAATATCGTCAGACTTTGCAGAGAATGGGGTGCTACCTCTCTCGACACCTTGATGAGGGGTGCCGCGTACGGTGGATACGAAAATATCGTCATACTCTGCAAAGAATCTGGCGCTACCGATTTTGACGGCGCGATGAGGGGTGCCGCGTACGGTGGATACGAAAATATTGTCATACTCTGCAAAGAATCTGGCGCTACCGATTTTGACGGCGCGATAGAAAGTGCAGCGTTGAGTGGACGCGAAAACATCGTCAGACTCTGCAAAGAATGGAGCACTACCAATTTTTGACCACGTCCTGTATTATCGAAAAATAAATGGCTGATTCTCTATATTTTGAATGCTCCGATGATGAAATATTTTAACAATTAGAAGATGCGTCTAAGGGAAATTTTTTCATGTGGAATGGGACTAGTCTTAGAAACTTATTTGTCGCGGCAAGCGGGTACAATGGAGAAAAGGTTAGACATCAAGCTGTTAACTTAATATTGTGTTTTGTTAAGTGGTACAAAAATAGATATAGTATGAAATTGTGTTTAAAACCTCCCTGGATTTTTCTCGAGAGAACCGAAGAAATAAAAATATTGGAAAAGTTAATAGATTTTGTTACGAATGAACCACCGATTGAAAAAAAAGACACGATTGCGTTAAAAAATTACCGAGACAAATTTGGTTTTGTGGATAAATTTTATGAAATAAAAAGATGATAATTTTATTTTGGATTTTTACTAGTGCTCTTTTGGATTCTCCCGAGAGAAGAATCAGGATGGAAGCTAAACGCATGACAGAAATTTTAAAAGCCTACAACGATGCTAAAGAGACAGAATGAGTAGGTCGTGCAGAAATAAAAAAACCTCTTGTGATTATTAATCACAAGAGGTTTTTTTTGTCGTAGTTTACCACACCCAGTTTAAAATGGTTGTAATCAAGTAGGTTACTACAAATGCGGCGTATCCAGTAACTAAAGGATCCCGTCCAGCACAAAATTCCCACGGTTCTCTAGGTGCGCCGTCTTTGTATCTACCTTCAGCTTTTACTAATCCGTTTTTGTACCAACATGTTATATACGTGGGATAATTATCATCAAACACCATCTCAGCCTTCATTTTTGTTTTTTCCTCGTCATAGTACCATCTCCAAACACCGCATGGTTTTTTTTTTCATCATCCCACATTTCTTTCCGATACTCTCCGTACGCTTTCAGGTTCTCAACCCAGTTGTCATCCGTTAGATTTGGAAGATCCATTTTATTTAAACGTGGTTATTTGTACAAAACGAACTTAAATTCTATCTTAGGCAGAATGTTGTTTATGGCTTCAGAGTATCTCGGAGGCTCTCCAGGGCTTCTTTTTTTCCCCTTTCCAATCCAGCCTGTTCCGCCTCTGTGCGAATTTTACGTACTCTATCAGCCGTAAGTTCAATTAGATCCGCTCTGGTTCTGTGCTTGATTCCAGCCTTGTGACCTCTGTAGTTTTCCAACTCTCGCCGAATGTGGTGGAAGTCTTCGTTGCTGACCCGTCCGTCTTCGAGGGCTTTGGACACCAGATCATTTACCGTATTCAAACTGGACTCAGCCGTTCGTTTTACGCTTTCGTGCTTTTCCAATTTTTTCATGGTAGCCTTTCCAAGAGCTACGCATGCCGCGCTAACTAGACCACCAGCGATGGCGATTCCACCGAGTGGAATGCTCACGATCGCGCCAATTCCACTGGCCAGCGTCCCCACAGCCCCTGTTCCAGATCCGACCGCGATGAGCCCGGAAACTTGAGCCGTGTTGTAGAACATGTTCCACGCTGCCTTGTATTTTCTCCTCAATTTCTCCCTCTCGTTAACCTCGTTGTCCAAGAAATTCCTAATCTCTTCGATATTTTTTAGTCGGAATTCAACTCCTCGATCTTCGCTTTCCTGAGGAAGATCGGGATAAAGTGGCGGTGCGTTAGGTTTCTTCATGCTTATTTTATTTATATCACATTAGTAAAATTGTTAGTCCAGCAAAACTTCGTGCTCCGTAAAATTTGAGATGTGGTTTTCAACGAAATGCTGTATGATTTCTTGCTTGGTTAAATTTTTTTCGTAGAAGCTAAGTATTCCCAGTTGCTCAAAATTCATGTTGATTCCAAGGAGACTTACCAGGGCTTGAGTTTTGTAGACATCTGCTGAAACCCCGTTGATCCAAAAGCAAAGCTTATTTTCAACGTACTCGATCGAGACATGATGCATAATCGTAGTGTCCGTTTGAACGGATGTGGAAAAGAGGGTTTGCCGCGCGTTATCTAGCACTTTGAACGATATCGAGTCGTCGGTCCAAGTAATATTTAGGTACATGAAGAAATTCTGATTAGACTGAAACGTCAAAGAACAAGCGTTCGCTGGGGCGTTCGGCGGGTTCACTCCCGATTTTACCGAAAAGAGAGGTTCCAAGGCTGAGCAATAAAATGTGGGTTGTTGAAGAAAATTTCTAAAGGTCTAGTGAGTCGCCTGGGAGTCAAATCCTTTCCGGGCTTCGGCAAATTCGTAAACCCAGCAGTGATGCCAATTTGCATAGGCCTAGCGTTGAAAGTGTTGTTCATTCCGTTTTTAATTTCGATCAACTTGTCTCTCTCCAAGTCGATGTTTTTTTGGCTCGGATGGAAACATAGTGCGTTCCGTCTTCGTTCATCCATACCATGAATCTCCCCAAAACATGCAAGCTGGTATCGTGCTCGTGTCCAATTTGCTGGTCTACGTACTCTTTCGTCACAGCGTCCTCGTTGTCCGTGGGAGTTCGAGACCCGTGACTCTATTGCCGCTCATAGCGAGTTCGCCGGTCATCGAGTCGCCATCCTTCGAAACTTTTCTGTCGTTTAACCATGAGGTTAGGCTGGTCACGGAACCCATAGTAGCTGCATCTTGCGGCTCGGTTGGATTCATCAACCCCGTTATTTTTTTTCCTCCCATGTTAATCCTTCCGGTCATTCGCGCTCCAGTTTTTTTGACGTACGCGGAAAGATCTACATCTTCGCCAGCTATTGACGTCGATTTTGTTTTGATCGTTGGTCCCCAGATAGACATTCTTTCTTTTATTTTATCGGATTTCAAATTCCAAATCCAGCGGTTGATCGTGATTATCGAGCTTTCTCGAAGAATTTTTCCATTCTACTTTGAAGTCGAAGTCGAGCTCGTGGATGGTTCCGTTTTGCAGTTTTTTGAAACTCGGCTTTTCGTAGGTCGAAACGAAGTATTCTCCGAACGCGGCGTTTGAGAGATTTATGGACCCAAGAACCTGGCCTCCCTGCAGAACGTCGTCGTTGTCTACGAGATTGCCCGTGGTTGACAGCTGATTTAGGTACACGAGAATTCTTCGAGGTAAAAATTCGATCGCTCGATCTCCCGTGTATTCACCGGTCGCTAGCCACCCTTCGTCGTCCAATCCGAACATTTCTCGAACGCGGTCCGGAAACCAAATCTGATACTGCTCGGGGATTGTCATGTTGAGTTTCCCATCGCGTTTGTCGACTTCGAATTCGAAACCATCGATCTGGCTCGTGAATTCTTTTGCGAGCAGGTCAAAATTATACAGCCCCGGGCTTATTTTTATCGCTTCTTCAGGTCCCTGCCCTCCTTGAGTGTACCTCCATTCGAGTTCTTCTTCGACGTTGAACCAACCTACTCGACCCGAGATCCTTTTGATTCCAATTTTTAAGTTTTTGTCGTTATTGTCTATACTTTGCAACGGGCGATAAGGTTTTCCTTTGCCGGTGCCGGTAATTGTGACAAACATTTTTCTTTTATCTTTCAATAAAATGAGAACTGGAGGAGTATTCGAACCGACGCACGGTTTCAGTCTTGTGAATCAAGAAATTCAAGTCAACAAAAAAGGAAAATTTTACGTAAGATTTCCTAGTTTGTGGCAAAAGTACAAACTTCCGAGAGTCACGAAAAAAGAGGTGTACGATGACTGGCTCTCCAACCAGATGCAATTTTGGCAAAACCATCTGAACTTCGCGGTTTGGTGCGCCACGTCAGGATGCGGGGTGTCCAAAGAACTTCTTAGTCACAAAGATCCGATGATTCGATCCGTGTTCAGATTTCACGCATATTATCAGATCAGAAGAATCCTGTCGGAAATGTCCTGTCCACTACCCTCGGAGGAATCCTTCAATCCTCTGAACAACGGGATCGACACCTACGCTTACGAAAGAATTTGCAACGAATTCGGAGTGTCCGCGAGAGCTAATTGGAGACAAAAGTTCGATCTTTCCAACGGAATGGGCAGTTACTTCTTCAACAAACAATTTTACGACTGGAAATTCGTGACCACCAAAAAATGGTCGAAGCTTACCAACGGAGGAAACTACAGTCAGTTGATGGACTGGAAAGTTCACTTTGACGCGGACAGCTTCGGAGGTGTGGACAATCAGACTGACAAGATTCTGTACATTGAACAGTTGTTCGATCACGATCCGGATATAACCGACAGATCCATTCGGAAAGGAGATGCCATGGCTGCTATCGGAAGTTTCGTAGCAGACACTTGGAACGAGGGTTTCACACGTGCGGGAGTTTCGAGAATCAACGACTCCATCAGGACTTACACGTGGGCAATTCTCGGATCCCAAGCTCAAGCCAGATCCGGCATCCTGCGTTCTGGCAAGGCGTTCGACGCTCAGAAACAATTTCTAGCAAACGTCGAGGATGCGATCAACTCGGTCGTGGATCTTCCGGACTCGATCGACAGATACCAGAGAACTCTTCAGTACGCTCAAAGCAAACTGGATTTTGTCGTGGGTCACGGACTTTACTTGCTCCCGAGCAACATGGAAATCCTCGTGGGATCCGTAAACGGGTACAACAATTTCATCCAAATCGCCACGGATGACATGCAGATAGGGCTAAACTCAGACGTAAACACCGACTCTCGACCGAATGTTGGAGACAGTGCTCCTGAGGAAAGTCCGTTGTTTTTAGAGGCGGTTGAAAGTCCACCCTTGACTGAAAGGGTTGAAAGTCCACCCTTGACTGAAGAGCCACTAATGCATGATGAGAAAAAGCTTTCTCTATTTTTGGCAGCCGCTGCAATTTTCTTATTTTTCTGGCAAACGGTTTTAAAAAAATAAGTTGGACACACACAAAAAAATCTTCTCACTAAAATTTTAGTGAGAAGATTTTTTACTTCTTTTTGACAAATTCCATAACTGTAGTGTACAGCAAAATTCCAGCACCCAAAGCTAATGCCCAAAGGTGATTGGCGAGGAATCCCGCGACGGACCCTGCAGCCTTCAGAAAAAAACTTACGATGGATCCGATGATTCCTGGGAGAGCGACTAACATCTTGTCTCCGAGTTTCAGAAGTAAATTTGCTATTTTTTTCAGCTGATCCTTAATCCAATCGGTCCACGTTTTTGGTTTTGGCGGACCGGGTGATGGACTCGGACCCGGACCTGGTCCAGGTTCTGGCCCCGGAGGCGTTGGACCAGGCTTAGGAGTAACTGCTGTGACTGATCTTGCGGCTAACAAAATACCCTCGACGATAGTGGCGATCGTCATGCCGATGGCTGTGACCAACGAAGCTATGGTGACTCCTTGTTCGGTGAACAGAGTTCGAAGTTTTTCACCCAGAGTTTTGTCCTGATACAACATCTTATGAATGGTTTCCCAGATGGATACCAGCTAATTTCTTAGGACAGGTTTCAAGTTACCCATAACTTCTCGTTGAGTTTTGTTTTGCTCCTTAAGATCCGTGATATCTCTTTTTAATTTTTCTTGATCGATGTCGTCGTCGCCTCTTTGCTTTTTTAGATTTTCTATCATCTCATCATTGGCTGTTATTTTTGCTTGGGCAATTGTAATTTGATGGTTAACGGTGTTAATGCTCATATGAGCTCTTTCAAGATTTCGCACTGTTCTTGGGGTAAAACCTTGGAACTCATGCTCAATTGTCTGTGGTTGACCATCGTCTGATATAAAAGAAGTCTCTGCCTCTTCATTAATACTCTGTATTAGATTTTCACTAGATTTATTTATCTCTTCTATTTCTATTTTTTCTCCTCTGTCAAGGTTACGAATTTGATCTTGCGTGTTGCGAGACAGAGTTATAGCAGCGGCCTCTGTAGCTTTTGACATTGAAGTGTTCTTATCTCCATATTTTTCCACTCCAAGAACATCTCTAACAAAATCAGGTCCCTTTCCTTTTCCTAAAACAACGCTTGCATTATCTGCAATTGTCTTCAGTGCTAAAAACCTTTTACCTCGTTTGTGTGTAATACGTATATCTTTTTCTTTATAGTCGACATAAACTTCTTTTGAAGACGGATCTTTTTTTAAAGTTGCACCGCTTTTACCAAAAGCTGTTAGATCTACGTCATCAGGATCATTTGCAAAATCTGATTCTCTTTGTACATACTCATTAAATTTATGTATTTCCGCGTTAGTATCAAACGCAGTTGTTGTATCTTCACTCGTTGCTATGGGAGCTTTGCTATTCACCCCACCCCAAACTTCATCATAGGTATTGTTGGGATCAGCATAGGTGTCCTGTAACAAAGAGGTAGTTTCATCACCCTCGTATGCATTGTTTTCATAATCCACGTGTCTGCCGGCCATTTATTCTACGTATAAATAAAAGATGGCAACTGAATACGGATACAAATTGGATCCATACCGACAACTTCGTAATGCACGAGGAATCAATGATGATCGACGCAGCATTCGAAACACACACGTTCCAAGTACTATCGATCAGGGTGGAATCCTTACAGTGAGGTTCCCAGACCTTGGAAAAAATGATGTCATAGTTCCAGGGACTAGCAGACTTTCATTCAATGTTGATTTGAATTCTGCGGCTGGTGGAAACCAAGATGTTAATCGAACAATCGTAAATAATCTTGGAAGAGCGATAGTGTCAAAAATTGAGGTCAAATTGGAAGGACAGAGCATATACACCCTGAACGATGCTGACGTTTTCCTGTGCTATCAAGATCTTTGGAAAACAACCAAGGAGCGATCAAATGCCGTCTATCAGGGTATTCAATCTGGAGCAGGGCGTAAGCACAGAATAGATGCCGGTGACAAAGGTGCCGACGCCAAGAATATTGCCGTGAACAAGAATTATGGCAACATGTTCTGCATCCCGTTGGACTTTGAAATGCTGAGTTCCCACAACCCATTTTTCCAGTTCGAGTTAAAAGACAGACTTTCTTACGAACTAACTTTTAACAACTATGGGAAAGTGGTAGTTTCCACAGACACAGCTGCCAGTTACTCCATTTCTAACATTCACCTGGAGTTTGATGTGGTAAGCTCACGAGAGACGGCGACGATGATCAAAAACATGTACGATGGAAAAAGCGTGGTTATGTACGATAGAGTTATCAGACACAGCAAGGAGTCGCTGGACAAATCAAACACCGTCTGGAATATTGTCCTGGCACCACGAGCAAAGTCCATGAAAGGCATTTTGATTCTTTTTGTAGATCCCGCGAATGGAGGAGGCGATTACGCTCGAGATTCCGAGAAATTATACAACCCAAAAATCAAAAAAGTCTCAGCCACTCTAGACGGGAACCCAAACCAGCTGTATGCAAGCGGAATGTTACCTCACAACCATTTTGAAGAAATTCAAAAGCACTTCGCGGATGGAAAATTCAGAACCGTTCCACACGTAATCAAGGAAGCGGAATTGGCTGATGTGACCTTGCCAGATTATCTCACGACCAAGTATGGACTCTGGTTGGACATGAGAACCACGGATGATGACACGTTGCATGGATCTGGTAGGAAAATTGAAGGAGCTAGTCAGAGTATTCAAATCGAAATCGAAAAAAGAAGCCGAGGCTGCAGGAGCGTTGAACGCTTACGTGTACTACATACAGGATGCACAGGTGAATATCGAAGCCGGAAGATTGCAGAGCGTGAAATACTAGAATAAAAGATGTTTCCAAAACACGCGCACTCGGCTATAATCTGCGGAGCCACCGGCTGTGGCAAGACTGAATTTGTTTTGGATTTACTCGAGAGGGAATACAAGAATTTCTTTGAATACATAATAATCGTTTGCCCTACCTGGACGCGCAACAAAGCGTACTTAAACAGATTCTGGTTTTTTAAGGACGTTGATGTCATTCCAATGGATCCTAACTGGTGTCCAAAGTCCGACGATTGGCTGAACAATTGTTTGAAATTTGGCTACAAAACTTATGGAATACAAGACGGACACACACTTTTCATTATCGACGACTGCAGCTCTGACAGATCATTAACCAAAAAAAAACAGATGCTTTCTCAGCTAGCATTCTCGGGAAGACACGATAATTGCTCCGTTTGGGTGCTTACACAAAAATATAACTCCATCGTTACCGATCTCAGAGAGCAGACAAAATGGACAGCCCTGTTTTACACAAAAGATCAAGATAGTTTCGGCGAGACTCTAAGGAGAACGATATAATCCCAACACTGGAATAGAAGAAAGAGATAAAAAAAAAGCTAGCTAAACAAAAACATTCCAAACTAATTCTAATTACCGAGCAACCGACTGAGTACTGGTGGCAAAAATAATCTTAAGATAAAAAGCAAGATGACTGAAATTGAAGATATAGTTAACGAGGCGATGACCGTGGGCGTTCTGCCCACCCTGAGCGAAACGTCTACCATAGGCAAAATGTCTACCTTAGGTGGAATGTCTACCTTAGACGGTACGGCTACACGGGAGGAACCTGTGAGGGAGTCTGACGAAACGGAACAGCTGCGGGAACGGTTGATCAGCGTAGCAGAGGCAGGAAAAAGCAAAGAGTATTTGGGAAAGACCATAACCTCCGCTGAGATCGATAGGCTTGATCAAAAGAGCCTGATGAGACTCTACGCCAGATACGAGGCTCACATGGGTGGGAAAAATTTGGCGATTACCGATCGCGATGCTCTGGAAGAGTCTCTGAACGAAGGACCCTTTATTGATTTAGCTTTAAACAAATGGACCTGTGGGCTGTATCATAGTTTTGGACATATGCTAGCTCCGTTGGAGGCTATTCTGTTAACTAGCAACGGTGTTAAAAAAGTTGACTTTCCACCAGAAGCGAAGTGCACAGTAGACGACTCCCCAAGTATTGATGTGATTGATTAACCCTTTGAATACTAACGGCGACTCGAGTCGCCGTTAGTTAAAAGTTACAAAACAGTTTTTAAGATATAACTTTTTCTATATTCTAAAAATGCCATTTATTTCTTCGGTTAGCGATTTGATCGATTTTTCTCCAGAAGAAAACCCTAGTTGGAGAAAGAGTGAATTTCCAAGTATCAAAGATGCCATTCGAGAGATTCTGAAGTGCAAAAAGATGAATAATTGCGAGGTTCCAAAAGACTTTCTCTTGACAGAATTTGTTTATCATTGTCTAGACGAAGAATATCATGGATTTCAAAACCTATCGCAAACGCGAGAGTTTCTATCGAACCCTGACTCCGATGACACCTCCTTACAAGCAAAAGAAACGCTCAACCTACACGAAGCCTGCCAAAATTTAATGAGTTTGAAAAATGATAGCAATTTTGGGTTTCTAGAAGAAAACTTGATTAGACAGACCAACAAAATTGTGAGAAAAAATCTTCCGTTAGAATTTGGCGCAACAAAGCCCGGAGAGTATAGTCAGGCTCGGAGGTTTACAACGTTTATGGGTCAGAGACACGAGTATCGCATGCCTGAAGATATGGAAATGGCGGCAATCAACATTGTTGATAGATTCAATAGTTTGTTTATTCAAAGCAGGGAAGATCCTGACGAGGAAAAAAGATTGTTGAATACCTTCAAAGCTTGTGCATATTTTGTAGCCGAAATGCTCGAACTGCATCCTTTTTCGGATGGAAACGGAAGAACCGTAAGGCTGATGGCAAGCTACATACTTTCTTCATTTTCACCATTTCCGACTCCGCTTTACAACATTTTTAGCGAATCCAGCAAGGATGATTTTACAAGGGCCGTGATTTTAGGAAGAAGTGAATCACCAGCTCTGTTGACTACCATGATGATTGAATGCAATCTTTTTTTCTGGAGACAACTCGTAAAGCAACAAAAACCCGCCTAGTATGGAAAGGGTTAAGATCATGGAAACTAAAAAATTCAAGAGGAAGTATTTATTCCTCTTGAATTTTTTTTGGTTGGATTCCCATGGTATCTGAATAAATTGCTCAGGTGTTGCTCAGGTACTTGAGTAATTTGCTCAGGTGTTGCTCAGATGTTACTCAGGTGTTACTCAGGTACTTGAGTAATGTTACTCAGGTGTTACTCAGGTACTTAAGTAATTTGCTCAGTTTTTTTTCTAATAATAAAAGATGAGTGATCTAGAAACCAAATCAGTAGACATTCCGCCTAAGGTAGACGTTCCAGCAGCGGACACGACGCCTCCGACAAAGGTGACGGCAGGAGTGAATCAAGCAAAAGTCAAAAACCCGAACCGGGTTGCCGCTGGAAAAGCATTAGCCGCAAGAAACAAAGAAAGGGCAGCAAAAATGAAAGCCCCTGAAAAAATGCAAGCAACACCATCCAAAGATACACCTGAGACCATGCCTTCAGACATGTCAAACTGGTTGTCAGGTCCAGTTCTTGTTGGAGGAGCGGTCGTCGTCGTTGGAGGGATAGTGGCATATGGGTATTCTACCTTAAACGGTACGACTGAAAGCCCACCCACCGTGACCACAGTGGTCGATCATCAACCAAAAGTCGATCCTTTCGGTGATTTTTAGTTACAATAAAGAAGATGGCAGAAACCAATCCAAACGTAAAAATGATCGTAAACGGTGCGTATCACGCAACAACAATAAGCCTCGGTATATGGGCTAACTCGTTCGTTATGAAAAAGTTCCTAAAAATGAAGCCGGCTAATCTCTCGCAGCTTGATGCGGAGGATATCGGAAAGTTGACTTTGAGTGTCTTTTCGGCTACGATGCTCAGAGATTGGCTCGTGAATCAAGGAATTCTTCCAGATCAAATTATGGCTTAGACATTCTGTCTATGGTAGGTAGGTATATTAAAAAACCCTCTTAGCATTATTTGTGCTAAGAGGGTTTTTTTTTGTGAAAATAAAGAGAAAATGGCGTCACTCGCATTCATGGTTGGTGGAGCCGTGGTTAACGCTTTGGCATTTTCAGGGAGCAATTATTTGTTCAACTCTCTCAGTAGTTCGGAAGAACGCAAAAGCCACGATCTCGCTCTCGAAAAACTTCAGCACGACCGAGATTCTTGGAATTTAGCGCGTCTTTCAAGAATAGATTACATCAACGATCAATTAAAAAACAGGGTCACGCGGAGAGAACCTTTTCGGACGTCGATGACGCGATGAGACAGTATTATAATTTAACGGGAATTTTGATGGATTCTTTTCCACCCGAACCACAACTTTATGATGGAGAGTATCTCGACGAAGATCAAACAAAATCGATCCAAAATGGGGAGTTAGCTTTGATCGGACTGGGATTGCTCGGAACCGGTGTGGTCGCTTTCAAATATTTTGGATAAAAGTATTTTAGTGGGAGCCGAACCTCTAATCTCTGGAAAATCATCGAGAGTTACGGAATAATTTCTTCGTTTGAGTAGGTAGAAAAGAACATAGTGAATATTAAAATTATTTCTCTCGGGTTTATTTCGTAAATAAATTTTCAGTATATTATCAAGATCGCATAACAAATTAGCTCGATCATGCCAAAAATCGACGGGAGAATTGCCCGTAATTTCGTAGTAAATCTTGTGAACGGCTTTTGGGTCTGATCTCAAGACTTTTAACAAGTCTTTTTTACTCGGAGGGGACTCGAACAATAATTTTTTTTCGTTCAAATTCGTAACATTTCCTCGATAGATTTCGATGTATTCTTCAAACTGGTAGGTCTTGGTTTCGCAGTACTTTATCGATTGTCGAATTTGGTCGATGTTAACTCGGGGTGAGTTCTTGTTAGAGACGCGTCATTTTCCAAACCACAATCATAACACACATCGTCTACTATGTATTCTGAGTTGCAATTTTTACATTTTGGCAGGCTTTGCACTCGCGTGGGTTCTTTAAACAACTGATTAAATTCAGTACCGTATAGGTTGCAAATCGGTTTTTTGCTCCGAAGGCGGGTTTTCTTTTTACACAATTTGCAAAAACAACGCTTATATTTACTCGTACACTTCATTTTTGTAACAATAAAAAGATTTTTTTGTTGTTGGTTACGGTAGACTGTACGACTAGTCTGAGTCTTCGTCATGAATGGCAGGCTTTACAACATGTTCAAAACTGTGGTACATGTTCTCCGACGTTTTACTCATTTTTAAACCCGTAGGTTTAACATAAAGAGTGGAGAATTTATCTAGAACCAAGTTTTCTAGCGTTTTGGTTAGAAGTGAAGGACTCCAAACCCGGTTGTTATCACTAAGGGTGATGACACCGGATTTTCCGATTCTAGTCTCTATAAACTCAAACTTGGTAACTTCATAAATTCCACCTTCTTCTAGTTCAACCCATTTCAAAATATCTGGCAATTTTTGCTCTTCATACAATTTTTCAAATTCTTGCTTCGTTATGCTTGATTGTTTTGCCATTTTGTTCGCTTTTTTATTAATTAGGATTTTCTTAAACTGTTTTTATTTTCAAATCGGGCTAAAAATAAAAGATGGCTGAAACTAAAATGTCTAAGGTTTACTACAGTCCGAGAGGGTATTGGAAGGGTGTTTCTGCGATAGACAAGCTGGCGAAAGAGGCTGGAGTGACGAAAGAAAAAGCTAGAAATTTTTTTTTTTTTCAGACTCAGTGGCAAATTTACCTACCACCTCCAAAGTACATTCCCAGAGCAAAATTTAACGTAAGTGTACCTAATGAAGTTCATCAAGCCGATTTGTTGTTTCTCCCTCACGACAGACCGAGTAAAGGAAAAAAGCTTTACAAGTACGCGTTGACTGTGGTGGATGTCGCGAGCAGATACAAGGAAGCTGAGCCTCTGAGCTCGAAGGAATCTGGGGAGGTGGCTAAGGCATTTGAGAAAATTTACTCTCGAGTTTTAAAGTGGCCGAAGCTTCTGCAGGTCGATCCTGGAAGAGAATTTATGGGCAAAGTGAACGAAGTGATGAATAAGCACAAGGTCAATATCAGAAGAGGGTTGCCTGGTCAACATAGAGCTCAGGCAATTGTTGAAAGATTCAACAGAACTTTGGCTGAAAGACTGTTTGGCCATCAGTACTCGCAGGAAATACTGATGGAGGCTCGTGGTCGGAAAAATGTGAGGTCTACCGAGTGGGTGGGTAGGCTTCCGGATGTGATCAGAGCTTTGAACAGCGAAGAGACTCGGCTGATAGGAATGAAACCGGTTGATGCTATCAAGAAGAAAAAGATTGAAACGATGCCTTCAGCTCCACAGAAGTTGAAAAATGAGATTGAAATTCCAGGTAACGTGAGATTGAGATATCTTTACGCTCCCGGAGAGTTGGAGGGAGGTGAGAGAAGACGCGCAACCGATCCCATTTGGTCTCTGGAAACTTACACGGTTGATAGTATCGTGAGGACACCGGGTGATCCAATTTTGTACTATTTGTCGAAGGGAGCACCAAAAAGAGCGTTTGTTAGACAGGAGCTTATGATAGTACCCGAGGGTACACAGTTGCCACCCGACAGAGTTTTGAAGTAAAATTTCTTATTCAAGTTTTTTAACACAGTAACCGTATGCATGTGTGTGAATTTTGTCATCAAGTATCTTTCGTTTGCCATCGTGCGGATCTAGGGCAACTTTGTTGATGGTTTCAGTGTACACCTCATGCTTGTAACTCCTAATCACATTCATCGTTCTCATCAGAGGTTTCTCATCGAAGAGACAACTTTTATAATCATCGAAGGTAATTTTTCTTTCAACGACTGCTTTTTTGACACCCTTACATCTCTTTTCCTCTTTTCCCTCATGCATTCTGTAAGAGTACAACTTTGCTCTAAGACCAACAAATTCGGTGATTTGCTTTCCTCCGGCTTCGTCTTTGAACATGCCGGGAACTTTTTTGTTCTTTCCGGTCGGAATTTTCGACGGATGATCGACTGGGTAGTTGGATGTGTCAAAAAGCTTTTTCACATCACCCGAAATGTCAGTGTAAAAATCCTCAGTCTGAATTTCATAGGTCAGCGAGTCGGTATCAGTCATACAAAGCTTTGCCCTTCCACCATACTCCCTCTTGATGTAATTGTAGTGGAAGTCATACATCTTTGTCTTTGAGATATCCAGGATACTCATTCCAAGATAGATCGGCTTGTTGAAGTACAGTTTGATTTTCTTCATGTGAACAGCCACAAGATTTTCATCAAAGATGGTGTATCGGTCGAAGTTGGGTCTTGAAATTAACTTCCGAGCTTTGGCTTCGTTGGTTACAAGATGGACGTTCACTCTGTTTCGAATGTTTTCCATCGTTTTCCCAAAGACGCTGTTGTTCATCAATTTGAAAAAATCCTTCTCAAAATCCGATTTGGCTTTTGTTCGAAGTCTGGTATTCTTGTCGATGTATGATTTCATGAAGGCTTCCTCTCGGTATTTTATCCCTCTGTGAACCTTGGTCAGTTTAAGACCAAGGTTCAAGTACAGCTTCAAAGCCACGTGGTGGACGACGTATTTTTTCTTGTCGTTCAAATTTGGAATTAGTTTTTCCACTTTGTTCACGAGAAGTCTTTCCGGAGCTAGGGGATAGTCGTTGTGGCGATCGTGTAGCTCTTTAGGGTATTCCAGATCTACTTCAAGAGTGCATGGGATTTCATCCCAGGAGTCTAGCTCTTTCGGAGTCATCCACTTGAAATCACCGACCGGGAGCGGCTGACTCATCGCCCAGCCGTAGAGGTTGTTCGCGTCGAGGTATATAATATACTTGGAGGGTTTGCTCGGATCGTAATCGTCACCCATATACTTGTTGTTGGCTTTGGCATATCTGGTTGAAATCATCGACACACCACCCCTGGACTCTTTTTCAAAAAACATAGTCATGTTGTAATCCGTGAGGAGTTCCAATTTTACATCCGCCGTTTTCAGCATGCCGTCGTTGGACAATCCGGGGTCTGTGTAATACCAACAAGGATCCAGTTCGTAATTTTCCAGGCAGAGTTTTCTGAAATTTTCGAACACGTCGGCTAAAAGGAGAACGTCCGACTTGAGATACAGATCGTGGTACTCCCTCATGGTTTTCATCTCGAAGGTATTCCAAACATTCTGCGCGTGCTGATAATCCTCGTCGGAAATTTCCGATTCGTTGAGTTTTGAGTAAAACGCTTCTTTGGAAGGGAGACTAGTTTCCCGTAGTTTCTCGAGAGAGTTGACGTGATCGTAAGGGTATACTCCTTTTCTCAGGAGAAGTTCTAACCATTCATCTTCAAACAATTTTGAAATTTCAGAAAATTCTGAAAGATTCGCTACGAGTTTATCCAAGCCGGCAGACAGAAACTTAAAGCTATCGAGAAACCTGATTTCATATTTGATATTGACTGGTTTAATGCACTCTTTGTGAGCTGCTCCTAAAAATTCTTTCTTAGGATATGACACATCGGCTACAGTTGGATTTTTCTTGTCTTTAGGGGTTAGAGGGTCTTCGCAAATATAGCAGTGGGTGAGCTCGTCTTCCTGATCGATGGGATCCCTTTTCGGAACGAAGGAATCTACCACGATTTTTTTGCTGAAGGAGATGTACTTTTCCTCGTTGTTTGGAATACAGTCAATTTCACCCTCTGTCTTACCAAGATTTTTGATGAAGAGGTGGGAGTCATAACCCGAGAGGTTGTGAAAAAATACCGGAAAGAACTTTGGTACTCTGTAAGCGAGATTGCACTGATTGTGAGCGGCTCCTCTAAATTTTCCAGTAAAGTGACAGTGATCTCTAACGGTGTAGTTTTTCTTGTTACTTGGGGTTAGAGGTTCCTTACAAATGTGACAGTGTGTGGACTTCTTGTAGATCTTTTGCTCTTTGGAGCTAATGATCATATTTTTTGCATATATGTATGGATTGTTTTCCAGTTTCCAAAACCTGTTGTAAATTTTTTTAACGTTCTCCTCAAGTTTGTTCACGAAGATTTGAGATATGTCCTTATCCTCAAATTGTTTGGTGTACACAACCGGATCTTGGGAGTACACGGAATCATCGAAACACTTGATGTAGTAGCAAAAGCCCGAAGGTTCGTGCTTTTGGTATTTTGTCGTTTTTTGAAGGACTTCTGGTTGGCAGGTTTGAATCGGTTTCGTAAAAGATTCAAAATCGGCGTAGACGACAAAGGGACGTTCTGAGATTTGAAATGATGTTTGAAATACTGAATCGTAAAATCGTTGTTTTCCGTTACTTTAGGCATTTCAATTAACACGGTCTCGTTATTTATACAAACTTCTTCATGCTTTGTTAGACGTTCTTCGGAAGTGTAAGATGTGTAACAGTTTCTGCAGTAATATCGTTTCGCATGTTTTTTATAATCTTGTCCACGCAAAAGTCTGCTCATGCTCTTAATCACGCAATAGTGATTGGTTTCATCCCCATCAGAGTTTTTTCCCGAAAACAAAAGAAGATCGACGTGATGCTCTCGACCGATGTGAGGACTCTTTCTTAGAGGAGAGATAAGATATTCATACTTTGTGTCTCTGCACGAACCCTTTGGAGTAAATCCCGCTACATTTATGGAAATTGTTGGATTGTTCCTTTCAAACTTGCCAATTTCTGAAAGAGGAGTTGGAAATGCGATGTCATCCCAGTTGAGGAGATCCGCTTTTGCTTTAAGTTTTTGTCAATCCGATTTGGTTTTTGTCAACTGGATTGAGGGCTCGAGTAATAGCCCACTTGAAACACTGATCATCGCCATTTTTAAGATTGATGATCGCTTGCTTTTTGGCTAGAAATTCTGGAAGTGGAATATATGAAGCTCCTTGCATCGGTTGGTACTTGGCCATGTGAATCTCTAGGGATACGATCTCCTTGAATATCCAACCACTCCCACTGTTTTGGAATGTGGCGATATTCTCTAGAATTTGACTCGTCGTGGTTTCGTAAAAATCATCGAGATCCGTACCTGCTAGAATCTCCTTCGTGGTAGAACGAAATGCGCTACTTATAGCATCAGTTTCACCAGTTTGCAAGTTTGTTTTTTCAAACAGACACTTGAGAACCAAAAGAACTTTTTTCTGTCTGTTGTTTGAAAAAAGGCTGATGATGCTTTGCTTGACAGTTGCAAAGAAGGTGTTGGGGTCGTAACCATCGTGTCCACCAATCGTGTACTGTTCGACGAAGTTTTTAAGAGCTGAATCGATCTTTTTGGTCTTGAATGGATGACGAGGTTCTTTGGAAGGTTCCTGGATGTCGAGAATGTTAGAGGAAAGGATGAAATTTTCCTTGAGTTTCTCATTGAGAACATCTTTGCTCAGTTTTGAGTATCCTCGGAGACCGGCATTTTTGCGAGCGTGTTTAATTCCTTTCTGGTGTACTCTCCTCTTTGCCGTCTTTCTTCATTTTTGCTTCCTTAATCGCCTTGTAATCCGGAGGAGGCTTGCTGATTAATTTTCTCAGCTCTTCCTTTTTCAGTTTGGAGTATCCTCGATATCCGGTTTTTTTAGCGTATTCGCGAAATTCTTTCGCGGTTGAAATTTTACGAATAATCATTCTAGCTTTATTCTTTATTATATTATTTTTTAATCAAATTTATTTTTAAACCAGAATATTTATTTTTCTAAATTAATTTTTTTTTTCTGCTTTCTTTTTAGCATAATATTTTTTAGAAGCCATTTTATATGATTCTTTGTATCTCAAATATAGCTCTTTCGAATATTTAATCGGATTATGCAGTCCAAGTTCAGTACACAAATTTCCATCATATCGATTAATCATCGTATGATAACCAAAAAATCTATCTGGATTTTTCTTGTAACTAAGTTGAATCCACTGATCCTTGTAAAATACAAACAAATGCTTGTTTTCAACTTTTGACTCAAGAGTAATATCTTTTTCGATATTGTGATATTTTTAAACGCTTCCATTTTTATTATAAAATTTTTTATTATATCAAAATTTCTTAAATTATTTTTTTAAATTAGGAAAAAATCTAAAAATAGTGTGTGCCCTCTCCCAGCTGGTATAAAAACCTCTTGTGATTATTAATCACAAGAGGTTTTTTTTATTTCTGTACTCATTCTGCTTCTTTAGCATCGTTGTAGGCTTTCAAAATTTCTGTCATACGCTTGGCTTCCATCCTGATTCTTCTCTCAGGAGAATCCAAAAGAGCGCTCGTAAGAATCCAAAATGCTACGATCATCTTTATTTTAATAAAAATGGCTGATTCGATTTATTTTGAGCTCGCTGATGAGGAAATATTCCAACAACTGGAAGACTCTTCCAAAGGAGATTTTTATATGTGGAATGGGACTAGTCTCGGAAACCTGTTTGTTGCTGCTAGCGGTTACAACGGAAACAAAGTAAGAATCCAGGCAATCAACCTTTTGATGTGTTACATTGGGTGGTATAAGGATAAATACAGGATGAGATTGTGTTTAAGACCACCTTGGATTTTTCCTGAAAGGACAGAGGAGTTCGAGGTTTTGAAAAAGACTCTTGAGTTTGTTACGAATGAACCACCGATTGAAAAAAAAGACACGATTGCGTTAAAAATTATCAAGACAAATTTAAACTGGTAGATAAATTTCAAGATTTATTTATTTGACAATGTTAAAAGTGAAATACCGCCACCACTCAATAATTGCTCCATATCATTTCTGCTACACTCATTCCAATCATAACCCCCTCAGGAAATTAAATAATCACACAGTTTGAACCTTTGACCTTGAATGTCTGGCTGAGAACAAAGAACTAGCTGTGTGTCAGCATGAATAATCATACCCATCCTTAAACATAAGGAAAATTACCCATGATGCTTTCAGGATGATTGTTCATACCTTACCATAAACATAAGAAATGAATATTACCCATGATGCTTTCAGGATGATTGTTCATACCTTACCATAAACATAAGAAATGAATATTACCCATGATGCTTTCAGGATGATTGTTCATACCTTACCATAAACAAAAAAATATTACCCATGATGCTTTCAGGATGATTGTTCATACCTTACCATAAACATAAGAAATGAATATTACCCATGATGCTTTCAGGATGATTGTTCATACCTTACCATAAACATAAGAAATGAATATTACCCATGATGCTTTCAGGATGATTGTTCATACCTTACCATAAACAAAAAAATATTACCCATGATGCTTTCAGGATGATTGTTCATACCTTACCATAAACAAAAAATATTACCCATGATGCTTTCAGCATGAATAATCATACCCATCCTTAAACATAAGAAATGAATATTACCCATGATGCTTTCAGGATGATTGTTCATACCTTACCATAAACAAAAAAATATTACCCATGATGCTTTCAGCATGAATAATCATACCCATCCTTAAACATAAGGAAAATTACCCATGATGCTTTCAGCATGAATAATCATACCCATCCTTAAACATAAAAATGTAAATGCCTCCAGGCTATAGGTTTGGAGTTAGATAGACATTCTGCCTATAGTAAACAAAACAAACTAGATTGTTCCTGCTTAGCATAAAACCACTTCGTCTCACTTCCTGCAACTCAACAGTGTACATAAGTGTGCTAGTCAAGGATTTGTGAGTTGCCTCCAGGCTAGGTTTCCGGTTAGACAAATTGATTGTTCCCCTACTTGGGTCAGCTCAAGGTCATAATAGTTGAAGACAGGATATGAGATACAGGGGGATTTTTTTCTGTGTAGAATATCAATTTTTTTGATTTGAGATGCAGGGGAATTTTTTCCCTGCATTTTTTTTGGGTGGGTTGAAATGCGGGGGATTTTTTTTGCGTAATCCTGTGTAAATTGTTTTTTTGTGTAATCCTGTGTTGTTGTTTTTTTTGTGTAATCCTGAGTAAATTGTTTTTCTGTGTAATCCTGTGTTGTTGTTTTTTTGTGTAATCCTGAGTAAATTGTTTTTTGTGTAATCCTGTGTTTTTTTTGTGTGTAATCCTGTGTAAATTGTTTTTCTGTGTAATCCTGTGTTGTTATTTTTGTGGAATTTTCCCCTGCATTTTGCCCTGAAAAAATGACACTAAGGTTAGGGGAGTTCTGTGATTTTACTGTGATTTGAAGAGTGGAGGTTTACACAGCAGTTACACAGCATTTCTGTGATTTTCTGTGTATTTGATGGTTGGGGGCGATTTACACGGCAGTTACACAGGTTTCTGTGATTTTACTGTGTATTATTTTGAAGAGTAGGGGTTTACACGGCAGTTACACAGGTTTCTGTGATTTTACTGTGTATTTGAAGAGTAGGGGTTTACACAGGTTTCTGTGATTTTACTGTGTATTTGAAGAGTAGGGGTTTACACGGCAGTTACACAGGTTTCTGTGATTTTACTGTGTATTTGGTGGTTGAGTCGGTTTACACGGCAGTTACACAGGTTTCTGTGATTTTACTGTGTATTTGATGGTTGAGTCGATTTACACGGTAGTTACACAGGTTTCTGTGATTTTACTGTGTATTTGATGGTTGGGGGCGATTTACACGGAAAATGACAGAATTGGACTCGTAGGCCCCTCCCCCTTCTACTAATTAATAGCCATTGTATAACAACACAGGGTGTTTTGGACACAGGGTGTTGGACACATGGTGTTGTGTTGTGAGGTAGATTAGTAGTAGCATGTAGTTTAGTACTTGCAATTTTCTGCTTTCAGCTTCTGCCGCTGGCTAGCCGTAAGGCGAAACGGGAAGCAAAGTAAGTAAGCCTTCCCCTGCCAGTACACAGCCTCTTCTACGTCAAGACTCTTACAGTGCCTCCCAGCGACAGCACACGGTAGCTGGGTACCCCAGTACCCACGGCCTCAGGCGAAACTGTAAGGGATCTCGGAGCAGCTTTGGACCCCACAGATGCGGTGTGCAGGCCCACCGGCGTGTGGACATGCCCTGACGCCCATCAACCAGGCCCCAGCTATGTGTCAAATAGCTGAGGTAGTTCACTACCTCAGGCGGTTTTGAGATGCAATATCTTGTCTCCGACAGAAGGGCGTTTCATAATAGTTAATACTGCATGGATACGGTCAGTGAACACAAGCAGGGAGTCCTGAGACCTGTACAACTTACCACATCTGGTTGGAGACGGAAGTGGTAAGAGTGAAGGGCGTTGATAAAATGATTTGTTATACAGCGGCCACAAGACAACTGTGAGAAGGTAAACTCCTATGTTAAACCATTCTGTAGGAGTTGCGACCGCAGAATTAAGTAGCAAAAGAAAAACTTTGACAGCAAACCTAAACTACACTAGGGTTAGAGTCTCTACTAAAACACCAACTCCTAGAGCTGACACGGATTCTGAGAAATCAAATGATGGCTTGTCCTCAAAGCCACAAGGAAATATGTGGAAGCAAAAGGAGTAACCTTATGAACTGCAAGAAAATTGTCACAATCTCCACCATGAATGTGAGGACCATCAGAGAATAAAGATGCAGCGAGGAACTAGTGTGCAGCTTAATGGCATACAACATAGACATCCTGGGGATACAGGAACATCGTATAGTCCACAAGGAACCAGTCAGATATGAGAACATCCTTGGCCAGACGCTAATTACAACTTCAGCTTTCAGAAATAGAGCAGATGCAGCAACTGACGGAGTTGGCATCGTTCAAAGTTCTAGTACAAAAAGCTCACTAGCTAGCGTGACACAACGCACAGACCGTATCCTGGCTGCCAACTTTCAGGGTAACCCAGCAACAACAGTAATAGTTACCTATTGTCCAACTAACGTGGACAATGAAGACAACATTGAAGCACACTATGACAACTTAAGAAGGGCCATTGATTCCATCCCAGATCACAATGTCCTTGTAATAGTAGGAGATTTCAATGGTAGAGTTGGAACTGGAGATGCAAATTATACCTATCATGACACAACCAACAGAAATGGAAAGTATATAGTAGATTTGGCAATTGAGAAACACCTCGTTATTGCTAATACCTACTTCCGAAAGAGGAATGGAAAGCTGTGGACGTACATGAGCCCAACGGGAAGCAAATATCAACTGGACTATGTTCTGATTCGGAAAAAGTGGAAGAACAGTTTGCTGAACGCTGAAGCTTATAGCACCTTTTCCAGCATAGGATCTGATCATAGGATCGTATCAGCAAGGATCAGACTAAGTCTAAGAAAGAGCAAGGCTTTGTCAAGAAAGAAACACTACGACTGGAGGGTCCTGTGTTCAAACAACAAGTTACAGCAGCAATACACAATTGAGGCACGCAACAGATTCCAGCCTCTAGAAGAGATCAATGAAAATGCAACCGAGCTATATGAGAGATTCATTGGCGCCACTGCAGAAGCAACAGAGAAGATCATCCCTGTTAGAAAGAAAATCAGGAAGGCGTGCTTGTCAAGTGACCATAGAGTAACAACAGCAAGACAGAAAATCAAGAAGGCTTATGAGACATATCAAGAATGCACAATCGAAGACAACAGGCTCAGTTATAATCAGGCAAAGTCTGAACTAGCAGGAGCCTATAATCAGGCAACAGAGGATGATCTCAACATCAAGCTGAGAGAAATGGAAATGGCTCATGACAACTGTAAACACAGTCAGAGTTGGAGACTAATTAATGACATTACAGGAAGAAAATCGTCAATGATGGGCCAGCTGAAAGGAGACACTCAGATGGAAAGGGTTAACAACTGGTATTATCATTTCAAAGACCTACTAGGAAGTTCCCCAGATAAAGAGGGAGAAGATGATATGATAGAGCCCATCACAGAAGTCTGAAAGAGATGCGACCTGGATGACCTGGTGCTAGGAATTTGCAACGATGCATTGCTAAAAGAACGAATGCCTGATCAGTGGTCTATTCTTAACATAATCCCAATACCAAAGTCAGGAAACCTAAGTCAAGGAGGTAATTACCGTGGCATCAGCCTATCCTCAATAGTGGCCAAAACCTTCAATAGGTTGATACTTAACAGAATAAGACCCAAAGTTGATGGAAACAACCAGAATGGCTTCAGAGTGGGAAGAAGTACTGTCAGCCACATACTGGCTCTTAGAAGAATAATAGAAGGAGTGAAGGCCAAAAATCTACCAGCCATTGACTTCCGAAAAACCTTCGACACTATTCACCGAGGCAAGATACTACAAATCCTCGGAGCCTATGGGATACCAAAACAACTTGTGGATGCCATTGGAAGGACATACAAGAAAACCAGAGCCAAAGTGATCCCCCCCTGATGGAGAAACTGAGCTGTTTGACATCGTAGCTGGCGTTCTACAAGGAGATACCCTTGCCTCGTATCTGTTTGTGATGGTGCTTGACTATGCCTTGAGAGTGGCTATATGATGGCAAGGAAGAAGCACTAGGATTCCAGCTTGAAAGGAGAAAGAGCAGACGAGTTGGGCCAGAAGTGGTAACCGACCTGGACTTCGCTGATGACATCGCCCTACTGTCAGAAGAAATAAAACAAGCTTAGGAACTGCTACAAAGGGTAGAAACATCAGTCGGAAGAGTCGGCTTAAAATGAATGCTACCAAGACAAAGTTCATGTCCTTTAACCAAGATCAGCAAGTTAACATCAGCACAAATAATGGTACAAAGCTAGATAAGGTGAAAGACTTCAAATATCTCGGAGCATGGATGGCTAGCACAGAGCATGATGTCAAAACACGCAAGGCAGCCACTTGGAGAGTATGCAACAGCCTAAGCAAGATCTGAAAGTCTGCTCTACCAAAGAATTTCAAACTGCGGGTCTTCAGTGCAACAGTGGAGACTGTGTTAACGTACGGATGTGAAGCCTGGACCATAACTCCCAAACTATCTAAAGAGCTGGACGGCTGTTACACCCGTATGCTTAGGGCAGTGTACAACATCCATTGGAAACAGCACATAAGCAACAAAGAGTTGTATGGAGACCTCCCAAGGCTCTCAGAGAAGATCAGAGAAAGGAGAACACGCTTCGCTGGCCACTGCTTCAGGAGCAAGTAGACCACCCCTTACATATGTAGATGTACTCAAGCAAGACACCGGACTGGAAGCATCTGACTTGGGAACGGCGATGCAGGACAGGAGGCCATGGAGAGCTGTTGTGGTTCGGGAAAACCACCCGAAATAAGCAAGTAAGTAAGTATAACAACGAAAAAAGCAGAAAAAAGCATACAATTTATGTAAACACCTGTAAATTACAGAAGTAATTCATCCCATTCCCTACTCGAATGAATGACCACTATTCCAAAAGGTTGACGGTGTACCAATTTTGGGATAGGCATTCAGAGCAGAATTTATTTCTGCGCATTATGACAACCTCATTTGTTACAATGGTCCATATATATTGATACCGCAGCAGTGTTCCCAATATTGATGCCGCAGCAATGTTCCCAATATTAATGCCGCAGCAATGTTCCCAAAATTGATGCCGCAGCAATGTTCCCAATATTGATGCCGCAGCATTTCTGTGATTTTCTGTGTATTTGATGGTTGGGGGCGATTTACACGGCAGTTACACACTGTGATTTTACTGTGTATTTGAAGAGTAGGGTTTACACGGCAGTTACACAGGTTTCTGTGATTTTACTGTGTATTTGAAGAGTAGGGGTTTACACAGGTTTCTGTGATTTTACTGTGTATTTGAAGAGTAGGGGTTTACACGGCAGTTACACAGGTTTCTGTGATTTTACTGTGTATTTGGTGGTTGAGTCGGTTTACACGGCAGTTACACAGGTTTCTGTGATTTTACTGTGTATTTGATGGTTGAGTCGATTTACACGGTAGTTACACTTTGCCAATTGAGATTTCAATGGTAGAGTTGGAACTGGAGATGCAAATTATACCTATCATGACACAACCAACAGAAATGGAAAGTATATAGTAGATTTGGCAATTGAGAAACACCTCGTTATTGCTAATACCTACTTCCGAAAGAGGAATGGAAAGCTGTGGACGTACATGAGCCCAACGGGAAGCAAATATCAACTGGACTATGTTCTGATTCGGAAAAAGTGGAAGAACAGTTTGCTGAACGCTGAAGCTTATAGCACCTTTTCCAGCATAGGATCTGATCATAGGATCGTATCAGCAAGGATCAGACTAAGTCTAAGAAAGAGCAAGGCTTTGTCAAGAAAGAAACACTACGACTGGAGGGTCCTGTGTTCAAACAACAAGTTACAGCAGCAATACACAATTGAGGCACGCAACAGATTCCAGCCTCTAGAAGAGATCAATGAAAATGCAACCGAGCTATATGAGAGATTCATAAGCGCCACTGCAGAAGCAACAGAGAAGATCATCCCTGTTAGAAAGAAAATCAGGAAGGCGTGCTTGTCAAGTGACCATAGAGTAACAACAGCAAGACAGAAAATCAAGAAGGCTTATGAGACATATCAAGAATGCACAATCGAAGACAACAGGCTCAGTTATAATCAGGCAAAGTCTGAACTAGCAGGAGCCTATAATCAGGCAACAGAGGATGATCTCAACATCAAGCTGAGAGAAATGGAAATGGCTCATGACAACTGTAAACACAGTCAGAGTTGGAGACTAATTAATGACATTACAGGAAGAAAATCGTCAATGATGGGCCAGCTGAAAGGAGACACTCAGATGGAAAGGGTTAACAACTGGTATTATCATTTCAAAGACCTACTAGGAAGTTCCCCAGATAAAGAGGGAGAAGATGATATGATAGAGCCCATCACAGAAGTCTGAAAGAGATGCGACCTGGATGACCTGGTGCTAGGAATTTGCAACGATGCATTGCTAAAAGAACGAATGCCTGATCAGTGGTCTATTCTTAACATAATCCCAATACCAAAGTCAGGAAACCTAAGTCAAGGAGGTAATTACCGTGGCATCAGCCTATCCTCAATAGTGGCCAAAACCTTCAATAGGTTGATACTTAACAGAATAAGACCCAAAGTTGATGGAAACAACCAGAATGGCTTCAGAGTGGGAAGAAGTACTGTCAGCCACATACTGGCTCTTAGAAGAATAATAGAAGGAGTGAAGGCCAAAAATCTACCAGCCATTGACTTCCGAAAAGCCTTCGACACTATTCACCGAGGCAAGATACTACAAATCCTCGGAGCCTATGGGATACCAAAACAACTTGTGGATGCCATTGGAAGGACATACAAGAAAACCAGAGCCAAAGTGATCCCCCCCTGATGGAGAAACTGAGCTGTTTGACATCGTAGCTGGCGTTCTACAAGGAGATACCCTTGCCTCGTATCTGTTTGTGATGGTGCTTGACTATGCCTTGAGAGTGGCTATAGATGGCAAGGAAGAAGCACTAGGATTCCAGCTTGAAAGGAGAAAGAGCAGACGAGTTGGGCCAGAAGTGGTAACCGACCTGGACTTCGCTGATGACATCGCCCTACTGTCAGAAGAAATAAAACAAGCTTAGGAACTGCTACAAAGGGTAGAAACATCAGTCGGAAGAGTCGGCTTAAAATGAATGCTACCAAGACAAAGTTCATGTCCTTTAACCAAGATCAGCAAGTTAACATCAGCACAAATAATGGTACAAAGCTAGATAAGGTGAAAGACTTCAAATATCTCGGAGCATGGATGGCTAGCACAGAGCATGATGTCAAAACACGCAAGGCAGCCACTTGGAGAGTATGCAACAGCCTAAGCAAGATCTGAAAGTCTGCTCTACCAAAGAATTTCAAACTGCGGGTCTTCAGTGCAACAGTGGAGACTGTGTTAACGTACGGATGTGAAGCCTGGACCATAACTCCCAAACTATCTAAAGAGCTGGACGGCTGTTACACCTGTATGCTTAGGGCAGTGTACAACATCCGTTGGAAACAGCACATAAGCAACAAAGAGTTGTATGGAGACCTCCCAAGGCTCTCAGAGAAGATCAGAGAAAGGAGAACACGCTTCGCTGGCCACTGCTTCAGGAGCAAGTAGACCCCTTACATATGTAGATGTACTCAAGCAAGACACCGGACTGGAAGCATCTGACTTGGGAACGGCGATGCAGGACAGGAGGCCATGGAGAGCTGTTGTGGTTCGGGAAAACCACCCGAAATAAGCAAGTAAGTAAGTATAACAACGAAAAAAGCAGAAAAAAGCATACAATTTATGTAAACACCTGTAAATTACAGAAGTAATTCATCCCATTCCCTACTCGAATGAATGACCACTATTCCAAAAGGTTGACGGTGTACCAATTTTGGGATAGGCATTCAGAGCAGAATTTATTTCTGCGCATTATGACAACCTCATTTGTTACAATGGTCCATATATATTGATACCGCAGCAGTGTTCCCAATATTGATGCCGCAGCAATGTTCCCAATATTAATGCCGCAGCAATGTTCCCAAAATTGATGCCGCAGCAATGTTCCCAATATTGATGCCGCAGCATTTCTGTGATTTTCTGTGTATTTGATGGTTGGGGGCGATTTACACGGCAGTTACACAGGTTTCTGTGATTTTACTGTGTATTTGAAGAGTAGGGGTTTACACGGCAGTTACACAGGTTTCTGTGATTTTACTGTGTATTTGAAGAGTAGGGGTTTACACAGGTTTCTGTGATTTTACTGTGTATTTGAAGAGTAGGGGTTTACACGGCAGTTACACAGGTTTCTGTGATTTTACTGTCTATTTGGTGGTTGAGTCGGTTTACACGGCAGTTACACAGGTTTCTGTGATTTTACTGTGTATTTGATGGTTGAGTCGATTTACACGGTAGTTACACTTTGCCAATTGAGATTTCAATGGTAGAGTTGGAACTGGAGATGCAAATTATACCTATCATGACACAACCAACAGAAATGGAAAGTATATAGTAGATTTGGCAATTGAGAAACACCTCGTTATTGCTAATACCTACTTCCGAAAGAGGAATGGAAAGCTGTGGACGTACATGAGCCCAACGGGAAGCAAATATCAACTGGACTATGTTCTGATTCGGAAAAAGTGGAAGAACAGTTTGCTGAACGCTGAAGCTTATAGCACCTTTTCCAGCATAGGATCTGATCATAGGATCGTATCAGCAAGGATCAGACTAAGTCTAAGAAAGAGCAAGGCTTTGTCAAGAAAGAAACACTACGACTGGAGGGTCCTGTGTTCAAACAACAAGTTACAGCAGCAATACACAATTGAGGCACGCAACAGATTCCAGCCTCTAGAAGAGATCAATGAAAATGCAACCGAGCTATATGAGAGATTCATAAGCGCCACTGCAGAAGCAACAGAGAAGATCATCCCTGTTAGAAAGAAAATCAGGAAGGCGTGCTTGTCAAGTGACCATAGAGTAACAACAGCAAGACAGAAAATCAAGAAGGCTTATGAGACATATCAAGAATGCACAATCGAAGACAACAGGCTCAGTTATAATCAGGCAAAGTCTGAACTAGCAGGAGCCTATAATCAGGCAACAGAGGATGATCTCAACATCAAGCTGAGAGAAATGGAAATGGCTCATGACAACTGTAAACACAGTCAGAGTTGGAGACTAATTAATGACATTACAGGAAGAAAATCGTTAATGATGGGCCAGCTGAAAGGAGACACTCAGATGGAAAGGGTTAACAACTGGTATTATCATTTCAAAGACCTACTAGGAAGTTCCCCAGATAAAGAGGGAGAAGATGATATGATAGAGCCCATCACAGAAGTCTGAAAGAGATGCGACCTGGATGACCTGGTGCTAGGAATTTGCAACGATGCATTGCTAAAAGAACGAATGCCTGATCAGTGGTCTATTCTTAACATAATCCCAATACCAAAGTCAGGAAACCTAAGTCAAGGAGGTAATTACCGTGGCATCAGCCTATCCTCAATAGTGGCCAAAACCTTCAATAGGTTGATACTTAACAGAATAAGACCCAAAGTTGATGGAAACAACCAGAATGGCTTCAGAGTGGGAAGAAGTACTGTCAGCCACATACTGGCTCTTAGAAGAATAATAGAAGGAGTGAAGGCCAAAAATCTACCAGCCATTGACTTCCGAAAAGCCTTCGACACTATTCACCGAGGCAAGATACTACAAATCCTCGGAGCCTATGGGATACCAAAACAACTTGTGGATGCCATTGGAAGGACATACAAGAAAACCAGAGCCAAAGTGATCCCCCTGATGGAGAAACTGAGCTGTTTGACATCGTAGCTGGCGTTCTACAAGGAGATACCCTTGCCTCGTATCTGTTTGTGATGGTGCTTGACTATGCCTTGAGAGTGGCTATAGATGGCAAGGAAGAAGCACTAGGATTCCAGCTTGAAAGGAGAAAGAGCAGACGAGTTGGGCCAGAAGTGGTAACCGACCTGGACTTCGCTGATGACATCGCCCTACTGTCAGAAGAAATAAAACAAGCTTAGGAACTGCTACAAAGGGTAGAAACATCAGTCGGAAGAGTCGGCTTAAAAATGAATGCTACCAAGACAAAGTTCATGTCCTTTAACCAAGATCAGCAAGTTAACATCAGCACAAATAATGGTACAAAGCTAGATAAGGTGAAAGACTTCAAATATCTCGGAGCATGGATGGCTAGCACAGAGCATGATGTCAAAACACGCAAGGCAGCCACTTGGAGAGTATGCAACAGCCTAAGCAAGATCTGAAAGTCTGCTCTACCAAAGAATTTCAAACTGCGGGTCTTCAGTGCAACAGTGGAGACTGTGTTAACGTACGGATGTGAAGCCTGGACCATAACTCCCAAACTATCTAAAGAGCTGGACGGCTGTTACACCCGTATGCTTAGGGCAGTGTACAACATCCATTGGAAACAGCACATAAGCAACAAAGAGTTGTATGGAGACCTCCCAAGGCTCTCAGAGAAGATCAGAGAAAGGAGAACACGCTTCGCTGGCCACTGCTTCAGGAGCAAGTAGACCACCCCTTACATATGTAGATGTACTCAAGCAAGACACCGGACTGGAAGCATCTGACTTGGGAACGGCGATGCAGGACAGGAGGCCATGGAGAGCTGTTGTGGTTCGGGAAAACCACCCGAAATAAGCAAGTAAGTAAGTATAACAACGAAAAAAAGCAGAAAAAAGCATACAATTTATGTAAACACCTGTAAATTACAGAAGTAATTCATCCCATTCCCTACTCGAATGAATGACCAATATTCCAAAAGGTTGACGGTGTACCAATTTTGGGATAGGCATTCAGAGCAGAATTTATTTCTGCGCATTATGACAACCTCATTTGTTACAATGGTCCATATATATTGATACCGCAGCAGTGTTCCCAATATTGATGCCGCAGCAATGTTCCCAATATTAATGCCGCAGCAATGTTCCCAAAATTGATGCCGCAGCAATGTTCCCAATATTGATGCCGCAGCAATGTTCCCAATATTGATGCCGCAGCAATGTTCCCAATATTGATGCCGCAGCAATGTTCCCAATATTGATGCCGCAGCAATGTTCCCAATATTGATGCCGCAGCAATGTTCCCAATATTGATGCAGCAGCAATGTTCCCAATATTGATGCCGCAGCAATGTTCCCAATATTGATGCCGCAGCAATGTTCCCAATATTGATGCCGCAGCAATGTTCCCAATATTGATGCAGCAGCAATGTTCCCAATATTGATGCTGCAGCAATGTTCCCAATATTGATGCCGCAGCAATGTTCCCAATATTAATGCCGCAGCAATGTTCCCAATATTGATGCCGTAGCAATGTTCCCAATATTAATGCCGCAGCAATGTTCCCAATATTAATGCCGCAGCAATGTTCCCAATATTAATGCCGCAGCAATGTTCCCAATATTGATGCAGCAGCAATGTTCCCAATATTAATGCCGCAGCAATGTTCCCAATATTGATGCCGCCGCGTACATTTGAATGAACGTAACCCAAAATTTGAAAGTTGCCGTAAAATCCTAATGCTTTATACGCAGTATCCATTAAAGGAAATATGTTCAGCTCTCATTAGATTAGCCTTTTCATGCATTTGGAGGGAATCAAAACTTGTGATAATCAATAACAATAATTGTCATTATTCAGTGATCATTATTCACGTAATGTAAAATTGAATTATGAAGATTTTAATATTTTTCTGACCAACAAAGTTTTAAATGGCTTACAATAAGTTGTCCTTTCAGTGGTAAAGCTAGATTCAAAATTTCCAATATAGTTTTGTTCAATAAAATAGAGCGGGCCAGACAAGCAAAATAACAGAGATACTTACCAATAGCCCACTCCAAATCGGAACACCGACGTAGGAATCCCATGCTTCTATTACAATGGCGACTATTCCCAAGATGCAC
This sequence comes from Amphiura filiformis, assembly GCF_039555335.1. NCBI lineage: Eukaryota > Metazoa > Echinodermata > Ophiuroidea > Amphilepidida > Amphiuridae > Amphiura > Amphiura filiformis. The sequence continues at coordinate 17,418,000 of NC_092646.1, read as the reverse complement.
CATAAAAACGCGATCACTAGAGTTGCAATAGCGAAGAATCTCACAGCCGGAATCGGCCGAACTTTCGGGTTTGTGCTCTGGAGTACTTGCTGTGCCGTGGGGGTATATTGAGGTAGCGATGGATATTGATGTCCAGTTGCCATGGTGAATTGTTAGTTTCCTTCCAGATAAAGAGATAACCTGAAAGGTAATGTTGTCAAATTTGTAGATTAGCAAAATTCATGAACCTGTAGTGTATAATGTTAATAGTAAATACGCTTTTAGGGACGTTTTCTTCCGGGTCACGAGGTCAAAGGTCAACCAGAAGTGGTCAAAGGTCAAATGGAAGTACCGCCATTTTGAAAGGTCAACCGGAAATGTCGCCATTTTGAAAGGTCAAACGGAAGTGCCGCCATTTTGAAAATTAAAAAAAAAAATAAAAAATAAATTTGAAAAAAAAATTCCCAAAAAAAATTTGAAAAAAAAAATTCCCAAAAAAATTTCAAAAAAAAAAAAAAAAAAAAAATCATACAATTCGTCAGGTGCATCACATACTGGTCTATCTTGAATTTTTGACTTTTTGAGAAAATTGGTATATAGTTCTTTTTACGGAGCTCTTCAAATACAACAAATTACAGACCTCAATTTTTCCTAGATAATTAGTTATAAAATGTTTAATTTAAACTATCTATGATTTTTTCAAAATACGTATTTTCACATACTGATCTATCTAAAAAAACACGCATTTCTAGAAAATCGCAATTGAAAATCTTCGTATTAAGTTTACCTTTCTATAATTTAATTAGACTACGGATTTTCATGAAAGTGGTTTTAAATTAAAGCATATACTTAGCAGATTTATTAAAGTGGAATCTTTAATTATATTTATGTATGTAATATTGCTTAAAACTACACTTAAGTTGTAGTTCTGTATGTGAAATCGTTAATTTCCCGATATCGTATTGAAAGTGCATTACATACTGGTCTATCTCGAGATAGACCAGTATGTGATGCGTCTAAAGTCACATCATTGTTCGCGAAATCGAGATAGCCCCCAAGATAGACCAGTATGAAACGAATTTTAAATACGATATCGGGAAATTAACTATTTCACATACAGAACTACAACTTTAGTGTAGTTTTAAGCAACGCTGCATACATAAATATAATTCAAAATGTCAACCCGTCAAATTTAGACCGATGTTTGGCCATCGTTCTCTTCACAGCTTTGTCTACCTCGACACCTTTCTCCATTTTCTCCTCGAGATCATCCGTGATCTCCGTATAAACGTCTTCGTCTTTGAGACGCGCGTGTCTTCGTAGAAACGTGCTGTACTGGTCAAAAAAGTCACGTTTGGCGGCCCATACCGTTTCAGGTAGGCTTTTTTCCTTAGCCATCTCCGTGTCCATGCCGTCTTTGATGTATTTTTCATATCTTCCGTAGCTTCTTTAGCTCCCTCGTACCATTCCCGATAAGCCTCGTTGTCTGCCAGTTCGTCGTTGTCTTCGTCCGACACTTCGCGCTCTTCGACCTCCGAGTCATTATCGTCGGAATCCATCTCCTCCTCTTCATCTTCCTCTCTTTCCTTGGAGTGTACGTGTCGTTCGTGTCTCTCGAGATCGTACTTGCGTGAGAACGTCCTGCCGCACAGGGAGCAAGAGTAAGATTTGAAGGTATTCATGCTGACTCTTTGAAGGTTTGGATCGAAATGACCGAGAGGTTGAAAATAACCGGGGGTGGGGGTCAAGGGTTATCATGATCTCCATCTCCCTTTCATGGTTTGGTCATGCAGGTCACTGTCCTATAACCTTTTTCACATCACTTTTTTGTTCAAAATTGGACCACCTTGTCACTCCGTCCTCCTGGTCTGAGAGCGGGAGCCAACGTGTCTGTCACACCTAGGCGGGTTATGTTGTTTCGTGTGCCGCATGCCGGGGTGTGGGGACACGGTGGTCCTCCATTTCTTTACATTGTTTGTGTATTTTCGATTTCCCCTCTTAGTGACCTGCTTGACCAACTATGTTTTAGAGCCTTTTCCCAGTCTTTTTTTCATTTGGCTCTTTTTGGCACTTTTTGTCTTCAATTTAGGCTCATTCAGCCCTGAAGTCATGGAAATCTCTCATTTTCACACAGCACTTAGTAAACAGTCATATAATTATTTCAAAGTTAGTTTTGTTGGTACAAAACGAAACCTTACGATGTTATGACGACATGTTCAGAGGGGGACTTATTTCTTTTGAGGTGTTTATAAGCTTCATTGCTTTATTTGCTTACCTTAACTCTTCGTTTGAGGTACACACAGTATTTCTCGTTCCGTTGTTTGATGATGTACATTCACCGGTCAATGTAGTTGTTTGCTGAATCGGAAACCGAATTCAGCTGCGCCACTGATTCTATACGCCCGTCTGGTATAATTGTTATTTTCAATATTTTACATGTGAAGAGCTTTGTTTCAAAACATCCAATTGAGCAATTTTGAGAACACATCAACAAATCATCAAAAAAAGTACTTATATATGGGGGTTTTCAACAAAAGCAGTTTTTGGCGGGATGCTTCATGCTTGGGTATGATGAGCATCCCGCCATAAACTGCTTTTGTTGAAAACCCCTTATAACAGTGATTTTTTTGATGATATTTTGATGTGTTCTCAAAATTGCGCAAGTGGATGTAAGGGGTTTTGAAACAAAGCTCTTCATGTATAGCTACATCACTAATGTACTCTATTCATCACGGATAGCACTTACAAAAGAACATGGATGGTTTTACCAAAACATTTATCCCAATTACACCCACTTTGATTATTTCAAGGCATCCAGATTGTTACCTTTTTACTTTATTATTATATTTGGCATATATTATTATTATAAATGTATTATAATTAACTCTCCTGATGCAGTGATGACCACTTCCATTTAATATCAACAAACGCAGTTACACCTTTACGCTTGTTATTGCTGTCAAGCAGCTTAGATCAAAATTGTCACAACGAACCCAACTTGTGGCTAAATTGAGAATTTGGCAACACGCTTAGGTAAACATTATGGATGTTGAGTCACAATAAGGACAAAGGTCAAGTTTATGCTTTAGCACTTATAGCCTCATGACCTACTTAGGGGCTGTGCAATAATTATGAGGCCCGGGGGGGGGGGTAACATTTCCAAATGGCTCGCCAAAAGCGGTTGCCCCCCCCCTCTCGGCCCGCCAAAAATCGCTTGCCCCCCCTCTCGGCCCGCCAAAAATTCTTTACCCCCCCCTTGAACATGCCAAATTTTTTGGATCCCAAATTGCAAACTTTAAATGGTCTAGATGTATGTTGCGAGCGCAGGGAGCAGGAAAATTTGCATATTTAAGCGTCCCTGTAGGGTTTTCCTAAACCTATTTAGAGCGTTTTATTTAAAAGGGGCCCCAAGAATGTGTGCCAAAATCGCTTGCCCCCCCTCTCGGCTTGCCAAAATTGCTTGCCCCCCTCTTTCGGCTCGCCAAAAATGTCTTGCCCCCCCCCCAATTTTACCCTCACCCAGGCTCATAATTATTGCACAGCCCCTTAAAATTACTGGACATCCAGGTTCGTGAGGATCTGGAATTTTTGCGGATAGAAGTTAGGCAATACCGATTACCAAGAGGAGTATCTGCTATAACTTTCTGTTGTGTTAACATAGTATCTGAGTCCCCTTATCGGCCTGTTTTCGAGAAGCACCTTATCGAAACAACTATCTATCTTCGCACTCGTTATCCTGAAATGACATTCTGTATTTCTGGTGATTTCACTCAACGAATGAACATAAATGCTATACCCGTGGTAATGACCTTAATCAGATAATCACATTTCTTACTCGAGGTCAGGCAACCCTGGATCTCATTCTAACTACATGTACATGTAATATCCAAACCAATATTTACCAGCATTATGCTCTCTTATCAATTGGTAAAAGTCATCTTGTATGTGTTCTATGTGCGATTTTTACCACCCGGGAAGGGTGGGGGGGGCTCATAATTATTGCACAGCCCCTAAAGGGATCTCGTTCCCAACATATAGATGGCCACACCACCACCACCAAGATATTCTTCTCTGCTTTGGGGGTATAAGAAGAAAACCGAGATGTTTACTTGTCATGGGGATGGTTTGCTAATGATACCAGCATCAACATTGGCGAAAGATAATATCCACTTCGTGTATTTTATTAACTATAGATCGAGCGTTAGTCATAAATATTGTGGGTAATTGGGTGGTAACAGATATGCTAGTCTTACTTAATTAATTTTGACAAAATCAATTATTTCAACTACAATTATTACAGGCAAATATCATTTATTATTTTCGGGATATTATTATCATGTACAAAGGCTTTGTAAAAAGTAACAAAATACAACGTTGTTTAAAAAAGTTTGTTCCTACCCAGCTCCGAAACAAACTCTGCATTTAATTATATTTCTATTAAGAATTCACTTGCGTGACAACATTTTACGATTACAGTCTCAAGTGTATGTACTTTTTTACAGCTGAAAGTTATGTTCTATACGGCATGAATATCTAACTGTTCCCTTCTACACCAGGAACAAAAGCGCGATAACATTTTATTTACATTAGTTCATCTGTGTTGGTAGTAGATATAAGTTAGTGGTTTAAACCTTTGATCATTTTATTTACATGTTAAAGAATCGGATAGCAACCTTTGCACAGTATTTTTATAGGACCTGAAGGCACATGAATACGAGGAATGTCCTGATATCAAATAAATTAGATAAAATTTATGGCGAATTATTAAATTTGTATTATTTTTTATATTTTTGTTATTTTACATTATTTGAAGTAAATTTGATGAATCTAATGATATGTACTTATAGTTTTTGTAGCTGGGATGAAAAGCGTCCATCATATGAAAATTTGGACCTTTCGAATTGAAGATATACATTTTCCCCAAAAGACCTCAAATTAGTAGGTCTTTTTGGGAAAAAATGTATATCTTCAAAACTCTAGGTCAAAATTTTCAAATGATCAGTGTACTTCGGTTATATATATAAATACGCTTTTTATATACATTTCATCTTGTCAAAACCAAAAGTTATTTACTGACCTGACAGTTTCGACCATCTTGGGCGATGGCCATCTTCAGAGTGATGTTTTTCTCTCCAACTTCTGTTTACCAACAGAGGGCGCACCAGCGCCAAGAAGTGGATCGTATACATGACTAAGATAATGGGTCCCCTCGTCTCTGTTCATTTTGTTCGGTGCTCTCTTCCTTATCCAGATAGCTTCTCTGATACGGCGGGCTCCCGAATTACATTCCTTTTGAAAGTACTTTGGCATCTTTCCAATTAATCACATGATTTTGTTGAACGGCAGGGTCCGCGATAGCAGATTTGGACTATTCACTAGCCGATTGTTTTCTTGTTTGTCGAGTAAAGATTGACGTACAAAAATTCCACGGAAATAACCAAAGGTCTTGTGATCATACCTTACGTTCAAAAAATGACAGAGACAGCCACTCGCATTTTCAGAAAACACGGTATAGCCACTGCAGTACGTCCCCACACCACATTAAGATAAATGCTGGTGCATCCAAAGGACAAAAGAGTACCACGGACTGCATTTATGAGATTCCTTGTGCTAATTGTGATAATACTTATGTAGGTGAAACTGGGCGTCGATTTGAGACAAGACTGAAAGAGCACAAAAAGAAACAGAGAAAGTAGCGCATAGTAAAGGAACCTTTACTCGTCAAACAAGAAAACAACCGGCTAGTGAACAGTCCAAATCTCTTAATTCGGGAGCACGCTGTATCAGACAAGCTATCTGGATAAGGAAGGGAGCACCGAACACAATGAACAGAGACGAGGGGCCATTATCTTAGTCATGTATACGACCCACTTCTGGGCGCCGGTGCGCCCTCTGTTGGTAAACAGAAGTTGGAGAGAAAAACATCACTCTGAAGATGGCCATCGCCCAAGTTGGTCGAAACTGTCAGGTCAGTAAATAACTTTTGGTTTTGACAAGATGAAATGTATACAATGAGTTTCTACAAACCTAATGAGCCTCTCCAAGAATATAAATGCGCTTTTATAAATGCGCACGTGACCACCTCCGCGCTGCCATAACAGCTTATAGACAGAAAGTCTCTAAGTGACCTTCTAAATAGCGAGTGGTCTTTCTATACATTTCAATGCAAAGGCGGAACAACATGAGACTGCTGTGCAGCAAAATTGTCTATTTTGATCACTTTTGTGAATATATTGTAAACGTTTCCGTCGTTGAATAATTTTTCCGCGGTCAAATGCTTTCAAAATGTTGTTTTTGATAATATACTACAAATTCGGAATTGCAAAATGTGTAAGAGTAATAATTTTGCAATTCAATTAATACTTAAATTTGATGATATTTATCTACAGAGTTCCTATCCCTTTCTGTATAGTGGTCAATGCACGAGGATTTGGTCACGCTTGCTGGTCTTGGCATGTCGTGCCCATGGGTCACGTGCGGATTTATAAAAGCGCATTTATAGATATAACCGAAGTACACTGATGATGGACGGAGTTTCATCCCAGCTATACTTTAATAAGTACATATTATTATATTTATAAAGTTTACTATGATGATTGTTAAATGTCCAAAATATCAATTCTTAATAATTTGCCACCTTATGAAACACTTGTGTTTAAATAGATTTGGTATAAAAATATAACAACTTTACACAACTTTCAAGCTTACAGTGCCAATCATATAAACCTATCAGAATAACTTATGTGAGCGCAACTATTCTGAAACATTTAAAGCAACACTGACCATTGCTGACACCTCAAAAAACGCGACATATTTTTATACACTCTTGGAGTGTTTTTGTTCGGGCTATATAAAATGAATCAGTAACTGTAGCAAATGATAATTTCAGTGATAATGCAACTATTTGAGTCATATTGTGACTATGACTATGACCGGTGTCCGATGTCGTTTATTTCACGTATGGTGTAGTTAGCGGGGTACCATCAGCATTCGCAGCGGTTGGTGCTGTGGGGTGGACAATACCGGGTGTGGCATTGATTGGTTGCTGAACATATGTTACCGGGGGAGCACCAGCTGGTATGAAAACTGGTTGTGTTTGCGGTGCTTGTACGACGTTCGTACTTGGTGAAACGACTGAAACGAAGATTGAAGCATTGAAAGAATTAAGTATTTGCAAAGTGATATTGTACAGAGTGTAGTTACGGAAATAAACAAAATATTATTTAGTACTCACTAACCTGATCGAAACGCTACTACCAGGAATTTTTTTTTCTGTGGGCGGGGCGGGGTGGAGGAAAAGTAAAGTCGATGATTAATAAGTATAGGATAATGGCAACAGATTAGAACATTCGTGGATAAGAATGACCGATCCGTTTGCGGCGAGGTCATTCCTATCCACGAATATTCTAATCCGTTGCCATTAACCGACTTAATACGCATCTATGACGTCGCGCTATTGTTTTACCGTTCCATTATTTTCCACGAATTGAGCGTTATTGAAATAGTTTGCTCTTCAAATAATGATCGTACAGGTGTTAAAAAAAATACACGGACTAAGCTTTATGTAAAATTTCTATAGAATTACGATCCAGGTGTTTAGTTCAAATCAACTGCATGCAAATGCACAGAGTAATACAATCACCTTTTGAATTGTTATAAAGAAACGTAATTTAAATATCAATCAGTCGCAAGTAGACAATTTAGTAGAACGCGCTCAGTAATAACCCCCCACACAAACCTTAACATGTTTGCACAAACCATGGAAGTTACCCCTGTATTTGATGCATAAAGTAATAAAATTACCAATGATAGTCATTTATCTATTGGTCGTTATATGACTATCATTTGAGGACTGAGTTATGATACATTCCAACGCACTGAAGGGTCTATTGTTCTATTGTGTCCGATTTGAGCGCTGACATATTGGAAAATGTTGCCAATTAATATTCATGAGAGTGTACATTCAACGTCCAGTTATCGAAATTGGGTGACTTGTGTTGGGCAGTTGTGAAATACAACTGACTGGGTGTTTTAATTACGTAACGCATAAAGGTTTTGGCATCATTGAATGGCTGCCTAGTGCTGTTATATGCTTAGTTTCTATAATAATAATTATTATTTTCTTTATTTTTTCCTTTCTCTGCACTACTTTAACAGTGGCGTAGAATTCTTTTTGACATGGAACAATTTTGACTATGAAAATTTTTACCATAGGTCCATTGAAACTAAACTGGTGAAATATGGGACAAAAGTGGAATAAATTCGCGCGAAGCACTAAAGAAATGGCATTTTTGTGGCTAACATGGTCAAATTATGAGGTTGATTTCGACAGAAACCCATACACAGGCGTCAACATGGGAGGGGAGGGGGTGATTGTATGGATCACCCCTGGCAAAAAATTTGGGGGATCCCCCCGGATTTATACGCCTATGCACTTTAGAGACCTGTCACTCCATCATTCTCCTTCTCCCTCTCTCTCTCCTTCTCCCCCTGTTCCTTTCTTCTTTTTGTCTTCCTCCCCTCCTTACAATCTCGATCACCCATCCGCTTCTCCTCTTTGTCGTGATATTAAGAAACCCATTTGAGTTTATTGAACAGGCCTATAACCATGATAACAACATATAGGCCACTGCGAAGGAGTTAATTATAGAAAGTGACACAGATAGACTTATACCTAGCAGTTACGGGTAATCGATCAGCAACTCTATTGTACGGTGTACCATCTCCGCCAATTTCGCTTTTAAATTCCCCCTTTTTTTAATTTCCCCCTTTTTAAAAATCTAATTTCCCGATTTTCTTTTTAATTCCCCATTTTTTATTTGATTCCCCGATTTTTTTAAATAGAATTCTCCATTTTAATTCCCCCATTTTTTAATTCCCTTATTTTTGTTTAATTCCCCCATTTTTTTTAATTCCCTCATTTTTACCGACCACGGTAGCGTGGGTATTTAGCATTGGAATATATGATTGGTAGTTTCTTTAGATCTTCTGCCGTCTATTCAATGCAGTTCTTTTACCAACCAAACACACAGTTTCGGAGAACAAAAATATACTTTGTGAACTTCCCAGTCATGAAGTCATCACATCCTTTTGGAAGTTGGAAGTGCATGTTACACCCGACTAGCCTATTTTAAGGTATAGTCGAGGCACAGCGAGCACTTTTACTGCACCTGGGCTTTATAACTATATTACCGTGAGGCAAGTTTACGCGAGGTATAGGCACGATTCTATGTTGTATATTAATGTATGCACACTTGCATGAGAGATCCGAGAGGATAATCGTGCGGTTTGGTTTCACGGAATCAAACTAAAGTGTTTATAGGCCACGTTTTATGCATGTAGGCTTTTTATTAATATGGTACGAAAGACCAGAGATGGTAGTCGTATATAAATATTATGAGCTTACAATAGCTTTTGCACGTACGAGAGATCCGAGATGGATATTTGTACTGTTATACTTGGTCTTTTATTAATGTACAGAAAAGGTACATAGATTCGACATGTCGAATTTATTTATGTTGAATTCTAAGCATGGTCATTAGAAAAATCTAGACCTACATATACAGTGCAACTGACGAAGGAAAAAATTCCAGAAACGTGTTTTTGTTAACAGCCTGCATACAGCTGGCAAAACACGTCTTGCTAGCTGTATGCTTTCTAGCAACGGTTTTTAGCTTGTCCTAAATTGGATAGAATCAAGTTGATTACCGTTATGAGTGGGAACTTTGTAAAAGCTCTAGAGGCAAGAGATTGTATTAGGGCTTTGCGGTTTACCGATTTTTTTCTAGCCCTGCAGGGCCTATATAAAACAAACTCACTTGGAGTGTTTAGTCGACGTATGGGAGTCCAAAGTGCATCTTTTCTTCCTTAATGAGTCATTGTGACCTAACACCACGATATGTGACTTTGTAAATGTAACCAATTGTCATGATTGTATTACAATTATTAATATTATGTTTTAATTTTGTGAAAAAAACGCTTTTCGTTTAATTAAAAAAAAGTCTTGGGGAACTTAAAAGTTTATTTTTAATCAGTTTTCTCCAAATGGGCTATTCCAGTTGAAATTTATACATTCCCTGTGGAAGACATGACCCGAAACTCCCTCATATGGAGTCACCCAGTCAGCTAATTGTATAATAAATTCGCACTTCGCGTGTCAAAGATTCAAGGTCATGTCTTCCATAGGGGGCGTAGGGATTTCAACTGGAATTGCCTAATGCAATAAAGCAGCACATGCAGTAGAGTTTTATTATATTTTGCAGATACATTTTTAAAACTATTTCTTACTTTGTCCAGCTGGAGCCTGCTGTACCATCATAAGGCCAGCTGGATTATTATAATCACCAACAGATACCAATTGACATTGTCCATTTTGAGCTGTGTATTGCATCTTTGAAGATATAAAATAATATTAAAAGATACAATGGTAAAACGTGTTATTATTAAACTCATAGAGGAAGTGAAGAAAGGGCAAATTTAACAATTTGCCCTTGTTAAATCAAAGAAAAGAAATGAATAGAAAATGAATGAATGAATGAATGAATGAATGAATATACGAATGAAAGAATGAATGCATAAACGAATTATAATGAAATGCAACATTTATTTATAGTGTGAAATCCCGCTATGCCAAACCAACATTCCCCTAGTCACTTTAAAATGAATGCACGAGGAAATGAATGAATAAATATTAAAAAGGAAGAATAACTGCAAAGATAATAATCTGGTGTAATTTTTTCCTGACAAAAGTGAGGGACCGTCCCACTTGCGCACGCTACTGCAATCCCCCTTCGCAGTGGTATCCGTTTCAGTTTGGAGTCAAAAATTCTCAATAAACCGGTCACACATGTAAGTAAAATCAGTCGGAACTCGGAAGAATTGATGAGATATACAAAGGAAATATTTCCTTTTGTTTCTTTTTGTTTTGGAAACTCTTTAATTGCTCATTGCTCTTTGGAACTGGTTGTTCAAATTCAATGGGATTTTCTGCAAATTGCAGCTTTGTAATTTTGTTTTACTATCCTATAGGAAACTGAAAATTTAATTTTTCCAATTTCCGACTGATTTTGCCTGATCGCATCACATATGTGTCCCGGGATATGTGTTCATCTCATAACGAATTTCATGCATGTGGACCAAAACGTTGGAACTTTTTGCCATTGAACATTTGTCATGCAACTTCTCTTACTCAATTTCTCAATAAAGACTTCCTTTTCCCAAGAGATATGTAGCAGTTTGCAATTTGTACATGTATACTATAAAGCGCTGTGGTCCTTCTACATTACTTGCTTGCCTTACTTACTTACTTACTTACTTGCTTACCTACTTACTAACTTACTTATTATGCTTTCTTACTTCTTATAACTAAAGTATACTGTGTGATTGGAAAATGTATTGCTTTATTTCTCATAATTGAAGAATATCTTCAAAATGTGATACAAAAGTAAACCGATTTCATTTGTCAAATTCTCACAGTTACTTCATCTCAAAAGTCATAGAGTAAAATTTCATTATTTTTAGAATGAGGCACATTTCTATTATGTGTACACATAACTAGACTACTTACCACAGCTGGTGGTGGTGTGGGGCGACAGCAGCGGCAACAGCACATACACATCCCATAGCATATGAAAACTATAGACACGATGGTAAGAACGAGTTGCATAAAGGCTAGCAGTACTATTATGACATTCACTGCTATTCGTCCACTCTGAAATCATAGACAAGTAAAGACTAAGATAAAAGTCAGTGTAATCAATGATGACGGTTAAAGTCATCAAGTGTGATTTGCTCCACAGTGACGCCTTAATTTTTTTCTCAAATTTCTACTTTTTGAACATTTGTAATGCTCATAGGGTCCTAAAATAGCATATGAAAGATTAAGTATGAAAGGGTTTAATTACAGTGAAAATTACAGGTAATAGTAAAATAAAAATCGGGATCCCAATTTTATTTACCGTGTTTACCGATCGATGATGGCTGAAATGTCTCGTGTATACGCGTATAAACTGTGTGTATCCGTCTTTAGTTATACGTCTTACGTAAACGTCACAGTTGGGACCAAACGTTATAAACTTACTCTACATAAAGAAACAACGTGATTTCATTGGACAACCAGGAATCATCCGCGCAGTTGTTTTTGGACCGTAAGTGTTAAAATTTGACCGCAGGGGACATGCAAACTTTCTGAGTACGTACCACTTTTAAGGAGCCATATTTTAAGCTCCTCCCATGTTAAAAAAAATTGCTATATTGCAAGTGTATTTCAGCTGTGGTGAATTCCAATTGCTGACGAAGTTTAGGGAAATATCACCCCAAACCCCTATAAATTTGATAATAACAGAACAATGTTGCATAAAGTCCGAAACGGATCAGGTGTATAGGACATGTACTTTGAGCTACTTTGGTCTAACATTAAATATTCATATCTAACCTACTCTGCACTTATTCGACAATAAATAAGTGATATGAGGCTTAATAATGATACCTGCGTCTTGACTCTGGAAAACAATATTTTTAAAAAACCTCATTTTGCATTTAGTTTTTTAAAGGGAAGCTGCACCAGGATTGTTGTGAAATAGGGGTATTTTAGTCTTTTTATGTTTTTTCTAAATTAAAAATCTATAGAATTTTGGCCTTTATTTGCTTTTTATTTCATTCAAATCGGACATTTGGTTCAGAAGTTGCAAGTTATCAAAGGGAACAACGTGACGCGAAAAAGTCGCGAATAGAATTCTGTCCTATACTAATACACGTAATGTATTTCTTATGTATTGTATTGTTTTCAAGGGGCGATATTTAAGGAATTTCCAGCAAAAAATTAATTTCTGAATAATGTAATATGTTTATTGTCTATAAAGAGTGCTAATAATTAGTATAAATGTTATTGTTGTCAGAAACATGATTTTATAACATTTGATATGCATAATTGCTGCCTAATTAACATATTAAGTGTTTCTAGACTTAAAATGCCATTTTCTGCCAGATGTTGTTTCGCGTCATTTTTTACCTTGCGCGTCACTTTTCTTGGTAATGGTGTATCTGTTTGAGGTTATCTTTGGCAAGTATGTTGGACATACCTGTATCTAAATTTTTGTAGAAGGAAATTTTGAAAAACATCTGGTAACCATGGAAACGACCCGTTTTTGTAAATTTTCCGCCAAAATGCGCAAATTTACCAATTTTAATGCACCGTAGCGTAACCGTACAACCTTTTTTTGAAAATTCCCTCTATACATTTTTTAATTAGACCTAAATTTATCAAATAAAACAAAATTCAGAAAAAAAAAATACCAAAGAACGACTGAGAAAAATGACGCGCAACGACATCATGTGAAAATCCAACATGGCCGCCGTTACCATGGCAACCGTTATAACGACGATCATTTTTTGGCTGGAATCGCTAAGTTTGATCAGCACACACATTCCCACCAATTTACAAGTGCACAGGTCAAATACTTTAGAAAATCACTTTTTTTCAGTGCAGCTTCCCCTTAAGCTACCTCGGGAGTACAGGATCTCGTTTTGCATTTAGGTTTTTATTGCGTTGTAGCAAAACTTTCTTTATATATGGCCCAATTCGTCCCTGGAAAAGGCTATCCCCTCTTATAACCTATCGAAAGGTCTGATTTCTATAATGAGGTGTCACCGGCTTTGCAAGAGATAATAATACCAAATCTAAACACCATGAAATTTACCACATCACGACCACGCTCACATTGGGCGCCCCATTCCTTTTTAAAGGAATTTTTATTAAGTCACCTACTAGGAAACAAATTTGGCTATAACTACGAAGAAAATTTTATCACTAAAGTAAACAAATTACACAGCTTGCTCTTGCTAGCTTTTGTCAGGGTCAGGGATATTTGTCTCTTTATAGTCTTTATGAACGCCAATATTATACAGGTTTATACACATGTGTTATTACAAGAGTCAATAAACATTGAATTAACTATAGATAATGGACTTAGTTTTGTGCAATGTAGTAATTTTAAGTAAATCACATGCACAGTTTTCTATACAGAATGATATGTTTACTTTGTAATTAGGCCTGGCCATGACCTGCTAGTTTTGATTAACCAATCAGTTATGTGTATTATCAGCATGTGATGGCTATAAGCCAATTGCAAACATTTTTCTAAAAAAGGCTAAAAAATTCCTACACTGGACAAACTCTTTTCTGGGTTAGGGCTAATTAGTAAGTTGTCATGTGGGGCAAGATTAGATAATGGCATACAAACTAGGGTATGAGATATTAGGAATTATTTCCTAGACTCTTAACAACAGGGCTGGTGGGCTACAATACCTATTCATGACACAGGATATGTAAGGGAAAAACTGTGCATATGAGATGTGGGGGAGAGTGGCATAATTTCACTGCCGTGAAAAAATGTAACATACCGGACCGTATTCGCATTCTTCAAAGTACTCATCATGGTAATCGACGTAGTTATATCCCGGCCATGGGTCACACTTCACGACCCTAGTGTAGTAAGAGGAATAATAATCACCTGCAGCGTTACTGCTTCCATAGAGCACCAGATGGGCGCACACAATACATGTGATGATGCTTAGTATCAAGTACGTCACATTCTGAGAATAAGGAGAAAGAACGATAATTTGGTTTTATCAGCAGCAGCATAAACATAAACTCGATGATAATTTACCCGGGAATTCCTTTTTGAAGTATCCGTTGGTCTTGGGGCAATTTGACCTAGGGGTACTTGCCTCTGAATAAGGTAGAGGTGTACGGTGCTGATTTCGAACAATCAGTCTGAGCAGGCCCGTACGCAGGATTTTATTTGGGGGGTGCTGATTTTGAAAAAGTGGACTTTTTTCCAAGGGGGGGGGGGGGGGCGATTTTGTGAAAAGTGGAATTTCTTCCCCAAATTTGGACTTTTTTGACCCAAAAAGCGTAAAAAACTTGATTTTTTTGCTCGCTACGCTCGAAAATTCTTACATTTTGGGACTTTTTGTATACTTTTGTAAATTTGGGGAGGTGCGGTCGCACCCCCGCACCCCCCCTGCGTACGGGCCTGACTGTCTGAGGGACGGAACGTGGCTATGCACTCTAGACGTTTTTCTTTCGAGAATGTATAACAATAAAATTTTAAGCCATTTAGAACTAGAAATTCAATTTTCGGGGTTTCTGTGGCACTGTTTCAGCTCTCACCCAAAGTTTCCATTTAAGAAAAATGTCGTGTTCTCACCCAATGACCTCATGTTTTTTACATTAGTTGCTCTCACCGAATGCCCCTTACTGTGAAAGCCATTTAGAACTAGAAATTCAATTTTCGGCGTTCTGTGGCACTGTTTCAGCTCTCACCCAAAGTTTCCATTTAAGACAAATGTCATGTTCTCACCCAATGACCCCATGCTTTTTTACATTTTGCTCTCATCGAATGCCCCTTACTTTGAAAGTGTCAGCCCTATACCTATATTCATTTCATATTGTAGTACCCCCGTGTCACGTACAGACTTAATATAGAAGGAACCATAATTCTGCTACTATTTAAGTATGCCGACTATAATTGGATACTTTCAATAAACCTCATTCAGCAATCATAGGTCAAAATCTGACCTCCGGTGACATCAACATGTTCTTGGCTGATCAGAAGATTAGTTTTATACAGTATACATTGCCTACGTCTTCTCAGCTATGTGAAGCCAAGGTGGGAGCAGTCATGTGACTTCCATATGGCCTTTAAAGGCCAAATTTCATTAATATGGCGCGAACCACAACATAATACAAATGCTCTTATTTTCAGAATTTTTCAGCAGGGTACCGGGCAAAATTTCCACACAATTTCAAAGTCGTCCGGCTGTAGCCCTACTATAGGGTCTTTTAAACACACTATATCCGAGAACCGCTAAAACCCACTAACCGCTCCACCCGAAAAAAGGGGGTGCAGTCTTTGGTTTTAGCAGTTCTCTGGATATACAGGGCCAGGGTTTTATGATATACCATGGTTTTGGATCACCACAGTCAAAAGGCTCTATACTAGTAGGGCTATCCGGCTGACCGGTTGCTAGAATGACTTAACCGAGATAAATGTTGCAACTTTAATGCTAAAATGGGTCAAGATGATAGCGCGATGGTACCATGCACTTTAATACATTATGTATTTTTATTTTCTCCGGCAGGTCCCGTTAAAAGAGTTTGGGAACCACTGACATACTAGTTTTTGCACTCACATGACGAAATGATAATACGAATACAGAAGCAAATATCGCTAAGACTTACCAAACAAAGGCTGTTTCCTTTCCAGTAAGTTGCTAAGCCCAGAATTCCCGTTGGTAATAGAAACTGAAACGACAAATTTAAGCAAGAAGTATGACATTGTCTTAAAAAAACGGGACAATTGGCTGAAGTATTATACTTGATTGTGATCAATATCTGTGGTGAACCACCCGACATCCACCCAACCACCACATAACGACATGTCGCATAATTATTTGCCAAAGACATAGGTGATTTGGTACAGCTTGATTATCCTCATTGATTCATGCAATGTGCAACTTAAATTAACTTTACTACGAGCAACTATTCTTAAATAAATATAACCCCCAGTGATCTTGTGATTGCGATCTAATATATAAAAACAATGAATATGATGAATCGGCATCCATTTAACTCTCAGACTACAAGTCTCTTTTTTACCTTTACTGATGTATTTTTAATTATTTATATGTTATTCTCATGGGGTCAAGTGGTTAATTGTTAGGACAATCCCTGGATTTTCTACACGAATAGCCGTAGATCTTGTAAAAGATATTTGTATTTAACATGAAAAACACTAACGAATAAGATTGGATTTTCCGTATACAGTTTTTACCGTCCTCTCCCCGCAGTACGAAGGTGGCACAGT